>NC_137065.1:4800977-5043477 GCF_032717465.1 Coenobita brevimanus | reverse complement strand
TCTCCAGTCTTCTCTCTTCACCCCTCCTCTTTTCTCTTCTTCCCCTCTTCTTTCCCCTCTCTTCCTCATTTATCACCGCAATCTTATTCCTTCATCCCTATCTTGTCACCCCAAACCTCCCTCTTTTCTATTCCCCTCGCCTCTCATACTAAAACTTCGCCTTTTTTTACTCCTCCACCCCTTTCCCCGCCTCACCCTCTAACCTTCTCTCCTTCATTCCCCGCCTCTCTCTCTCTCTCTCTCTCTCTCTCTCTCTCTCTCCTAGCATACTCTTCTTTACCCCTCCCATCCAACTTTCACATCTTTCTCCTCCCCACTAACTTCCTCCTCTTTACTCCTCACCCCTTACTTCCTCTTGTTTACCCCCTATACAGTAACTTCCGCCTCTTTATCCTTCATTCGCAACTTCCTTCATTTTGCCTTCCAATCCTAACTTCCCCCTCTATACCACTCACTTCTTTTCCTCCCTTTCTTTCACTATTAAGCTCCTTTTCCTTATTCACATCTTTTTCTCTCTGATCACCACCCTCATTTCCATTACCTCCCACCTTTCCCGCAAGCTACACACACACACACACACACACACACACACACACACACACACACACACCAGTATTAGCCTCCCTCTCCCCTCCCTTTCTCTCCCTTCTCTCCGTTTTCTTGCCAACTCAGCACTCTCTCCTCCCACCAATTTCCCCTCCATACAAATGGGGGAGAGGAGGGAGGGGATGAGAGGGAAGGGGAAGGGAAGGGAAAAAGAATGAGGGGAAGGGGTGAGAGGGAAGGGGAAGGGAGGAGAAAAAGAATGAGAGGAGGGGATGATAGGGGAGGGGAAGAGAGGTAAGGGGAAGGTAGGGAAAGATGGGTGATGGGAGGGGATGAAAGATAAGGGGAGAGTAGGGTAAGGTGGGTGAGGGGAGAGGATGACAGGTAAGGGAAAGTAAGATGATGATAGATGAGGGGAGGGGATGTGAAGGGAGGGGAATAGAGGAAAGGAGAGAAGAGGGGACGAGCGGTAATGAGACACTGCGTAAAGGAAAAGGAGGAGAGAGGAAAGGGTGTGGGAAAAGGAGTGATGGGGAAAAGATAAAGAGGAGGAGGAGGGGGGGGAGGAGATAGGAGGAGGGGCTAGAGCAAGGGAAGATATATGAGGATACCGGGAGGGAGGGAAGTGGGGGGCAGGGATGGGAAGAAAAAGGGGTGAGGGGAGGGGAAGGCTAAAATCATATAACAGAGAGAGCGAGAGAGAATCATTCCTTTAGCTTGTGCATCTGGGTGCATGTGGGTCTGCGACGCTGTAGGGAAAATCAAGGCGAGTTCAACGTGGAAATTCAACGAGAGGGAAGCTCAACAGGAAGGAAGTTCAACGAGAGGGAAGCTCAACAGGAAGGAAGTTCAACGAGAGGGAAGCTCAACAGGAAGGAAGTTCAACGAGAGGGAAGCTCAACAGGAAGGAAGTTCAACGAGAGGGAAGCTCAACAGGAAGGAAGTTCAACGAGAGGGCAGTTCAACGTGTGAAAGGGAAGTATGAAGTTCACCAGGAGAATAACAGCAGAAGTTGAACAAGAGAAGTTAGATACATTTAGATACAGCCTTCACTGACCCATTCATTTCCATAAGAAAATCGTCAGCAGAGTAAAACTGTTTACTTACAGCAGGAATAACCCACCACTAAAGACGTCATCGTAGTGAGGGGAGGAGGTGGCCAAGTCAGTAGAAAGGTGATCAGCCGTTTTAATAAATGCTACCGGTAATTCGATTCCCGGCTGTCATAGCGAACAGTTTAAGGTTTTGAATTTCGTTAAAACAGACTTTACTGATCTACCATAAGGCCCACTGACATGCCATAAAAACATCCCCGCGAATACCGGTACAGCAGTCCTGTATGGAACAGCCCCTTGCTGTTATGTAGTATGGACCATGAGTGTTAGCACAGAAATAATGTGGAGGTGTGCGGTATGTAGGAGTGCTGGGCCTCAGGGAAAGGGCTGCTAAGCCTATGCCCAGCGTCGGACGCATATATATATATATATATATATATATATATATATATATATATATATATATATATATATATATATATGTGTGTGTGTGTGTGTGTGTGTGTGTGTGTGTGTGCGCGTGTGTGTGTGTGTGTGTGTGTGTGTGTGTGTGTGTGTACGCTATACAGTTTATTCATTTTTTACTTGGAAAATGTAAACCACACGCTAAAACTGGATACGTAGCTGTATTTTTCTAGTTTATTCTTGCTATTGCAGAAGATTCCGTGTAGTTATGTGGATTTTTTTTTTAAATGAAATCATTAACGAATCCTGCATGTAACCCCTCCAGTTTGGAAGTCTCTCCAAAGCTGAATGATGTCGTCTGGGTAAGCACAAGAATAATATACAATAAATACGTCATCAGAGTGATTGCTTTCTGCGGTCACAGATTTAGAATTTCATAACACATGAATAGTATCTATTTCTTCCAGTCCAGTAACTAATTTCACCTACATCGTGGAGTTAATGACTTATTCTAGATGGTGATGTTAAATCTTCCCATCTCAAAACGAATTAATCCATCTTAGAGGAGACTTCCTGTAGTAAAGGAGTCGGAGAAACCTATTATACCTGATCCTTCCGAGTTGGAAAAGTCTGTCATGAGTTGAACAAAATCGTCTGGAGGGAGCGCGAATGAAACAGAGAATACATTAACTTAATAAAAAATAAATAAATATACAGGTAATTGAAGTGTAAGGAACAGGTGTATCATTACCCTTCCCTGAACCATGTCAGCTGATCAACGACAAACGGCGTCACAGGCAACCCGCTTATAATATGACGTGCAAATTCACCACACCTGTGAGGATGGGATGTGGTTAGGCAACAATCCAAATTACTCAGAGGTAGAGAGATAGAACTTGTTAATTTTTCTCGTCGTTTATTTTAAGGATGATGTAAACAAAACATCTTATATTTCCCATCCTGCATGTTAAGGGTGATGTAAAATTCTGACAGTACTTCTCTTTTCCATCGTTTATTGTAATGATGATCTAAAGGATGAACTAAAATTCTGATAAAATTCCTAATATTTTCCATGCTGATGTAAAATTCTCATAAATCTTTCTAAGTTTTCCATCGTGGATTTTGAGGATCATGTAAAATTCTTAGGGCCTGCCTTCCCCTTAGTATCTCTGTTTTAATAATAATTGTCAATCCGCTCACAACGATGTCTTTGGCCCGTATTCTTATCGGGTAAGGACGCTCCCTAACACCTATTCCTTAGCGATTTATTTTTGGATATGGCTGGTTAAAAACCTTTTGTTCGTAATTTATGCATTTAGCGGCATTGGAAGGATTTATGTAACACAAAAAGAGGAGAGTATTGTGTAATAAACAGATTAAATCGCTTGGGAAAAGGTGTTAGGCAGCCTCATTACCGACGTGAGTATGGGCCTTTATGCTGTATTACACTCTGTGAAAAATTGCCTTGTTTACCTCTCTAATAATTCATTTATTTTAACTTTGCCCAAATATTCGTCCTTTTGTAGCTTATATCAAGTAGCTCAGAGACCAAAAAAAAATCTATGTCTCTATTTCCTTTTTGTTGCGCTTTTTCGTGACTAAAATTAGTCTAGTATCACTCTATTGTTATAACACGACAATCAAGATGGAGGGATGAAAATTTTAGGCCCAGGTAAAGTGAACAGAGTATAGTGGAGGTGTCACTGGAGAGTGTTTCTTCTTCTCCTTCTTCTTCTTCTCCTTCTTCTTCTTCTTCTCCTTCTTCTTCTTCTTCTTCTTCTTCTCCTCTTCCTCCTCCTCCTCCTCCTCCTCCTCCTCCTCCTCCTCCTTTTCCTCCTTAAATACTGGGAAAGTCCCATGCGAATGGAAACTGGCAAATGTGCCACCAATTTTTAGGAAAGGAAATAAGTCGCACCCAGGAAATTACAGACCAATCAGCTTAACATCAGTAGAGTGCAACAATCATAAGAGATCTAATAATTAATTATCTAGAAGAAAATAACATAGGCTAATCAAAGACTCACAGCATGGATTCAGACATTGTCATTCGTGGTTAACTAACTTACTGGACTTCTTCCATGATGCTTACAAATCATATGACGACTCAAGAGCAGTAGATATAATTTACCTCTACTTTCGGAAAGCATTTGACACTGTCCTTCATAAGCGTCTCATGAGCAAAATAGAAGTCCACAGAAATATGCGGAAATGGTTACAAGACTGGCTTTCAGACCGAAAACAGCGAGTTGTGATAAACGGAATGGAACCCAAATGGCGTAATGTGATTAGCAGCGTTCCCCAGGGCTCAGTACTTAGACCAGTGCTTCTTATTATCTACATAAACGACATAGATGAAGGTCTACATTGTAAAATATCTAAATTTGCAGACCATACTAAAATAACCAGTAAAGTAACTTCAAAGTTACAGTGGGAGCAGTTACAAAATGACCTTAATACTTTGGCAAATGAAATTTAGCATAGAAAAATGCGAAATACTTCATATTGGAAATAACAACGTCGATGCTAATTACCAAATGAACAATGTCCAGTTATCAAGTACAGACAATGAAAAGAATCTTGGTGTGGCAATATCAAATGACCTAAAATTGTCTAAGCAGTGCACTGAGGCAGATCAGATTGCAAACAAGTTGGTGAGTTTTATTGGAAAAACTTTCGAGTTTAAATCGGAAAAAGTCACACTTGCCTTGTACAACTCACTAGTGTGCCCTCATCTCGAGTGTTGTGTGCAGTTCTGGCCTCCATAGCACAAAAAGAACATAGAAAAATTAGAGAAAATACAGCAAGAATCACAAAAATGATACCATGACTGCGAAACAAACCATATGAGGAACACCTTGAAGAATTTTAAATTATTTAACCTAACAAAACGCAGGTTAAGAGGTGGCCTTACTGAAGTGTTCAAAATCATGAAGGGATATGACAACTTAGACATGAATAAATACTATGAAATAGACTGGTCAAGTCAAACTAGGAGTAATGGCTGCAAAATTATGGGAAAGAGTTTCCAGTCCCATGAAGCAAAATATTTCTTCTTCAACAGAGTAGTAAATATCTGGAACAGATTATTCTCAGATACCGTGAACAGTATCTCAATTAAGAAATTTAAAAACAAAGTAGACAAGTATTTGCACGAGAATCTTCAGCTGACTCTGTTTCTGTCAGAACAGCTTACTCTTACAAAACTACGTGTAAATTCATTCCCCTTCTGTCTACAAGACACCCCATAAACTTAATGTACCCGTACAGAGCGTTGCATCATGTCATTATGTATTTATCAAATTATTAAATGAAAATAAAGTAATATAAGCACAGACTACGGTCTACATAGAGAGCCTAGAGTTAACGGTCACTACCCTTACCTTCAGTCTATGATGGGCTGTGGATCACTAAGGGACCCTGTTAGGTAAGTGACCGCCATCTGGATTTTTTTTTAATGTACCAGGGGTCATTGATTCATGAGGTAATTTGTGTGCTTGTCCAGCGTGAGAAAGTTCCTTGTCTCAGTGTGAACGAGCTGGGGCCTGATTGACAGCTGCCTGCTTTAAAAGCGCCAGGCAAGGCTGCCGCACCACCCCTGAACATCCATACTGTGCACTGTGAAACTTCCACGCTGTGTCTACAGACGCCCTGTTAACTCAACGTACATGTACATAATGTCATGCCATAGTTGTTTGTTTCTTTGATTATTCATTTTGCTTTATTACTTTCTCTGTCACGCTATTCAAAATGGTAGCTTATAGACAAAGTATTATAGAATGTAATCTTTCCTTTTCAGTCTTTCTTATGTCATTTCCATGTCAGTTTTTCCGCGCTTGGTGGTCCTTCTCACTTTTTTCCTGCAGGATTTGGATGAGGGGGGAGCTTTCTTGTTTTACTATCCTTATCCTTCAGCATGTAGAATTAGCTCTCGTAGTCATAGTCTGTTCCGTAAGAAGCAGCCTTGAAAGGACCATAAGGTCTGTTGCTGTTTGCTTTCCTTTGTATTCCTTTTCCTCCTCCCCCTCCTCCTCCTCCTCATATATATACTGGACAAAATAAGTTAGGGATCATGGGCATTTTGGTTTGCTAAGGTTGTGGGGAATAATGTGTAGTGAAATACCACATATGTATGGACTGAACACACATTTTGTGACTTGACTCCGGTTCACTGTATGCTTCACCACGATTTGCACGTGCTCATGAGCCGCACTATACAAATGTGGTAAACTCCGGGTAGTAGTGTGACGCAGTCAGTCAGTCGGCAGACATCACCACGTTATTGTGAAGGTGAACAGCGATTGAATGTGACTTTAGTAAAGGCATGCCACCACAAAGACGTCATTTACAGGCAAATGAGCGCAATCAAGCAGTCGGAATGCTTCAGGCTGGACAAACCCAGCGTGATGTTGCTTTCCATTTCGGTGTGTCCCAGAGTGTCATCTCTAGACTCTGGACACGATTTCAGGGGACTGGTACAGTCAATGAGAGGCCTAGGAGTGGCAGACCCCGTGCCACAACGCAACGCCAAGACCGGTACATCGTAACGTTGGCCCGGAGACAGCGGTTTCAACCTGCTCCAAGATTGACTACTCAGTTTAATGTTGCCACAGGCCTGCACATTACGCCCCAGACTTTGAGAAACAGACTGCATGCTGCTAATCTCAGGGCTTACAGGCCAGTACTGCGTCCCAGACTTCTCCCACATCATCGACAACGACGCTTGGAATTCGCACGTCAACATGTGAATTGGGATAGACGACGTTGGGAGCCGGTACTGTTCACAGATGAGTCCCGATTCTGCCTGGACTTCCACGATGGTCGTAGGCGTGTGTGGAGAGAGGCCAGACAGAGATACAGCCAGGCACTGGTGGCTGAACACAATCGGTTTGGGGGCGGCTCTGTGATGATTTGGGGTGGGATCTCTCTGAGAGGTCGCACTGACATGGTAGCCATCAGGAACGGCACACTGACTGCTCTCCGGTACAGGGATGAAATTCTTCACCCAGTCGTCAGGTTGTTTGCAGGTGCAATAGGACCTGATTTCATTCTCATGGACGATAACGCCCGTCCCCATCGTGCTCGTGTGGTTCAGGAGTACCTGCAGAGGGAAGGTATCGAGCGTATGGAGTGGCCTGCTGTCTCACCGGACCTGAATCCCATCGAGCATGTGTGGGATCATCTTCAGCATCAACTTTCCCAGCGTCCAAACCAACCACAGACCCATGATGACCTTGAGAACGCGCTGAGAGAGGAATGGAACAATCTCCCTCAACAGAACACTGTGAATCTCATCATGAGTATGCAACGCTGATGCCAGGCTGTTCTGAGAGCAAACGGAGGTCACACCGAGTATTGATGAGCCTCTGGGTCAGTTTTGGACATGTTCTGTGAAGGTCAAGTTGTCTTTCATGCCAGAGATCTTCACGTCATTCAGTGACATGTTTCTTTGTGCACTATGACCAACAAATCAATAAATGAATTCGGAAGTTCTGATTAACTATTGATGAAAAATGATGTCAGCGTTTGCGTTTCATATATTCTGCCATGTACGTACAAAGGTTTAGTTTGAATCACTGACATAGTCCATGATCCCTAACTTATTTTGTCCAATATATATATATATATATATATATATATATATATATATATATATATATATATATATATATATATATATATATTCATTTCATTTCAGATGCTCTCGAATTCTCTTTGATGGTATATCCCAACCTAAATCAAATTGTCAAGAGATTATGAAAAAAAAAAAAGAAATGGAAAGCACTTAGAGAGTGCATACCTCCGCAACGCCATTGCAGAATCCGAATCCGGATCCGAACCAAAATTTAATGAAATATTTCTTGTCCCATGGCCCACTCTTCCACAAAATTTCACTGAAATTCATTGAGAACTTGTGGAAATATCATGTGGACAAAACAAACAAAAAATTGCTGGATCTGGATGATGATCCGGTTTACCACTAAAATCTAACGGATTGTTCCTTGGGCCATACCCTACCCCTCCAAAAAATTTAAGCAATATCCGTTCATAACGTTTTGAGTAATCCTGCTAAGAGGCAAATGAAACTCTCATAGGCAGAGCAACTGTCGGATGGATCCCCCCTCTTCCCCCCCTCATCCCCCCTCTTCCCCCCCTCATCCCCCCTCTTCCTCCCCTCTAATTCTCCCCCTTCTTCCCCTCTCGTCTGCTTAGTTTTCACCTGCGTGTGGACAGTAGAGCGCTTGCCAGATGGATCTGATTGTGTCTGTCTAGTTTTCGCCGGCATTTAGGTAGCCATTTGGTGAAATTTTTCACACTTCATTGTAAAGCACAGGATTGGGCTCAGGAAGCTAAAAATTGCAATGCCAAGTGTGCCAGACGTTCCTCTTCAATTTGGTAAAAAAAAAAAAAAAAAAAAACCATTCTCGATATATGAGAAAATGGTGCCTGGGCCAGCCACTGGGTCTCAACAATTTCCATGCCCATGGCCATTGAAGGATTTAAATCTCCCATCCAACCCAGGGCCTTTGACTGATTTTCGTGAAAAACAGTAAGCTTCCAGGGTTTATGGATATCTACCTTCCGAATGTTTTTCAGAAAGATTAGCGAAAAACTGTTACCTGTAGAGAGCAGACAACCAAACAGCCAGACACACAGACAAACATACGGAACTGACCAACATGCATGCTGAAACTTTTGATTCCGGCAAGCAATGAGACTGCCTTACACAGAGCGCTTGCTGGATGGATCCAATTGTGTCTGCTTGGTTTTCACTTGTGTAGGCAGTCATGTGTCTGCCTAGTTTTCACCGTCATGTAGATAATCATTTGGCGAAATTTTTCGCACTTCATTGCAAAGCACAGGATGGATTCAAGAAGCTAAAAAGTGCATTGCCAGGTGCACCAGACATATCTCTTCAATTTGGTAAGAAAACAAAAAATCGATTTTCGAAATCGGAAAAAAATGGTGCCTGGCCGGCCACTGGGTCCCAGCGATGTCCGGACCCAGGGCCACTGAGGGGTTTCAACCCCCGACCCAGCCCAGGGCCTTTGACTGCTTTTGATGAAAAACAATAGGCTTTCAGGATTTATGGATATCTGCCTTCTGCATTTTTTTCTGATCGATTGGTGCAAAATTATGACCTGTAGAGTACAGACAGACAAACATACAGAACTGACTTACATGCTTGCCAAATCTTTCAATTTAGGAAGCAACAAACCAACGCCGGCAAAAACATAACCTCCTTGGTGGAGGTATGTATAAAGCTTGTTATTATTCTAAAGAGGACAAAGGGGGACATGATACATAGAATGGGCATTCATTGTGCAGAGAAGGATATTTATGTACAGTATGTGGTACTTTGGCTGCAAGATGTTTTCGTGTGGCTGGTGGAGGTTTTCTTGTGTTTTTCATTCATGTTGCTGTTTGCCATTGTCGTACGTTTTGCATAAAGATTTCTGTATGGATCGGAGGGGGGGGGGATGTTGTTGTTGCTGTTATTATTGTTGGTGTTGTGTTTGTGTATTTTTTTAAAGCCTACTTACTACTTACTAGTGCTGTTTCATGGTGTGCATGGGGATGAAGGATCATATTGTTGTGCATGAGCCTTTTTGTGATGCAGTTCCTTTTGCTATGCCTCTTGCTTCATAGTATGTGTGTGTGTGTGTGTGTGTGTGTGTGTGTGTGTGTGTGTGTGTGTGTGTGTGTGTGTGTGTGTGTGTGTGTGTGTGTGTGTATGCATCCCCCAAGGGAACCACCTCGTCGTGGTGGGGGGCTTGTGTACTCCGTAAATCTGGTGGCCCTTCCCAGCGGAGGGAGATCCCCTCTGGGCTCAGCAAGAGGACAAGGCTATCCATTCTGGTGGAACCATCAGTGAGGAGTCAACTAAGTGTTCACAAGCTCACTGCCCGTGGATGAGTAAAGGCCACAGGGGTAAAACCCCAACGAAAAATTCGTGAGTGGAGTCCCACGGAAAGTGGTCGACATACAGAGCTCCCAGCAGTCTCATGCAACCTAATCAGTAGGAGGTCGTCGTGAATCTTCATGCTACTATCACAGGGCTGAGAAGAGCAAAGGCATGTGGTGGTAAGGACTGAGCACCCTCACCATCACACCAAATCCATTTATTTCGTAAGCCCACGGCTATACTCACCTTTCATTTCATCCTTTCACAAAAAAAATAAAAATAAAAACTGTGGCGACAGGATAGGGTGACAGCGACAGGTCATGGATCTGGCTGGAAGTCCCTAGCTCGAGTCCTGCACATTTGTGGCACTGGCCCAATGGGGACTGGCATAATGGCATAGGAACATCCAGTGTGGGTAAGCAGCCGGGAATGGAAGCCTCACCACTTACCTCCGATGTAAACGTTAATTTTGCTGCTCTGCACCACCTGGACAGATAACTATATCTCACAAGGCATCCCACATTGCTGTCGGAAAAACAAAAGAATCTCTTTGACCCTTGCTACCTTGACTAAAATAACCTTGTTTGATACTGACCAAGACACATTACCATGCCATAGGACTGCACATGAACTGAAAAGATACAAAATTGGCAAATCTGCCTCATCAGAGACTCAGCTTTCAGGAGCAGACAACCTAACGGAAGCAGGAGAAGGGTATACCTACTTCTGGAAGGGATACCCAGACAATATAAGAAAAAAACATGGTACTGGCTTTGCGGTCTGAAACAACTTACTACAGAAGATCCAAGAAGCACCTGTGGGTGTATCAGAGAGGCTTATGTTCTTTCTCATACCACTGTCTAAAGGCCAATATGCAACACTCATCAGTGCCTGTGCCCCAGCGTTTGACTCTGAGGACACCATCAAAGATTCCTTCTATGGCTCTCTGGATGCTACCATTCGCTCAGTACCACATAATGACAAACTCATCCTGCTTGGAGATTTTAAAGCCAAAGTAGAAAAAGTTAATTCCCTCTGGCGAGACGTTATATTCTGCCATGGTATTGGAAGCATGAACAGTAATGACCTTTGACTGCTTTCCTTATGCTCAGAACACAGTCTGGTCATCATTATCAATATTTTCTAACTTAAGAATAAACGTAGGACCAAATGAATGCACCTACAATCTAGACATTGGCACGCAATTCTTAATGCCATTGTAGGGCAGTAAGACCAATGAAAAGTTCTTATAATCTGAGCTATGAGAGGTGCTGAGTATTTAACAGACCATAACCCTGAAACCACCAAACTGTAATTAGTCATATGCACACAAATGCACTGGAGACCATCTTCCAAGAAAGTAACCTGTAGTACGCTAAATGATGTGGCAACTAATCAACTGTAATATTCTAAAGGGTGCAGCAACTTGTATTACTCACTGCGTCACTATTATAGAAAAATGCTCTCAATGCCCACCACTTTCTGCTGAGTCGGGCATAAATCTTTAATTTCCAAACTGCCCTGTTACAAAATCTATCCTTCTATCTGTACATTCATCTCTTCCTTTCTGGTCATTCAGTAGCTGTTTTTGTAGACGGCCACCATTCTTCACCGAGGGCTATCAATAGCGGTGTTCCTCAGGGCTCTGTCCTATCACCAACTATATTCTTTCTCTTCACCAATAACCTTCTAAGCTGTATAAATGCCCAAAGAAGCGATGACCCGATTCCCAGTACCTTTCCATCAGAGACTGGCATCTGGCAGCTGCCATGGCCTAGTTATATTTCCTTTATTGCACACTGGAAAGAACAGTATTTAGGTAAAGAACACCAAAAATCAATATATAAGCGTTGTTATTGTATATACCTTCCATTACAGTACGTGAAAGGAAACCACAGTATTCTAAAGTTGAGGCTCTAGCTACACGAAAGAACATGAAACGTGCAGCCTATCCCTCAATGGTTTCAGGGTTAGAATGCAGAGAAACTCTCGTAATGCCTGTGTTACATCCTAAATCAACAATACTGCTGATGAAATTTCGTATAAAATAAAATCTCTAGTTAAAAGTGATGATCAGATCACGAGTATCGTTTAATCACGAAAATAAACATCTAAAAGTATATTTCTATCAGCATTCAAATCTCTATGCGGGATGAAATTCAGACAGGAGAACACAGCCGTAAGTGCAAAACCGAGAGTGCTGTGAGCAAACTGTGGAGTTATAAAAGGCAACAAAGAAGGCTATCCTCTGAATTTGGCGAAAAGGTTAAGTTGTTGGAGGACGACTATACTCTTTTAAAAGGTATAATAATTGGAGAACGACCTGGCCCAGATTTTCGTCCCTTTGCAGCTTATCTCACGTAGTCCAGTGGAGGCAAGACAATACTACGGCTCCACAGTATTCCCGTGGCTCTTCTTTCCGACTAGTATCATAATTTAGTATTCATATATTTTTACAACTCGGCATTCAAGATGGAGATATGGCAATTTTAGTCCATGTAAGGGTTGTAATTCTACTGACGATGAAACTGCAACATGTAATAGAATCTATAAGGCAGTCTCATGAAGATGATGGAAAGGGTGGCGGTCAAAAGTAAGATTGGCAATGACGGGAACTAAAACCTACAGTAAGTTGGTGGGAAAGAAAAAAAAAAAAAACGGGTGGGAGTGGAGAGTGACAATGAATGACGGAGAGATACCTCTCCTCATTACGTGATCATGACTGACTTAAGTCCTTGGGAAGCTTGCGTGTGGCGACTGGAAACATGCCAGATATTGCTTACTATTTAATTTTTGTTATTAATCTCAAATACTGAAAACAAGCCTTCAGTTATATTAACACAAGACCAAATATCTTATTTCTTCAACGTCATAAATCAAGTTTGGAGGGCAGGCAATTTATGGAACACATTAAAGAAAGATTGCCAGGTTCAGGGAGGTTTGATCGAACTTTGAGAAAGCAAGTTATCACTTGTTTGGGCGACTGTACATCTAACTCTATCGACTCATATGCTGATGACTCAACCCTTCATCTTTCCATTCGTTTCCCGCAGTGTCCATCTCAGCAGTTACTTCAACAAACAATGGAAAAGGTATAGCACAACTAATGTCTGACAGCTCATATCTTTGATTGGGGTAAAAGTAATATTGTTGTTTTTAATGCATCAAAGACTCAGTTCATCATCCAACCTATCAAATCTTCCGCAGGAGTATCCTCTAATTTTTAATATTCTACTCAATCCTGCATCTTCTTTAAACATACCTGGGGTTTCATTCTCTCGAGATTTATCTTGGAATGATCATATTAGCAATCATCTAAAATCCCCTTCCAAGAGATTAGGTGTGCCAAGCTGACTCCATGTCTTCTGTATCTCTGCACAGTTGTTGACTTTATACACGGCTTTTATTTGCCTCTGTGTAGAGTACAACTCTCATGTGTAGGAAGGCTCCCCATATAACAGCTCTGCTCAACAAGGTGGAGTCAAAGGCTTTTCGTCTCATTAACCCTCCTCCTCTTACTGGCTCCCTTCAACCTCTGTCTCTTCGTCTCACTGTTGCATCTTTATCTCTTCTCCGTCGCTACTTCAGTGGTCACTGCTCCTCTGAACTATCTGCTTGCATCCCTCTGCCACTTCGGTGGGCGCTGAGACCCGTCTAGCAACAAACTTTCATCCCTTTTCTCTCCAACTCTCTAATGCAAGAGTTAACCGTTACTCCCAGTTCTTCACGTATACAACAGGTCAACTCTGGAACTGTCTCCCTCTGCCTGTATTTCCTACTGCTTATGATCTCCAGTCTTCCAAACGCAGTGTGTCCAGGTATCTCGAAATGAACGGATGAACGGATCTTGAATATGTCTCTCTGTTATCTTGATTTTGTGTTTCTGGCCTTTGTGTCCTTTCTTGCATAAAATAAAACATGACCCAGACAACAATGAAACAAACTTGGATGCAGATCGGTTAAACATTATGACACTGCTTCAAAGTACTGCAGAAGAAACCTTAGGCTTCTCCATTCTTTGCCATAAAGACTGCTTTACTGAAAATGCTGAGGGCATACATAGCTTTCATGCAATGTAGAGTAGAGCACATAACAACTGGTTTGCCCAACCTAGCTCCTCAGCCCTAAAAACTGAAATCCAGAATCTCAGAATGAAACCCAGAGATGACCACGCAACATGGAGGAAAAATGGTGGACTGAGCAAGCAATAGAGCTGCAGAGACTGGCTGACTTTAATGACCAACAAGGTTTCTACAAGTCCATATAAACGACCTGTGGGCCAACCAAACACAACATAGCCCCGATTCGATCAACTATGATCAGCCGAAGGAGAGATCGTGAAAGACATGCAAGCAATCCTAGAGAAATGGGCATAGCACTTTAATACCTTACTGAATCGAAGAAACTTGGTGCAGCACAATATCCTTGATACAGTAACATCCCGAAATTAATGTGCCTTCAGCGGCAGATCTCGATGTCCCAACTAATTCCAGAAATTGTTCAGGCCATCCAATCTCTAAAAAATAACAAAAACTCTGGCCCTGATGGAATACTATCTGAACTAATCAAAGAGAGTGGCCAGTTACTCAACCAGCGCCTCCATGATCTCACACTAACTATCTGGAACCAAGAACGAATTCCATCTGAATGTCTCATGATACTGTAACCATCTACAAAAAGAAGGGGGCTGCTTGAATTGTGACAACAGCAAAGGCACCTCCCTGCTTTTGAATTCAAGCAATTTGGTTGCCAAGATAATGTTATTCAGACTGATAAAACATCTGACTTAGTCAGCACTTCCTGAAACAAGATGTGGATTTGTGAATGAGCGATGCGCTCCTGTGATATGATCTTTGTTGCCCTACAGACACAAGAGAAATGCCATGAACAGAATTCATCGATCTTGCAAAAGCATTTGACACTGTCAACAGGGAACCCATATGGAATGCCCTTTCAAAATTTGGAGTTCCAAACAAATGTCTTATCACCCTGAGGAGCCTGCATGACAACATTAATGCTCGTGTGTCCACAGGTGGAAAGCAAATCCGAACCCTTCAACGTGTACGTGAGAGTAAAACGAGGATGTGTCCTGGCTCATGTCATTCTCAATATGCATCTCATTGCAGTCACCCTTTTAAGTCACCAACAGATGAAGTTCCCTGATGGCATAAAAATTCAGTTCCGTCTAGATGGTACCTTATTTAATCTCAGAGGTCTTCAAGCACCATCAAAGACTGAAATGGTTATTTCCTTGAGCTACAATATGCTGATGACAGTAATGTCCTTGCACATATCCCTGACACGCTACAACAGTCTCACCATCGCCTCTGACAAATATCATGGAATGGGGCTCCGAATAAATTTCAATAAGACAGAAATAAAATTTCAGAAATAATACCCCAAGCAGCCTCTTGTATTTCAGATAGAGAAAATATAAAACAGGTGGAGAATTTTACCTACCTTGGAAGTGTGTTCACAGACAAACATAACATTGATGAAGAAGTCCTTCCACGAATCAACCACACCTCGGCCTCTTTTAGACGTCACAGTTCCACAGTCTCTGAAAACACCAACTTAGGATTCAGACAAAGTTATTAATATATACGGCTGTATGCCTTTCCACCCTCTTATACGATGCTGAATCATGGACTACCTACCAGAGTCAAGTCAAACAGTTTGAGTTGTTTTCACACATGATGCTTACAGCGCATCCTAGGACTCACGTGGAAGGACAAAGTCTGTCACTCACAAATTCTCCAGCGGACACAGTCAACCAGTATAGAAACCATGCTGGCTAAATGCAGCGAGGATGAGTCGGACACGTGTTTCGCATGCCTGTGCACCGCCTTCCCCGCCAGGTTCTGTGTGGCCAACTTCCTACAGCACGCCGCAACCCAGGGGGACAGAAGAGATATACAGATCATACAAGGACAGCTCTGAAGAAATACATCATACCAAAAGATCTTGAAAGCAGTGCCTCGGACCGAAAAGAATGGCGAGCCCTCTGCAGCGAAGGAACCATTCATCTCGAAAAAGCTCAGAACCTGGCCAGTGACGAGCGTAGACAACAGAGGCACAACCAAAACATAGTCATCAGTTAACCTGGACTTGACATGCCGACTGTGTGGCAAAGTTTTCGGATCCAAAATTGATCTGCAGTCACACACGTTGGCAACAGACACAAACACACCATCCTCGTGAGTATAACAGGCGTCG
Organism: Coenobita brevimanus; assembly: GCF_032717465.1. NCBI lineage: Eukaryota > Metazoa > Arthropoda > Malacostraca > Decapoda > Coenobitidae > Coenobita > Coenobita brevimanus. The sequence goes on along the minus strand of NC_137065.1, from coordinate 5,027,352 downwards.
TCCTCTGTAGCAGACGTAGGTGTGTGTTTGTGTGTGTGTGTGTGTGTGTGTGTGTGTGTGTGTGTGTGTGTGTGTGTGTGTGTGTGTGATTTCTAATATTGTTGCCATATTTTCTTTCTGCAGTGTGTTAATTGTGGTAAGGAATTATGCTGTCGTGCATGTGTGTGTGTGTTTCTATGATGCTGTTTTTGTTATGATTTTGTTTCATGGAGTGTGTGTGTATGTGTGTGTGTGGAACGTCGTGGTGCTGGGTTATGTTGATCTTGATGTTTGTGTGTGTGTGTGTGTGTGTGTGTGTGTGTGTGTGTGTGTGTGTGTGTGTGTGTGTGTGTGTGTGTGTGTGTGTGTGTGTGTGTGTGTGTGTGTGTGTGTGTGTGTGTGTGTGTGTGTGTGCGTGCGTGCGTGCTCGCGCGCGTGTTAATCATTTTCTTGTTCCTGTTGCGTTGTATAAATCATTGGTTTTTCTCATTCCGTTTTTTTTTTTTTAAGTAATACCAACACAAACTCATCCCCAGTGACATCGTACCTTCACGTTTTAAGCGGTACAGGTTATCACAGCTGGACAACACGATATGGGAACAGCTTGAAGAAAATACCCAAGTTCGTCCACGCCAGTGACGCGGATTAATACACTGTAACTAAACTCAAAAAACTCACAACCACTCAAATACTTCTTATCTGAATCTTTCTCTTCATCTTCTCTCCTTCCCACGCATCATCAATCATTCTTATCTTTGTTTTTTTAAGAGTTGTTTCAGATGCTCTTGAATTCTCTATTATTAGTCTTGAAATTCCGTGTACTTTTTTTTCTCTCATCATATCTTTACTAAATTACACATCTCAGAGCAGGTATCTATTGGCTAACTGGTGGCAGACGTCAGCATCTCTGGAATTACATTTACTTTCTCAGCAAGATTCCCAGTCTGTGTCTGTAGTGGAATGTAGCAAGAAATCTGTTGTCTTCTTGTTCTTCTCCTAATCCCCTCCTCTTTCCACTCATCGTCTCTCTCTCTCTCTCTCTCTCTCTCTCTCTCTCTCTCTCCATTCATCCATTCACTTATTATTTTTTTTATTTATCGCAGCAACACCACTCTCTCTCTCTCTCTCTCTCTCTCTCTCTCTCTCTCTCTCTCCATTCATCCATTCACTTATTTTTTTATTTATTGCAGCAACACCACTCTCTCTCTCTCTCTCTCTCTCTCTCTCTCTCTCTCTCTCTCTCTCTCTCTCTCTCTCTCTCTCCCCATTCATCCATTCACTTTTTTTTTTTATTGCAGCAACACCACCAGTCACCGTCTGTTCCGCGACGAGGCCCTTCTGTGGTGAGTATTTTCCACAAAGTTAAAATCCCGTAGAGGCGGATGTACAGTAAGCAACAATAATCGTGTCGTGAAATTTGGTGAAAACATAAGCTAACGGGCTAAGCGTCTGGTACATTCCGCCGTCTGTCATACGGATGGTTCATAATGTTTCACGAGTTACATTTCATCTTCGGACAAAACCGCGACACGACTACTGTTGCTCACTGTACATCAATCGAACATTTAAGAGAATTCGCTTAAAAGAACGCGAAATCATAATTTATGAATTGGAGGGAAAAGAGAACAAAAAAATATTGAAATGGGTGAACTGTAAAAAAAGATATAACAAAACAGGTATACTGTAACTGAAACCAAAATATATAAATTCTGGAAAAGATATATATATATATAAAAGAAAAATCAGTCGTATAGTATACCGTAGATTACCAGTATTTCTAAAACAATGCAAGATGGTCTCCACGCAGCTGCAGTACACTTATATGCATCGGTGCAAAAGATGTGATGATTAGTGAACATGCAAGAACACAGCATCTCAAAATTTGTATTTGTGTGAGTTTACCTTTGATCCCCAAAACTCCTTTAAAATGCCGAAATCCCCAACTTAAGGGAGGGAGAGAGAGAGAGAGAGAGAGAGAGAGAGAGGCTGGGAGTATTTGCCCAAGGAACAATTGTACCAAGTCTGAAGTGGACTGGTGAAGAAGCAAAGGAATAGCACTGTCACACTTATTTTCATCGTTATCCCTTGATTCTAGTAACATTTTCTTGTGACATTCAGGCGATTTTCTTCATCTTACCGGAGACCTTTTGTAATGAAGAGGTCATTGAAAGTCATATCTAACTCCCTGGATTGAAGACATTCATCTATCTATCTATAGCCCGATGCCCTAATCCCGCAAAGGGTGGCCGCAGACAAAACGCCTCCAAGTCGCTCAGTCACCCACCATTTGACTACCCTCCCCCCAGCTCACTCCCCCCTCCCTCATATACCTCTCAACTCCATCCCTCCACCTCATCCTCGGTCTACCCCTCCCTCTCCCTCCCTCCACCTCACCTACATACACCCTCTTAGTCAGTCGTTCATTCTCCATTCTCTCCACATGCCTAAACCACCTCAGTGTATTTCTCCTAATCTTCTCAACCACATCCACATCCACCCCACAACGTTCCTTCACTTCTTCATTCGTCAACCTGTCCCTCCACGTCATTCCACATGCTCCTCTCAAGTAACTCATTTCCACTGCTCTCACTCTTGACTTGTTCCCCTCTTGCAAGGTCCACGCCTCGCTTCCATACGTCAGGGTAGGGATCACAATACTATCATGCAGTGACTTCTTATCTTCCATACTCACCTCCCTATTTCTCATCACTGCTTTCAGTGAACCAACAACCTTCCTTCCCTGCTGTATCCTTCCACGCACTTCATCCCCCAAAGTTCCATCCTTACTCATCACACTACCCAAGTACTTGAATGCACTCACATTCTCCATATCCTCACCATCCAACCTCACTGTACATTCTGTGACTTCATTCCTCTCAAACACCATAACTTTACTTTTATTTACATTAACTTTCAGCTTCCTCCTCCTACACACTGCCCCACATTCATTCACCAAACCTTGCAACTCCCATTCATCTTCACTCAACAATACTGTATCATCAGCAAACAGCAACACCGGAAGCTTCCAAATCTCACCCTCATTCATTAGAGCCACCCCCACATCCACTGCCCTACCTTGCACCTCCTTTACAACCCCATCCATGTATATATTAAACAGCCATGGAGACATCACACAACCCTGTTTCAGTCCTACATTGAGATCAAAGAACTCACTCAGCTCACCATCCACTCGCACCGTAGCCCTAGCTCCTTCGTACATACTCTTCACAGCACTCAACAATTTCCCCTCCACTCCATATATTCTTAATACCTTCCACATACCTTGCCTATCTATTCTGTCATAAGCTTTCTCCAAGTCCATGAAGGCAGCATTCACTTTCATTCCCTTCTCAAGATACTTCTCCACTAAACATCTTAGAACAAATATCTGATCTACACACCCTTTTCCCTTCCTAAATCACACTTCTTCTCCAACTAGCTCCTCTGTCATATGCCTAACCCTATCAATGAGTATTCTACCATATATTTTACCAGTCACACTAAGAAGGCAAATACCCCTATGGTTACCACATACTTCTCTCTCCCCTTTTCCTTTGTATAAAGGAACAATTATACCTGATTTCCAATCCTCTGGAACCCTTCCCTCTTCCCAAGCCAATCTACACAACTTCCATATCCACTCCACAACAATCTCACTCCCATACCTCAGCATTTCACCACACACTCCGTCAATTCCTGGGGCTTTTCCTAACTTGATCTTCTTCATTGCTTCCAGTACTTCCGCCCTACTGATCTCTTCCTCCCTCCTCTCATCTCTTCTTCTCCCAGCCATTCCCCAACCACTTATACTTTCACTGCTCTCACTTTCTACATTCAACAGATCCTCAAAGTGCTCCTTCCATTTCCTCAATTTCTCTCTCTTCTCCACCAACAATCTATTATTCATATCTTTATCTCCCCTGCTATTTCCCCTTTCACACTGCCTTACTTTCTTTACCTCCTCCCAAAACAATTTCTTACTCTCTCTCCATTTCACACTCAGATTCCTCCCAAACTCTTCATCCACTTTCTTCATACTCTCCTTCACCAGTCTCTTCACCTCCCTTCTCTTCCTTACATATACCTCTCTCTTCTCTCTCTCATCTTCTCCCCTACCTCTGCTCGCTAACCATTCACTATATGCCTTCTTCTTTTGTTCCACAGCTCGTTTCACCTCATCATTCCACCATACTGTCCCTTGCACACCCTTGCATCTCTTCCTCACTCCACAAACCACCTCATACGCAGCGCCTATCTCTTCCGTGAATATCTTACATACATCTTCCACCCCTTCCATCTGCTCTAGCTCATACCTTCCCAATCTTTCTTCCACTATGCTCTTATACTCTGTCATTTTCTCACTCTCTTGCATGCATAAGGTGAATAAAATCGTCCAGAGGTAAAAAGAATTAAATAAAGAATGCATATTCAGAATGACACACACACACACACACACACACACGCACACACACACACACACACACACACACACACACACACACACACACACACACACACACACACACACACACACACACACACACACACACACACACACAATCAATCAATATCTTACCTTACGGTGGTCTAAGGATGTTGGTAGAGGTGAAAGTAATGTGATACACTTAGGTTCGATCCCCCAAAGAGCGCTATGTCTATTTCCCTCTGCCTATGACCTCCAGTCTTTTAAACGCAATGCTCTCAGGCATCTTGATTTTGGATGTATTACTTTTTTTCCTCTAATAGGTAACAATCTTGCTGGCTTCTGGCCTTTGGTTCTTTTTTTCTCGCACAGAAAAACTGTCGATCATGTACTGCCACCGGGAGATAGACCTATTCACGAAAGGTTTGGAATATCATAGCCTAGCCTAAGACAACCACACTTCACAGGGTGTATTAAAGGACTGTTTCTTATGTACGGACTCCATCAAAAGTCTCGTAGCCTTTCCTTCTTTTCACTCCAAGGACTTACAAAATCAGTGCGGAGAATCAGCAGCAGGTGACAATGATGATCTTATCTGGCTATTGCACAGTGGCATCAGTGTCGGTTGCTGCGGGCTAAGCAGGCCAATCAGCAAAGATCGTGGAGGAAAAAAAAAAAACAAGAGAGCCGACAGAACTTTTGATGTCCACTGTGCAGTTATAGACAAGTATATGGTTCCACATTTTAGTCCAGTAATTAAGAAACTCTTACATAGTATTCTGAAACTTTTGCTGGACTTCTCTTATTGTATGGCTGGGTTCCAACAGTCAGTGTTCATTGTCCTGTTAATTATCGTTTCGTTTTTAAAGGCTCCAACATGCTTGCATGTGTCGGCCTATCATTAGCAAATGAATCGGTATATACTGTATGTCCCGATATTTCATCTCTGAGCAATAATCTTTGTGTGTGTGTGTGTGTGTGTGTGTGTGTGTGTGTGTGTGTGTGTGTGTGTGTGTGTGTGTGTTGTTTTTGTTATGTGGGGGTTGTTGTTGTTTTCATTGTGTGTGTGTGTGTGTGTGTGTGTGTGTGTGTGTGTGTGTGTGTGTGTGTGTGTGTTGTTTTTGTTATGAGGGGTTTCTTGTTTTCATTGTGTGTGTGTGTGTGTGTGTGTGTGTGTGTGTGTGTGTGTGTGTGTGTGTGTGTGCGCGCGCGCGCTATTCCAAACAAATGAAGGGAACTTTAAACTAATTTATTGAGCTTGAATATAACTGATTAGCTTATACACGTTTAGTTTTGTTCCGACACGGGTGTGAGGCCGTGTTAAGGAATTATTAATTACAAGTGTGCCTCATTACTCCAGTCTTCAGTTTATTTGCATGCATCACCAATATCAGACAGCCAAAAGTATAAAAAAACGATTCTCATTATCATTAGATTTTATTCAACTCTGAAGAGAACTTTCGAATTGGAAATCTAAATATGATAGTTGTCAAGGCAAAGAGAATGAAAGGTAGTTTCATGGGGGGGTGAGGGGGAGCCAAAATGCGTCTCGGTCTGCGCATGACGTCATAGTTAATACAGACTGCAGCTCATTCTGCTCAACACACGCCAGTCACACACACACATGCCTGTGAATAGGTACTCTGTTTTCTGTTTTTAGGGGTGGCTATGGCAATACAGATAATTTTGTGAACATGCCAACAATTTGTATAGTTCGTGGATGCAAATCCATTCATGTGAAAGGTGACAAGAGAATACATTTTCATGCACTGCCGAAAGATGAAGAACTTAGAAAAAAATGGATTGAATTATGTGACATAAAGAAAAATCGGTCATCTGGTTTTGTATGCTGCCGTCTTTTTGAGAGTACTGCCTTTAAACGCAACATTAAGTATGAATTGCTTGGTTTACCAGTGCCTCCTGGACAAAGGAAATTCAAGAAAGGAGCAGTGCCTACTCTTCAACTACCGAGTTTAACAAGTAAGTTCCATTACTGTGTGAGTGTGTTGAGTAGCGACCTGTGTGAACATTCATAATACAAAAGCATACCATACATACAGATGGTTTTCTGTCAAGCTCCCGTTTTCTTCCACCACCCCCACCTCTCTCTCTCTCTCTCTCTCTCTTATTAACTTTGACGTCACAGAATCTGCGCGGCTTGGGGGTGCTGTACTTACCTCTCAGTATACTCTTCTCTTTACCTTGATAGTTGTTAACCCTTTCCAACCTAATGCCCTTTCCCAAGTTGAATAAGAGCGTTTATATGTAAGAAGAAACTAACATTTACAAGATAGTGAGTATATGAACAACAGGGGAAAAAAAAATCTACAGTAGTCTCGCTCCTTTCTAGCCTGTCATCCGAAAATCGTTAACGAGAGACTGACGGACATTTTATCGACTACATACCACTTCACCTCACACTGTCACGCTTTACGTTCACCACATAGTTGCAGACTTCATAATCTTGCACCTTATTCTACCTCAACTTACACTCCCCCATCTCACAGTCCCATTCCACACTACCTCACCTTAGTTTGTCACAGCTCACACTATTACGTCTCATACTTCATCATACACTACCATGTAACACACTGTCCTGCCATCGTCTGCCACACCTTACACTACCCCCACCACACAATTCCATGCTTCATACTCCTAAACCACAAACTCTTAACTTCAGTAACCTTGCCATGTCCCACACTGCCAACCACACTACTCACGCTGCCACACCTCACACTACCCCATCATGCATTCCGCACCACACATTATCACATTCACACAGCTCAACCCCACACTACCACACAGCACACTGCCACACCTAGTACTGCCACAGCACACATTACCACATTTCACACTGCCACTCTACAACCTGCCACACCTTTTTTTGCCACACCACACATCGTTACATTCACACAAAACCTCACACTGCCGCACCACACACTACTCACACTGCCATTCTTCATACTATCTTACCTCACACTACTTAATCCCCCAGACGACTGTGGTATCGCCCCCATCACGGTACGACAAGATGACCAAAGGATTGTGAACGGCACCAATGCCTCGCCTGGTGAATATCCCTACCAAGTGTTCGTAGAGGCCAACTTTGGCATCACAACATCAACCTGTGGAGGATCTATCATTAAGAGGAAGTGGGTCTTAACAGCCGCACACTGCTTCTTCATCCCAGACACCCGGTAAGGATTGCTTGCTTCTTCCTCCAAAATACCAGTAAGAATTCCTTGATATCACTTGAACACTAATACTAAATGACTTTACTCGTCTGGTCACTCTTTTGCACGAACTTTTACATTTCACCACTTGGGCCTTAACAAAAAATGTTTTGCTTTGGTACTCTCACTGCTTCATCCTCCCAAATACCCCCATGAGGTTGCTTGCCACCACTTGGTCACTGATGCTGTTTGTCTTTACTGCGAGAGCCATTCACTTAAAATAGCTTTTACATGTCCCCATTTGTCTTTGTTATGACGGCCACTCACTGCCTTTTTTTTTCACTAGCATACCTCGTGATAACAGCTTGCCACCACTTGGGCACTAATACAGACAGTCTTTGCTTTGACGGCTTTTCACTTCATATATCAGGACGCCCCGTAAAGACTGCTTGACACCACATGGGCACTAGTGTTAAATGTTGGCCACTCGCTGGCATCGTCTTTAACATGTCACCATTTGGACACTTACATGAATTGTCTTTGCTTTGTCAACTACTCACTCAAACACTCATTTGACACCACCTTTTGGTTAGTATAAAGACAAAAACACATGGATAGCGAGAGAGAGGGAGAGAGAGAGAGAGAGAGAGAGAGAGAGAGAGAGAGAGAGAAAGGAAAATAGTTGTGCAAACAGATAGACTAACAGCTAAAAGTAAACAGAGAGCTAAATGGATGCAGACAATGACAGACAGACTTATTTTCATCATTATTACCAATTAAACTTTTCTTCCCCAGCACACGAGAGCAGTCGGCCTTGGTAAGACTAGGTTCGCATCTCCAAACGAGTCTCATCCCTGCTGCTGTTGAAAGAGTTATCGTTCATCCCAACTACGATAACTTAGCCACAGACTTCGTAAGATTCTGTTTGTCTTTCTGTCTCTGTCTGTCTGTCTGTCTCGTTTTTATCGTGATCCTTTCAGTCCGATGACCTACTATACATTTTAGCATTGCGATTTAATCTGGCCGACAAGAATAATTTTCGATTTGAGGGGGTTTGGTATTGCCTTAATCAACCATTCTCAGTCTGGAGATCTTGCTGGGATTGCACAAAATCGTCAGTTGGTAGACTGATTAAAGTACAGAGAGAGAAAGAGACTTAACACCGGGACCAGGACTCGTATTCTTGTCGCGTGAGATAACTCCATAACACCTATTCGTAAGTGATTTATTTTGCATGCTACACCTTACTGTCTTCTCTTGCGTTAAGCAGATCCATCTAGTATGCCATAATCTACATAAATAAGGTACAGAAGGATAATAATCAACCATATCCAAAAATAAATCGCTAAGAATGAGGTGCCAGGCAGCCTCCTTAACATGCAAGACTACATGTCAGGGCCTTTCTTACATTGAATAAAAATCGTCTTGAGATAAAGCATACATAAAAATATCCACACGACAATCTAAATTATTAGACACTAGCCTTGGCCCGGGCTGACTCCCGGGTCGCAACATTTTTTTCCCTGGTATACTTGGTTATTCAGTCATGTTGGCAACGTTGGATCGAGTCCCTAGAGAAAGGACTTGGAAACGTTGAACTTTCGCCATTCCCCCACCCCCCAAACAAAGTATGGCAGTATGCTATGTTAACATTAGGGAGGTTGGTTTAATGTCAAAATACAGCTTTTCTGATGATTTTGTGGTCTGATTAGCCGCACTGGCTCATCTATTCCCGAGCGAAGGCGTGACGGGCCGAATCATTGCTCGCTGAACTTCCTCCGACTCTGCCAATTTGAGTGATTGACCAAGTGTACCAGAAGAAAAAAATACGCGCCCGGGTCAGTGGTAGTCTCCCTACCAGCAATATGCAAGTAATTTCTCTGGGTAAGTTCTTTTGCGTATTTAACCTTTATTGTATGAAAGTAAGGTTATTGTGGTTAACACAAAACAAACATGTTAAAATTTGGATTTCTTTTAATCAATCTTTACACACTCACAAAGGCAACTTTTCATGTTTGTAGGCCTACCTGCCATAAAATACAAAGGAATATATGTTAAGATGGTAATGCAATGAAAGTACCGGTACTAAATACAGTGTTAACTCAGACATATATGGCTTAATGTGATCTTCATCTTGAAATAAATTGACGCTGGTATTTTAACATCCCAGATACCTTAAGTTTGCATCGGTATTAAAACACTCGGGGAACTACAGTTCAAGGACCCCACAAAGCGGGAACCCAAGTTCCACAAAATGTATTTGTAAAAGCGTAAGATATAACAAGACAAGTAACCTGATATATATTGTTGGTATGAACGAGATAGTTGGACATTAAACCTTTTCAAAAACTTTTCTTACAATGAACGCAGGCAATACACTGCTAGATGATTAGGGTGATCCGCCGAATTATAGTTTCCCCGAAACATCATTGTAACCATCTCCTCGCATGTACTGTACACTTAGTATTGATGGGTAGGGTGGTAGTTATTGTCTTATGGTGAGCGATGATTTTCGTTGGTATATTATCGAAGAAAAATAAAAAAAATTTATGGTATGGTAAGAGTTGTACACAAAAATTAGTACCCGCACCCTTAATTCATCTCATCTCATCAGCCGTTTGAGTGTCCACTGCAGGACCGGCCTATCCCGACCGAAGTGGGGACGATACAGCCAATGTATCTCTACCAAGTGGCTCAGGCTGTCTGGTAGAGATTGTATGTAGGATAAGAAATGCTTGTAGGTGTAAATGTAGTGTTGGAGTGGTTTTGGATGTGTGTGTAGTCTGTGAACCAGGGGTAATCGGCCCGCGCAAGCCGACTGGGTGCAAGCATACTTTATAGTATGCGACACTGGTTCAACCATAGCACCCCTTGAGTCCGCCAATGCAGTACGTGGCCAGAAGAACGCACCCAAAGTTTATTACCCTGGCGGGGAGCAAACCCCTGCTCTTCAGTGTACGAAAACGCACACATTACTACTGTACCACAGAGGCTCCCACCCTTAACTACGTATATATATATATATATATATATATATATATATATATATATATATATATATATATATATATATATATATATATATATATATATATATATATATATATATATATATATTTCGGGGCAGTTTCCAAAGTGCTCATCCTCAACATTAAAGGGAAGAATCCTACGACAGCAATCACCGAAAAGTACAGAATAAAATTTTAATAATGTACCGAGAAGATAAAAGATTTTTCTTCGTTCTGATCTGTCACTGACTTTCGTAATAGCTTTTCTTTTCTTGTTAATTTGTATTTTAATTTCTCGTTCATTCCTAAGTCTTATCCAGTGAGAGGTGCGGCATCCTGTCCCCTTCTCTCTCTCTCTCTCTCTCTCTCTCTCTCTCTCTCTCTCTCTCTCTCTCTCTCTCTCTCTCTCTCTCTCTCTCGCAACCCTCACTGCTCCATCTCTCCTCCCGACTCCATACTCTCCCTCTACGTCTCCCTTTCCCATCACACCCCTACATCTCCTTCCATTCACTTTTTCTCCACACAAGTTTTCTCACATCTTGGGCCCTTCCAACCTCCTCTCCATCAAGGCCTAAGTATCTTTCGACCTTGCTTTCCATCTCTTCTGTTACCAGTCCCTCCCTCTGCTCTTACCCCTCACCTCCATCCCTCTCATTCCTTTTTTCCTCCATCCCTCCTCTCCCAGCAAGACGACATCGCTCTGATCGAACTTGTGAACGAACTGAGCTACGAAAACGACCCCCTTATCCAGCCCATCTGTCTCGGCCTAAACTCAGACTACGCTCCAGGGACAAAGGTGGTCGTCACTGGCTGGGGCACTCTTGACCCTGATGGTGAGTGTATTATTACCAACCGTGATAGAGAAACTGGTATTGTTTTCAATTTGCGCGCTCGCGCTTGCGTGCGTGCGTGCGTGCGTGCGTACGTGTGTGTGTGTGTGTGTGTGTGTGTGTGTGTGTGTGTGTGTGTGTGTGTGTGTGTGTGTGTGTGTGTGTGATAACTTCGCAACCGCTCAAGATATCATCACAAAATTTTACAGGTGTATAGTAGGGACGAAAATCTCTTACGAGTTCGAAATTGGCGAAAGTAGGCCAAGGTCAAAGTCATATTCCGAGCCGTGCTAGATACGTATCGGCTCGCGGCTAAAGTGATTCCCCTCTTGGGGGGCACTCTAGTTAATATCATTATTATTATTATTATTATTATTATTATTATTATTATTGTTATTGTTATCTAGGGAGGGCAGTGGATGTTGGAGCGGCCCTAATGGGAGAGGGCAGTGTTTGGAAACTCCCTGTACTGTTGTTTGCAGATGATACTGTGCTGTTAGGTAAAGACGAAGGGGAGCTGCAAGGCTTGGTGGATGAGTTTGGGAGAGTGTGTAAGAAACGGAATATAAAGGTGAATGTAGGGAAGAGTAAAATTATGATCTTCGAGAGAAATGAAATCAGTAAATGTACAGTGAGGTTGGATGAGGAGGAAATGGAAAACGTGAGTGCGTTTAAGCACTTGGGTAGTGCGATGAGTAAGGATGGAAATTTAAAGGATGAAATGCTTGAAAGAGTACAACAAGGAAGAAAGGTTGCTGATTCCTTGAATGCAGTGATAAGAAATAGGGAAGTGAGCATGGAAGTGAAAAAGTTACTGTATGACAGTACTGTGATGCCAGCTCTAACGTATGGAAGTGAAGCTTGGACCTTGTTGGAGGGACAGAAGTCAAAAGTGAGAGCAGTGGAAATGAGTTATCTGAAAGGAGCATGTGGAGTCAGATGGAGAGAGAGAGACTGACAAATGAGGAAGTGAAGGAGCGTTATGGTGTGGATGTGGATTTGATAGGATGAGTTAGGAGAAACACACTGAGGTAGTTTGGCCATGTGGAGGGATGGAGAGTGAGAGGCTGACGAGGAACGTGTATGTGAGTGAGGTGGAAGGGGGGAGAGGTAGTGGGAGGCCAAGGATGAGATAGAAAGATAGAGTGGAGAGGTATGTGAGGGTGGGGGAGTGTGAGCTGGGACCAGGGCAGTGAAATGGCGGAGGGCAGGGCGACATGGAGGAGATTTGTTTGTGGCTATCCCTTACGGGATTAAGGCGTCTGGCAGTAGATAGATAGGTAGATTATTTCCATTATTATTATTATTAATCATTATCATCATTATCATGATCTTGATCGTCATGATCAACATCAGCATGACTTTTGATGAAATACACACACACACACACACACACACACACACACACACACACACACACACACACACACACACACACACACACACACACACACACACACACACACACACACACACACACACACACACACACACACACACACACACACACACACACACACACACACACACACACACACACACACACACACACACACACACACACACACACACACACACACCGCTGAAACCATAGCACCCACTTTCCCTCCGAGAATGAGTGTTCATACACATCACCAAACTGAAAGAGTTAACTATAGTTACTACAACAGCTGTTCCTATAATCCTCATTTAACCCACTGGATTCATGTGCTTCCTGCCGAGACCCGGACTGTCTGGCCGAGTAGACCTGTCGACCACAGGTAAGCATCTGCGTATGTAGGGCTGCCCTACGGGTATAACAGGTTTGACACTGTAGAGATCCATCGCCCCATTAGGTAGACAGAGCCTCACTAGGGACTTTCCCAGACCGACGGTGTCTGAATAAACACTACGTTAATTAAAACCATGGCAGAAACCTGAAATCCCAGATGACGCTTAAAAACCGATGATGTGGAACTTAACTGGAACTTTAAATATGGTGCCAGACTCGTACCTCTAGATCACTTAGATTAAGGCGAGAGGCGTGTATCATCTCTTCACGACTACACTCTTACTCTAACTTGGTCTAAAATTGCCATCTCCCTATCTTCAATGTTGAACTGCAGTAATAGATTAACACTGGACTAAAAAGTTGGTCATGAGTAGTGCTATGGAAACCATGTAGCACTGTAGAATTTTCTCTCTCGGCCACTGAGGTACGTGAAGTATGCTGGAAAAGGGCGTTAATCTAGGCAGAGTTTAGGTAAATGGGATAAATTTATGTGCCTTGATTGTTGTTTAAACAATGGCACATCCATAATCTGTTTTTAAATCGATATGCAAAGCCTCAAATATACTTACATCCTGGGAATATTTAGAGCAGACTTTCAGCAAAACCACTCTCCAAACCTCCTTTCGTGACACCGACGCGTCGAATTTTCTAGAAGGATGGCGTTCAATTTAAAACCCATGAGAAATTGAAGTATTCACTTCCAGAACCAAAATCCTTTCAAATTGACGGCTTATAATAATTAGCTTCATTAATAATATTGTTTTTTGCAAGAGAATGGGATCTGGATACGTAAAAATTATACACTTATCTACGCACGCACTCCACACTTTTTTTTTTTTCAACTCTATCACAATGAAAGTAATACAAGAACTGGATATACTTGTAAAAATTATAATTTTATGATGTGGAGTAGCCAATTATAAACGATAAGTACTGTTACAACTTTAGGGGTTTGTTGATACGTCGGGAAAGACATGTAGACTGGCCAGGTGTTCATCAAATGCCGATGGATGCTTCTAGGTTTTATCCCTTCTAGGCACAGCTACGGTACAGTTGCAAAATACTGACTTTTCTCTCTCTCATATTAACTCTGTCCTTCACTCACTACTACTCGTTCACTGGCTGACTAATTCTCACTTACTGACCCTGAATACTTCATCCTTCACTGATTACACTCACTATTTGACTCATGAACTCTTTCATTGATTCACTGAATGTTCACTGACGAAAAATTGACTTCCAGTACACACAACTCGCTCCGTCTCTTTCACATGGTCAGCTCACTGTTTAGTAAACGTCCATTACTGTCTCTGACTCTCACTGTCAGATTGGTTCTGACTCATTGTCACACACCAACTAATCGTCCACCATTCCTTGGCTCCCTCAAATGAACTGGCACACTGCCTAAACCGAACTGAACTCCTGGATAAGGGATGGTCTCTTTAAATACTTGCAACTCCACCTACCAGTGCAACCCAGATTATTCTAGTAGATAATTCACATTTTCCGATGCAATAATGAACGTTAATTAACAGTGTACAATAACAATAATGACAAGAACTAATATCCTTGGTGAGAGAGAGTAAACAGACAGACATGCTGAAATCTTTAGAATGTTCCTCACATCTCCAGATACAAAAATTAAGCTGATCCTATGACGACACTTAATTTTTAGAATATTTCTCACATTTCCATATATAAAACAAAACCCCAATCCTACCGGCATAACACTGTCCCTTCCTTAAAACTGTATCGTTTGTGACACAACAACCTAATCCTACCTATACGCAAGTGTATACAGCATAAACTAACTGGAGGAGTGGGTCATCTGTTGCCTCTGCTGTCTAGGTCCCATGGCGTGAAGAACTGGATCTTCAGTGCTGTCAATTCCGTCGTTCTCCTGTACCCTCCATTCATTTCCGGTGTCCAGCAGGTCCTTGGCTTCACACCAAGTGCACCTCCCAGGTCCCGATCTCCTGTGGAAAGTACTTCAGCATGCCTCACCAACAGCCCCTCCAGCTGCTTCATCAGTGACTTCTCCAGACATTGGCCATTGTTGGCAAATCGGTCACGCAGTTCTTCCTGGGTCTTAACCATAATCCTCTTGCATTCACTGTTTGATGGCTCCTGATCGACTTATCGGCACTACCCTACAACTGTGCCCTGGTGTATATTCTTAGGACGAAATGAAAAGTTGGCTATGATGATGAGAACTTCTTCTGCCACGGGGTCAGCTAATTTCCTGCCCACCATCACTCTCTCTTCCATCATACCACGGCTCCTGTGCTCCACCGATCCCAGGGAAGTGTGCAGCTTGCCATAGATCTTGCAAGGCAGCAGCATCTCAGAGTCAGTGGGAATAATTGTAGTCCATCTGGTCGTCTCTAGTAAATTTCCATGTTTCACATGCTTCAGCAGAACACTCCTTTCCCCTAGCTACATACGCACAGAATGGAAGTCAAGCAGGTAGCATCGTGACACCAGGCAGTTCAAACCCAAGATCCAGGGATCCCTAGTGTCTGCAACACACACAGCCAGGGTCTCTTCTTTACATTTCTGCCATATTCCGACACCCCCCGGTCCAAACCGAGTTCAGCAACATGTAACTTTACAACCACTGCATAGTCCCAAAGTCCCTGAAAGCTGGCTATGACCAGCCACTTCCAGTTCTCTCTCTGCGTATCTCAAAATGACCATTGGGCATACTACCGCCTCAGTCTCACCATCCCTCTTCGTGCACCTGTCACTGGCACCTAAGGGATGTGCTGGATGCTGGCCCTCAACTAGACACTGTTCTAAGAACTTTAACCCTGTTACTCACTTCCTGTATTGCACTTTTCACTTTATCCTCCAATATACATGAATTCTATTTCCTCACTTCTCTTACCTGGTCGCTTATTCTTTCTACCTTGCTGTATGCCACCTCTCCTTGTTGCTTCGGTTTCTTGGTCCCATCGCAGCTCCTCTCGTAGCTGGCAAAGCTCCTGCCTGTTCTCAGTTAGCAGTTCCTTTAGTCTTGTGTGGTGTTGTGCTTGGGTTTCTTTTTGTTCTTCTTGCTTTGTTCTCAACCCTGCCAGTGTATCTTTTTATTCTTCGTGCTGTGTTTTTCAGTTTATTTTGTTCTTCATGCACATCTCACAACGCTATCAGTATGGCTGCCGAAGACACTTCCACCGTTTTGTCAACTTGTCCATGCATCTTCATCTCTCAAAACGTATTTCACTTCTGACATCAACTTTTACAAGCTTATAGGTTCACTGATACGTCAAAACGACATGTAGACAGGCCAGACGGGTAATCAAAGGCAGACGAATGCTTCTGGGTTTTATTCCTTGTAGGCACAGCTACGGTGCAGTTGCAAAACGATGGTTTTTGCCTCTCTCACGTTAACTCTGTTCTTCACTTACTACTACTCACTCACTAGCAGACTAACTCTCCATTACTGACTCGCTGTCTGACTACTCCATCCTTATTACTCTCACTGTTTGACTATGTCACTGACTCACTGACTGTTCACTGACGAAAAACTTATCTCCAGCTGACACAACTCACTCCGTCTCATACACTTGGCTAACTCACTGTTCACTGAATGTCCGTTACTTACTCCGACCCTAACTGTCTGACTGATTCTGACTCGCTGTCACAGCCAGACTAGTGGTCCACTGCTCCTTGGCTTGTTCAGCTTAGCTGGCACTCTGCCTGAACCAACTGAAATTCTCCTAGATGCGGGATGGTTTCTTTAAATACTTGTGACTCCACCTACCAGTGCCGCCAGAATGTTCTAGTATATAACTCAAATTTTCTAATGCAATGATGTCCGTAAATTAAGAATGTGTAATAACAATAATGAGACGAACTAATTCCTTAGGTAAATGAGAGAGAGTAAACACACAGACATGCCGAAATCTCCAGAAAGTTCCTCCCATCTCCAGAAACGGTATAACACTTATTTTCCCTGCATCTTCAGATACAAAACACTACCCTAATCCTGGCGGCATAGCAATACCTTAGATGATTGAATGAAGACTTTTTTACCATACATTGACCCAGATGTTCGTCCTTTTGCAGCTTACTGCATGTACCTTGACAGAAGAAGACAGTGCCATCATTCTACATCCTTTCCATAGGTTTCATTATGACTGTCACTATATCCTTGTGTTAATCTATAGATCCATGTGAGCATTCAAGTTGCAGAAATAATTTGAAACAAAGAGTAATTATAGAATAGGAAGTTGAAGAGGAAAAATAAGAGCTTCATGATAGAAACAGCAGCAGCAGCAGTTGTAGTAGTAGTAGTAGTAGTTGTTGTTGTTGTTGTTGTATGTTCATTTGAAACGTGATCTCAGTGAACTGCAGGCTTCAGCTAATGTCCTGCAGTCCACCATCCTCATCAAGAGGGATAGGGAAGTAGCTGAAGGATATTTGTATGACCAAGTTGATCCACCACCCAGTTATATCTGTGCCACCACATGAAGGACACCCTCTTCGGCACAAGCTTGAATACAGTTCGGAAACTCTCCTCTGCTGAATAAATCATCCAAAGATAGTAAAATAAATACGATGTCCTAAATCTGGACGAATATTGAAACTATAGTCCTTTTATCTTAAGTTGGTGTTGATTTTTATCCTTTTTCATTTTATTTCTTGTCGTTCAATGAGAGAGAGCAACAATGCTTCAGCTTTATATTCTTTTCATAGCACTTCTTCGTTACTAACATCATCTTCTAGTTTCAGTCCAATTCTAAAAGTCAGTATTCAAGATGGTGGAATGATGATAATTTTAGGCCAAGTTAAAGTAAAAAAGGGTATAGTATGATACTGTTAAGGACCGAGATTTCCAGTTAGGTAGGTGAGATGTTTCTCGACGTTTCCCATACCGTAGGTTTCGGTACAAGTCAGAGTTGCCAGTTTGCCTGCTGTCCGTGAGCGTAGTTGTTTCGTAAGTTATGCAACAATTTTTATGCTCTTTTTTCAGTAATGTGTTATTTTTGTGACTGTTTGTTAATTTATGTAATTGAAATTAAGTTTTATGGTAAATAATTTACAGTGTTAAGTAATGTATGAATACGCTTGTATGTTTTGGTTGTCTCTGAGTTGGTGACTGTGCTCTCTCTCTGGAATACACCAGAACTGGGAAAACTGTAGATAATTCTAGAGCAATGCAAGCTTATATATGGATGGGGAGGAGACTAGAGCAAGTTTAGTCGGTTTTCAGTTCAGTTTGAGTGTAGTGCAGTTTCAGAGCAGTGAAGTTTGTATATTTTCGGTACTTGTGAAAACAGTGAAGTGTTGGCAAACAGTGAAGTGTTAGTGAAGTTTGTTTATCAACAGTACCTATGAAAATAATGAAGCGTTGTCAAGCATTAAGTGTAATTGCAGTTTGTAAAGTTTGTATAGCTCCAGTGCTTGTGAGAAAAGTGAAGTGAAGTTGGAAAGCATTAAGTGCAATTATTTGGAAAGTAAAGACAGTGAAATTAAGAAGCCAGTATTTATTTACAACGCCTGAGCTGATCTTATGTGCTGTGCACCTAAAGGCTGACCATAGGAAGAACAACTCGCTGGGCAACGTCCTTCGTATCCTGGACTACTGCTGTTGGAGCCTGTGGCAGTGTGGGAATGCATATGTAACACTGGTGTCAGGAATGGGATTATTCAGGGCTGCAGTGAGGCTAACCTTCGACATGGAAGCAGGAGGTGTGCAGACAAGGTCTCAACCTGGGCAGGAGGAGGAAACGACCCTGGCGATAATTGTGAAGCTATTACAGGCACAGAAGATAGAACTCAAAGAATAATTTCAAGCACAAAATGCCCAGCTACAGGCACAGAATGAAGGACAGAGAGAACTCCAAGCACAATTACAGCCCCAAAGTGAAGAACAGAAAGAGCTCAGGAATGAAATCAAAGAACAACTACAGGCACAGCTTGAAGGACAGAAAGAACTCCAAGAACAATTACAGGCCCAAAGTGAAGATAAGAAAGAGCTCAGGAACGAAATAAAAGAACAAGCGCAAGCACAGAGTGAACAACTTCAAGAGGCATTACAGGAGCAACAGAGGGAATTACAACGGAGGATGCAAGGACAGCTAGATGCTTTCATGGGGGAAATGAGGGAAGAACAGGAATAATTGAAGGAGGAGGAGGTATACGCTGAGCTACGGCAGCAGAAGTATGAGGTAAGCAATAATGTGACTGAGTGCGAACAGCATGTAGACGACCAGTTGAAGTCAGTTAGTGAGGAAATAGTGACGGAGTGCAGACAGCATGTAGATAACCAGTTGAAGCATGTTATTGACCATGTGAAGATAATTAGTGAGAAAGTGGAGGCTGTAGAGAAATATTGCACTGCTGAGCCTCAGGTTAGTGTACAGAGGGCATGTGAAAGGAATGGACAGTGTATGGTGAATCTTGACGGATCCCAGGCATCTAAATGTAGCATTACAGGGTTGAGTAATCAGAATGCAGAAGTTTTAAGTCCTGGCCTTAATTATGATGCCCCAGTTTTTAGGCGCCAAACCAGTGAAGTGCATGGTTACAATGGGGGTCCAATTAAAAACAAACCTCAGGAATATGATGGTAGAGTATCTTGGGAAGCTTACCATGCACAGTTTGAGTTATTTGCCAATCAGAATGGTTGGAACGATAGGCAGAGGGCAGTGTACCTTGCTACTAGCCTTAAGGGTGACACAATCGAAATTCTGGACCAGATGTCAGTGATGGAGAGGAGCAGATATCAGTTCCTAGTAGAAGTGCTGGAGTGCAGATATGGAACCATGTACCAAACTGAGGTTTAAGAGAAAGATTCCACAGCCGTGTACGGGCTCGAGGAGAATCCCTACAGCGGCTTGCTCATGACCTGGAGAGTATGGCATATAAGGTGTACCCTGGAGCTGCACATAACCTGTTGGCTATTCTTCTGAGGAACCAGTTCATCGATGTTCTTGATAGTGCAGAGCTGAAAGTGCAAGTAAGCAGGCACAACCAAGAAGCATGCAAGAAGCACTAGCCAGGGCTCTAGAATTTGAGTCCTACATCAGTTCCAGTACATCCACCTTTCAGGCAGGTCATAGTGCAGGATTCAAGGCAAGAAAGGGGCAGGTATGTGAAATGGAAATTTTTGAAGGACGGTGCTGGTACTGTGAAAAGACGGGGCATCACAAAAGTGGGTTACAACAAGTGGAAGAGAGAACAGAAGATCAGAGGAGGTTGCTAGTTCTGTGGGAAGCTGGGACACAAGAAGGTGGATTGTTACCAATCGATGAAGGAGCAAGACTGGAGCAGTGCAAGGAAACCCACGACTGTAACAAACGGGTGTTGAACATGTGGTGAGGTGGGACACTTCAGCTATGACTGTCCAAATAAGAAGGATGAGGATAAATTAATGAAGGCTGGTGACGAGAGGCAACAACCAGCCAGTTTTTCCCAAGAAGTCCCACCACTGAGGAAATGCAGGAGAGCCCTGATGACGAGTGTGTGAGAAGGTGAAAGAACAGACAGCAAGCAGTGTTATAGGAATGGGAATCTTGGCAAGGAATGCCACTGTACTGTTGTGACACGGCCAGCGTCAGATGAAGAAGACCTGTAGCGGATGCAAATGGAGGATGCAGATTTACAACCAGTGCTTGAGTGGCTGTAGCAGAAAACAGCGTGACCATCTTGGGAAGAAATTTCCAGGTTAACCCCATTGACCAAGAGATACTGGAGTGAGTGGGACCTTCTTCGTTTGAAAAAGGACAACTGGAGCATCAGTGGGAGACACCTGATGGCCTCAGCAAGTATTGGCAACTGGTGGTTCCGAAGAAGATGAGGTCCGAGATCTTGGATGAGTCCCATAACCAAATCACCAGTGGGCACCTGGGAGTGAAGAAAACTCTAAGCTGTCTGCAACAGAGGTTCTACTGGATTGGCATGCGTAAGGATGTTAGAGAGTGGTGTCGGGCCTGTGGTGTGTGTTGTGCCAAGAAGGGACCCAAGAAACGTGGTTGTGCCCCTCTTCGGCTGTACCAAGTGGGTGCACAGATGGAAAGAGTCGCGGTGGACATTGCTGGACCTTTGCCACTCACTGCAAGAGGACACTGGTATATATGTGTCGCCATGGACTACTTCATAAAGTGGCCAGAAGCCTATGACATCCCTGATCAAGAGGCTGCAACTGTTGCTCAGGCTTTGGTTGATCAATTTCTCTGTCGTTTTGGGATGCCACAAAAGCTACATTCAGACCAGGGTAGAAACTTCGAGTCTGCTGTGTTCCGTGAGTGCTGCAAGTTACTGGGGATCAAGAAGACCAGGACGACCCCTTTAAGGCCACAGTCATATGGAGTGCTGGAGAAATTCAACTGGACCCTGGGGCAAGAAATGGCCAAGTACAGCGTAGAGGGATAAAACGAATGGGACCAGAAATAACCTGCATTGCTGATGGCATACTGGTCTGCATCCCATGAGTCTACCGGCTACACACCTGCAAAACTTATGTTGGGCCACGAGTTACGCTTACCCATTGACTTGTTAATGGGAAGACCACCTGGTGAAGAGCTGCCTACAGACACCTCCAGCTATGCAAAGCATCTTCAGGAAAGGCTGGTTGAGGTACATCATCAAGTGCGAGGAGCCCTCAATTTTCAGGAGAGGTGATGAAGTGCAAGTATGGTGCCAAGACAAGTGAGGTGGGCTTTTAGGATGGTGACCAAGTTTGGTTATACAATCCTCAGCGAAAGAAGGGACAGTCACCGAAGCTGCAGAGCCTGTGGGAAAGGTTTACACTGTGTTGGACCGCCTATCAGACATAATGTATCGGATTCGGGGAGGCAGGAAGTTTTGCCCAATGGTGATACATGTGAATCGTCTGTGGCAGTACCATGGGCCAGGACAGTACAGCTGGGATGTCTCCGAGGAATCGTGCTCTCCCACAGCCGAGGATGTTGAGGAGGACCAAGGATGTGAGGAGCAAGAGGATGGAGACAGTTTCCCAAGAGAAGAAGCAAATCGAGAGGAGGACCAAGACCTTCCATGGGGAGTGAACATATGGAGGAGCAAGGACGTCGTCAGAAGTGGCATAGAAGAAGACCTGATAAGTTGGAGGATTATTCTGTGTATAGTTGGATGTTTCATTAGGATTAAGGTTTATGTTTGTATATACTGTGTAGTTTTGTCGGGACAACAAAGAACTAGGGAAGGGGTAGTGTTAAGAAGCAAGATTTGCTAGTTAGGTAGCTAAGATGTTTCTCGAAGTTTCCCATACCTAAGGTTTCGGTACGAGTCAGAGTTGCCAGTTTGCCTGCTGTCTGTGAGCGTAGTTGTTTCGTAAGTTATGCATTAATTTTTATGCTCTTTTTCTCAATAATGTGTTCTTTATGTGATTGTTTAATTATGTAATTGAAATTAAGTTTTATGGTAAATAATTTACAGTGTTATGTAATGTACGAATACTTTTGCATGTCTTGGTTGTCTCTGAGTTGGTAACTGTGCTCTCTCTCTCTCTCTCTCTCTCTGGAATACACCAGAACTGGGAAAACTGTAGATAATTCTAGAGCAATGCAAGCTTAAATAAGTATGGGGAAGAAACTAGAGCAAGTTTAGTCGGTTTTCAGTTCAGTTTGAGTGTAGTGCAGTTTCAGAGCAGTGAAGTTTGTATATTTTCGGTACTTGTGAAAACAGTGAAGTGTTGGCAAACAATGAAGTGTTAGTGAAGTTTGTTTATCAACAGTACCTATGAAAATAATGAAGTGTTGTCAAGCATTAAGTGTAATTGCAGTTAGTAAAGTTTGTATAGCTCCAGTGCTTGTGAGAAAAGTGAAGTTGCAAAGCATTAAGTGTAATTTTCTGGAAAATAAAGACAGTGAAATTAAGAAGCCAGTGTTTATTTACAATGCCTGAGCTGATCTTATGTGCTGTACACCTAAAGGCTGACCACAGGAAGAACAACTCGCTGGTCAATGTCCTTCGTGTACTGGACTACTGTTGTTGGAGCCTGTGGCAGTGTGGGGACGCGGACGTAACAATACTCAGCAAGAAAGAAAACTGCCAGACAGTAGAGAAGTGTTGAAAGGGGTGACTAGACTGAGTAGTAATGGTGTTGCATACTGTATAATGAAAGGACCGAGGAGTGCAATGAGTAACTAGACTATAACAGGGGGACATGTCCAAAGGGGTGACAACAGTTAAGGGGTGACAACAATTAAGGGGTGACTACATTTAAGGGGATACTACTTTAATGTGTGACTAGTCTTAAGGGATGACTAGACAAAAGGGGTAACGACATGAAGGGGTGAGCAGACAAAACGGGTGACGAGAGATAGGTAATGACTAGAATAAAGAGATAAATAACTAAAAGGATGACTAGGCTGTTTACCCGCATGAAAAGGGTGAAAAGGAATGAGTACGAAAATTTCATGGTTTCAGAATTGGACTGATAAATAATGAGAGTGTTATAAAAAGCATATTAAATGACTTTGTGTTGCAAGTTTGATAAGAAAAAGTATATTAAATGAACTAGTGCTGCAGAATGTATGATTAAGTACAAAACTAAAATAAATTCTGATGGTGTTGCAGACGCTATCATACCCAACAACCTACAGGAGGTGGTGCTGGACGTAATCAGCCTTCAGCAGTGTGCACCCCTGATACAGCTGCCCGACAACAACAACGTCATCTGTGCCCTCACGCCCTTCAAGGACTCGTGTCAGGTGGGGTACTAACACTCTCAGGCTCCTATGATTCATATCTCTGCTGAATATTTTCGTCCATCTTTAGCTGGAAGAAAATCCTAGAGTTGTCCCTGTCATGAGAAAGGTCTCTCGCTCACTACGATGATGCCTTTGGTTTTCTTTCTTTTTTCTGTTCTTTCTGTCTTGTCTTTTTTTCTTTCGTTTTACTGTATACATGATTTTTTTTTTTTCGCTTCGGGATAGGCCTGCTTTACTGAAATGGCAAATGGAAGCAGATTTTATTCCCCCAAGTTCAAGAAGTATATCTTAATTTGAACAAAGGCGTCTGGAGATGAGAGAGAGAGAGAGAGAGAGAGAGAGAGAGAGAGAGAGAGTTACTGGATTGAAGATGATTAAAGATAATGCCTCCGGACATGTCTAACTGAGTAGATGTTGATTTATTATTGATTTTGATTTACTTCTGAAGACTTAATTCTTACAGTTTCAACCTCTGAAAAATTCTCGACATTTTTAACAAAGCTTGGCTTATGCCAGGCGGAAAATTACGTCAGGTAGGGAAAGACGCCAGGTGCTGAACTTATCCAGATGGGGATCTAAGCCAGGTGCGGAAGTAAACCAGGTAGGTTGCTAAAACAGTTATGGAACTAAACCAGGTGAGGAACTTAGTCAGGTGCAGATCTAAGCCGGATGGGGAACTAAGCCTGGTGGAAAACAAAGACAAATGGGGAACTAAGCCAGGTGCAAAACTAAGCAAGGTGGTAAACTAAGCCATGTGGTGAACTTAGCCAGAGTGCAGGGGACGGGGGGGTTGAACAATATTCAAAACGATCATTACAGCCAGAGTCATTAATTAACATGAAAAAAGAACATCTGAGAAAATGCCCTTGCATCACGAGGTCTATAGACAGTTTTTATTTATTCATTCTAATTGGATGTACTCTCTAGACTGTAGCACCAGTCGAGCAGGGCGGTACTTCCAAGATACATGGAAAACTGATGTCAGGGACCGCTGGAGCTCCCTTTTCATCAGCCCTCGGGACTAGCTTCTGATCATCCTCCTCTGCTGAACTTTTTCAATGCTTCAGTAACACAGAGAGTAAGCCTGCATGCTCTCCGATACAGGTTCCTCTAACTGTCAACACCAAACTACATGCACAGTAGGCACTACACTTCCTATTCAAAATCCTGTTAAAAATGGCATCTCAGCTCCGTCTTGGAGTCCCTGGGGAAGGGGGGGGGGAGAAATGTCCCTAACTTCTTCTCCTCTCCCGGTGACGATCAAACGAGATGTCTGGAACCACTGTCTGACACGCTTCTTCTTCATTTCTGAGCTATTTGAGGCCTTTCCTCTAACATTCTCTCTGTTGAACACCATCTCTCCTCCTCTAAACCTCATCTCTGCCTCACTGGGAGTCAGCTGTCTGAGACAAATGATAGCAAACCCGTCTGAGTAGTCTCTCCTTTATACTCATTTCAAAGCCAAAAGTGGCTGTTGTGTATATGTATGCAACAGCATAGCTTGCTCTCATGTTCCTGAACTTGAATCTTCTGAATTTTCTACTTTCTGATTTCGGCTCTCCTGTCATTCTCTAAATTGATATATCTGTGCTGCTTACTTAACCCCTAATTCTAGTGACTATGAAAAATTCTTTGACTATCTTACTTCTAATATGAAACATATCCTGTCATTTTCTTCCTCTGAAATCTCAATTCTACAGTAGGTGATTTCAATGTTCACCACCACATTTGGCTTTCCACTCCTTTCACTGATCCACCAGGTGAACAAGCCAACATCTTTTCTATCCTTAATGACCTAGTGCAGCTTCTACAGCACCCTACCCATATCCCTGACCGTCTTAGAGAGAGTTCTACAATATTTGACCTCATCCTTACAACTAATCCTTACGCTGTTAATTTTTTCTCTCCGTTGGGCTCCTCCAATCACAACTCTATCACCTAAACCTGGGCTATCACTCCAGCAAGGCCAGTGGACCCTCCCAGGAAGCAGTGGCTATGGCACTTTGGAGCTGCTGATCGGGAGGCCCTCAGGCAGTGGTTCTTTGATTTTCCCCAGAATGGTCATAGCTTCCATGGCCGAGAGCCATCTGGGTTTGCCTCGCACGTTATGAAGGTTATTCTCTCAGGCATGGAAGCATACATTCCTTTCTCTTATCCTGTGACTAATGCAAAATAAACTTGGTTTAATCACGCTTGTTCTAATGCTCACCACAACTAAGACAAGGCCTACAAAAGGTACCTTAGCTAACCCGCCCCTGAATCTAATCTTTTATGTTTCTGCCCTGAATCGTGCTAAGTCTGGTCTTCTCTCTGCTAAAAATAATTTCATTCTTACTAAATGCTCTGAACTCTGCAAAGCAAATTTCTCCCTCTCCTTTCGGCACCTTGCCAGAAACCTTTCTAACAACTTTGAATCATCATCCTTCTCTTTTCTTTTCCACCCTGATGGCTCTGTTATTGTTTCTTCTACTGGTAGAGCATAGCTATTCACTCAAACTTTCTCCTCCAATTCCATCTTAGACGATTCTGGTGCTTTTCCTCCATTACTTCTCCCTTCTGACTTCCTCATGGCTGACAGTAAAATTTTTTCAACTGATGTATTTTTTGCCATCACTGGTCTCAGAACTAATAAGGCATATGGGCCTGATGGTGTCCCTCTTTTAGTCCTCAAGACCTGTGTGTCTGTGCTTACTCCCTGCCTGGGCAAACTTTTTCTCCTCTGTCTGTCAACTTGTACCTTTCATTCCTGCTGGAAGTTTGCTTACACCCTGCCTGGGCAAACTTTTTCTCCTCTGTCTGTCAACTTGTACCTTTCCTTCTTGCTGGAAGTTTGCTCTCATTCAGCCTGTCCCAAAGAAGGGTGACCATTCCCAGCCCTTCAACTATGCTCCACTTTCTTTAACATCCTGTATTTCAAAAGCTTTAAATCTATTCTTAATAAAAAATAGTTAAAGCACCTTTCCTATCACAACCTTCTTTCTGATCGTATGTGTTCCTCCAGGGACGTTTCACTGGCGATCTTCTCACATTCCTTTCAGACTCCTGGCCATCCTCCTTTCGGGGCTTTGACAAAAACTTTGTCATTGCGCTTGACATCTCAAAGGCTTCGATCGAGTCTGGCGTAAATCTTTAATTTCCAAACTGCCCTCTTAACGGTTTCTATCCTTATACCTGTACTTTCATATCTAGCTTCCTCTTCGGTCGTTCTATAGCCGCTGTTGTAGACGGCCACCCTTCTGCTAGAGCTGTCAGTAATGGTGTTCCTCAGGGTTCTATTCTGTCACCAACTCTCTTCCTTCTACTTGCCAATGACCTGCTAAGCTGTACAGCCACATTCATAAGTAGGGATACACGTCCGCTCATATTATCTACTGTAGTGTCTACTATTGGTGAGATGTGTAGTACTGTTTCACATATTACCTGGTGCACTGGTCATCAATGCACCAGTAAGTGAGGGAATTAGTTTCCAATCTTAACACCAATGGATATCATACTACTCCAAACGAGTAAACGTGTATTCTTTCTCCTGAACGCAACTGTACATCTAACCCTATCCACTCATACACTGATGATTCCACCCTCCACTTTTCCATTTGCTTCCCGCAGCATCCATCTCAGCAGTTACTTCCACAAATAAGGGATGAGCCTATGACACATCTAATGTCTGACTTGGTTCATATCTATGATTGGGGTAAAAGTAATCTTGTGTTTTTTAATGCGTCAAAAACTCAGTTCATACATCTATCAACCAGACAAAACCTTCCACAGGAGTACCCTCAAATTTTTAACAATATCCAGCTCAATCCTGCATCATCTTTAAACATATATTACATTCCATTCACATGGGATAAATCTTGGAAAGGTCGTATTATCTCTCTTGCAAAATCTGCTTCCAAGAGATTAGGTGTGCTAAGCCAACTCCGTGCCTTCTTTACCCTTACGTAGCTGTTGACTTTATACACGGGTTTTATTCTCCCCCGTGTGGAGTACAACTTTCATGTGTGGGGAGGCTACCCACATGCAGCTCTTCTCAAGAAGGTGGAGTCAAAGGTTTTTCGTCATATCAACTCTCCTCCTCTTACTGGCTCCCTTCAACTTTTGTCTCTTCGCCGCACTGTTGTATCATTATCGCTTTTCTATCGCTACTTCAATGGTCACTGCTCCTCTGAACTGTCTGCTTGCATCCCTCCATCATTACGGCAGACGCGTAGCACCCATCTATCAACAAACTCGGTAGAGAGGCGGCCTGCAGTCCTGATGGACCCAGGTTCGAATCCCGGCTGGGGCAGGGAACAGCTTAAGGATTTGAATTTCATAAAAGCAGACTTTTCTGATCTACCAGATGACCCGCCGACATGTCATAAAAGAACCCCCGCTAATACCAATACACCAGTCCTGTATGAGACAGCCCTAGCATGTATTCAATATGGACGGTGGGTGTTAGCGCCGAAGTGGTGACATGTGGAGGTGTAGGAGGACTACTGGGCCTTGGGATAGGCTACTGCCCCCGAGATATTTGCCCAGAGTCGGACACATAAAAAAAAAAAAAACTCATCCCTTTTCTGTCCAACTTCCTAATACAAGAGTTACTCCCAGCCCTTCATGTATGCAACAGGTCAGTTCTGGAATTGTGTTCTTTAGCCTGTATTTCTTACTGCCTATGACCTCCTGTCTTTGAAACGCTTTGTGTCCAGGCATCTCGAAATGAATGGATCTTGAATTTAGCTCTGTGTGATATTCTTTTTTTTTTTTTCTTGAAGAGGCAATCCTACTGGCTTCTGGCCATTAGTTCCTTCTTCCATGCATTAAAAAAATATATAAAAAATCAACAGGGTGACAGCGGCGGGCCCATGGTGGTGCAACTGTGCGACGGGCGGTGGGCACAGATCGGCGTGGTGAGCTTCGGGATAGGATGCGCTGAGCCTAACAGTCCCGGAGTTTACACCAGCGTGCCCGCCTACACGGACTGGATCATCGCTAACACCGGATCCAACACCTGCTGATACCTTATACGTCAATCTTAACACTCGATATGTGGTTCTATACACATATCAAAACGTCTTATATGTGGACGATACCTACTGATCAAAACGCCTACTGACAAAAACACCTGCTGATCAAAACACCTACTGATCAAAACGCCTACTGATCAAAACACCGACTGATCAAAGCACCGTTTACGTGGATCATAACATCTGATCCTTTGTATACATATCAAAACACCTACTGACTCCCAAGTTATTAAAACACTTAGCTACTTCGTGGATTAAAACACCTACTCATCAAAACACCTTGTTCGTCTATCAAAGCACGGATCAAAACACCCTATACATGGATCAACACATCTCCTGACTCCCAAGTGACTCAAAACAGCTATAGTTCATTCACCATAAATTATCGTCGATTTTCATCATTTTTGCAGCCTGATTCCCGTAGCTCTGTGGCAGAATAAGTCAATACCACGACCCTGCATCCTTTCCATGGCACTTCTTCATGACTAGCACCTTATTCCAGGGTTAATTTCTTGTTATAACTGAGTATTCAAGATGGAGAGATGAGAGTTCTACACCTACTCTTTTGACTGTAATTTGGCTTAAGATTCCCATCCCTCCATTTGGATACGATACCGAGGTGGGATACTCATATGAATTTACCATCAGTTCCTTGTCGTAATTTAGATGTGTTTTTACAGGAAGACCTAGACAAGGAAAGATTTTTCACTCCTTTCCCTGAACTTCCTGCAGAAAATGGTTATAAATTGCTATAATTCTCGTCTCTTAGCTTTTATTGATGAAGCTAGAACAGGAGGAGGAGGAAGATTCGACCGCCACTTTGTCTTCCCTTCAAATCAAAACCATTAGATTTATTTATGAAGCAAGAACAGAAGACAGAGGAAAATTCGACAGCCACCTTGTCCTTCCTGCAAATCAAAACCAGAGTTACGACGGAGTGGATCGCAAGTGTGTTTATCCCGGCACTGGCCAGGAAGATATGCTATGGATATGATAAAGTGCCTTGGCGTTGTC
The DNA here is from genome assembly GCF_032717465.1 of Coenobita brevimanus. Classification (NCBI taxonomy): domain Eukaryota; kingdom Metazoa; phylum Arthropoda; class Malacostraca; order Decapoda; family Coenobitidae; genus Coenobita; species Coenobita brevimanus. Next base: position 4,997,463 of record NC_137065.1, on the reverse strand, counting down.
TTTCTGCCACTGAACTACATGAAACAAGCTGCAAAAAACAATAATCTGGACAAAGCTAGAGTAAAAGTACCATAATTAAAATGAACAGAATGTAGCTACTGACTCTTATCGGCATCATGTCCACTACATTCACTCCGTACTTTACTCCTTTTCTCTCCTGACGATTTTCTTCAGTTCTGGGAACGTCTATCGTAGTGAGGAAGTTAATTTAAGCTATACCTCAGGCCTGAAATTCTATCTTCTAGCTGAGAAAATATTCCAAAAACAGGACTAGCATAATAATAATAATATATATATATATATATATATATATATATATATATATATATATATATATTGGATGATGATGATGAAGATATATATATATATATATATATATTTTGCCAGACGCCATAATCCCGTAAGGGGTGGCCATTTGACTTTGAGTTATTTGATTTACGGGGAGGGGCACTAACCCTTTACCAACCCACTTGTTGACACGTAGGGAGCACGTATGGTTTGGTTACATGGTTACCACCCAGCGTTGTAAATGGTTTCTTGGCTTACAGGAAACCATTTGGCTTGTCACTTAATGTAAAGCCACCTGTAAAGGAAAGAAAAGCAATAAGAAGTGACAGGAAAGATGGGAGAAATAGGAAGAGAGGAGGGCAGGCACAGAAAAAGAATAATAAAGGCTAAGGAAGAAGTAGGCAGCACTACATCAAGTGAGTAGATGATGGTCGCCACCACCTACCACCTATAATAATAATAATAATAATAATAATAATAATAATAATAATAATAATAATAATAATAATAATAATAATGATGATGATGATGATGATGATGATGATGATGATGATGATAATAATAATAATAATAATAATAATAATAATAACTAAAACACCGTTCAATAATTGTCCAACGACTCTTTTGGCATGAAAAAACTTCCCACAGCCACTGCCTAGTAGAAGCCGAGCTATAAAGGGACCTTGTGGTCAAGGTCACTGGTCTTGTGCTTGTCACCTTAGGTCATAACAGCCTTTAAGTCCACCAAGTTTGGTGACTCCAGCTTTAATCTTTCATGGAAAATTAGGTGTCATCCGGAAAATTCCCAGTTTTTTACCATAGACGATCTCAAAGAAAAATTGATTGACTGGAACCATACTCCTTTCAGCGCTGCATCCGCCTTATGGCTATATATTAGTAAAATTTCAGCTTCCTAGCTAAAGCGGTTGTTGAGAGAGCGTGGCTGACTCACTTTTCTGTGTTCCGACAAATAAGGTTGAGACAGTGTGTAAGAAACGGAATCTAAAGGTGAATGTAGGGAAGTGTAAAGTTATGTTCTTCGAGAGAAATGAAGTCACCAAATGTACAGTGAGACTGGATGTTGGGGAAATGGAAAATGTGAGCTCATTTAAGTACTTGGGTGTGGATGGAAGTTTACTTGAAAGGGTACAACTAGGAAGAAAAGTTGTTGGTTCTTTCAAAGCAGTGATAAGAAGTAGGGAAGTGGGCATGGAAGCAAATAAGTCGCTACATGATTGTAATTGATACCAGCTCTAACGTATGGAAGTGAAGCTTGGATCTTGTTGGAAGGACACAAGTCAGGAGTGAAAACAGTGGAAATGAGTTATCTGAGAGGAGCATGTGGAGTTACGTGGAGAGACAGACTGACGAATGAGGGAGTGAATGAGTGTTGTGGTGAGGATGTGGATGTGATAGAAAGCGTTAGGAGAAATACACTGAGGTGCTTTGGCCATGTAGAGAGGATGGAGCGAGAGACTAACGAGGAGAGTGTACGTGAGTAAGGTGGAGAGGGGAGAGGGAGAGGGAGGCCGAGGATCAGATGGCGGGGTAGAGTGGTGAGGTATATGTGAGAGGAGGGTGTGAACTAGGGTAAGGGCGGTGAAAAGGCGGGGTGCAGGGAGACACGAAGGCGATTTGTTTGTGGCCACTCCTTACGGGATTAAGATGTCTGGCAATGGATAAATAGCAGATAATATCCGAAGGATTGCCACCGTACTTGGCGAAAAGAAGCGGACATCTGCCCGACTAAGCTGACCAAGTTTGAAGATTCTAGGCCAAATAGCCTCCGAAATACCGCAATTTTAAAACAAATAATAATTATTATTATTGTTATTATTATTATTATTATTATTATTATTATTATTTTAATCATACAGTACTGAAAATAATAATGTGTGAAATAATAATAATAATAATAATAAATAAAATACTATCAGCACTAAATAGTGAAAACATATCCTGATCTCTCTCTCTCTCTCTCTCTCTCTCTCTCTCTCTCTTTTCAACAAACTGAAGCATGTTTTTTTTGTTTTTTTTTAAGAAATATGGAATCTTTTTGCTTTTCAATTCACTTACCTTTTGAAATTTGCTTTGATTACAGATAAACACCTTTGTGTTGTTCACATTCTTTGGTAAAGTATTACTGCTATCAAATCATTTGATTATAATAATTAAAAACTATTGTTTTTGTTTTTTCTTACACTAGAACTAAGCATGTTAAGAGAAAGGAAAAATTTTGCGACTTACGGATCATATTAAGTAACTTTTTAACACAACAAATTTCTGTTTTAGTTGTACCTCCTCTTTGAATCTGATCATGTTTTAGAATGGGAAAACTAGCCCCCTCACTGTTTGCCTTTATCTAAAAGAGTTGTTATGACTCCAGTATATAAGGAAATTAGCATTATTTTACCTTTATTTTATCACTTGATTTAATAATTGTAATAAAAGAACATTAATTCATTGGTTTTATATGTATTTTTAACTCACTTGGATGGCAACAGATTTACATGTGAAATGTTTTCAATTATTTCGACCGTAGTAAATAACGCTTGCCTTATTTACGAGTACTTATATGTATTCTTATAAATTTTAAATATCAGACCAGTGAAATACCTTTGCGCTAGTTCCTCTTTTACTTGCACCTTTTTTCGCTTGTTTGTCAACAAATAAAGAGTTTGTAATGTTTAGTTATTATATCTGTACTTTTCCTACTAATCTTAAGATTATTTTCAGTAGGGAAAACATACAGTCCTCACTCTCCATTTATGTACTATTCTGTAATCGGTTTGTTTTTATCCGACGGAACTGGACCACTCCCACAACTTGAATACAGAATCATGATTGTATGAATTCCCCTGAGCTTTAGTTGTGAGACAGGAATGAGTTTCCTTGATTACTTATCAAAGTGACCCATTACTCCGATTACACTTGCACATCAATTGAGCTGAGAGGGGTGAGGTGTCTACCTGGGGTTAGCGAAAGCGTTACAGTGTATCCTTACACGAGAGTGATAACCCTTTCATTATTCAGACATTTTACATACTCACTCCTGCTTTATTTTTTCAGAAGCCAAACAGATGAAGGAAAAAAATTTAAAATCCCATAAATTAGATTACAGGTCTCCTCCATTCAATAAAAATATGTAACTCTAAACAAGTACATTAAATCATAGACTTTTCAAACTAAAGGCATTAGATACAGTTTCTATTAACCTGTCCACTGCATAGAGCCTTCCTAAGTTGAATACAATCGTCTGGAAACAGCAAGAGTAAAAAAAAAAATAACTGACCATATGAAAGTGATTAAATGGAGGTGATTTTAATGGCCTACTACAACTCTGGGATGAGTCAAACAATAAGACTTCATGAAGTACCAATTGTTAATTTAAAGTGTTAGGATTGTAGATAGCAGTCATAATTCACTCGAGAGAGAGAGAGAGAGAGAGAGAGAGAGAGAGAGAGAGAGAGAGAGAGATCCGAAATCTAAATCAATAGTTGGCTAATGTACAGCAATCAAAAGGCTGACTCACCTCACAGCTATGTCTCTGCACTGCTTCACTGACCCTGACTGAAACACTGACTCTTGCTGGAGACTTCATTTCCTATTTCAGCTTCCCTATGCTTTTTAATCTAATTATTTAATTAATTAATAATAATAATAATAATAATAATAACTAGAACCTGAAACTGTCCTATGGACAGTCACTTGTCTCCTGTTACTGTTTATTACAATGACCTTGACCCAACTGGGGAGATTTATACATTTTTTCCTCTCAGCAATGGTCCATGCCAGGACACATAACCTTGGCCCTTCAGATTCCTTGTGCAGTCTCCGGTTCTCCTGGAATCGTTGCGAGACTCCGAGGCTGGAATAATAATAATAATAATAATAATAATAATAATAATAATAATAATAATAAAAATAATACGAGCCAAAACAGTCTCCATGTTGTAGGTGGAAACTAATGGTAAAACGAAACAAACTCTTAGGATTCGGTCTGCCAAGTTTTGTCTACTGTCCTCCGGACAGGCACTAGTCTCCTGCTACTGTGTCTTATAACAACCTTGAACCTATTGAGGAGATCTGGATTTTTTTTTTTTCCATCAGCAATGGCCCATGCCAGGACGCAAAACCTGGACCCTTCAGATTCCATGCGTACTCTCCGGTTCTCCTGGAATTGTTGCCATCTTTCAGACGGAAATAATAGTAATACCAGCAAAAACAAGTCTCCATCTATGTGGTAGGTGGAGACTAATAATCATCATCATGACAACAGCTCCTTAACCCAGTTTCCCACTACTATAAATACTGGCCAGGGCAAGAAACAGAAAGAGTAAAAAATAGGAACTGTTACCTTCAACTCCTAATATAATGGGCGACTGTATACATTGTCTGTGCTGGTGTATTGTTATCACTGTTAATCGGTATTAATGTAATAACGATACAGCTCGCAGTCGGGAGAAGCCGAGTTCGATTCTTGAGCTAGTTATTCTTCGACGAAGTGTGTGTGTGTGTGTGTGTGTGTGTGTGTGTGTGTGTGTGTGTGTGTGTGTGTGTGTGTGAGGAGTACTGTTTGAGACCTTGATATAACAGCGACTGTAGCATGTTTATTTGTTTATTTATTTATTTATTTTTGTGGGAAGACTGAGATTCATCACGATCTGACTGTCTGTTTTAATGACCATCGTGCAATCGATAGGTATTAATCCAAGCCTCTTTTGTTTGTGTGCAATGATCGTTTCTCTTTGGGACATACAGGTACAAGCTTTATTATTTTTCATTTTCTCGCAATGCGTTTCCTCCGACACAGTATTTTCCTACAAATTTTAAAGCTATGTACTCGTGGGCTTTAAGGTTGTCGAAAATAAAGAAAATCCAGGCAATGTGTTCATCATCATCGTCATCATCATCTTGAGCTTTTTTTTTTCACCTAAGCATGGAAGAAGGTAGGATCCAGAAAACAAATAATGAGAGAGGACATAGAACAATCCAGGCCATGAATTAGAATTTAATATAGAATCCCCAATCCGTGACTCAGGCTAAACAACATAGTCCACGCTCATATCGTTTTCTCTATCTCTGTTACATTGTAGTCACCTCTCTGACCCCCCCGACCTGCGCCTCTGTACACCTGTGGCCGTATTTATAAACTGTCTTAAGCTTAACCGCCACAGTGGCCGAGTGGTTAGCATGGTTGACTGTGAAGCTGCTGGCCAGTAGCACCGGGGAATATAGAGGCGGGGGAGGAGGGCAGTATACTAATATCTTAGATCATATTTCTTTAGCCTAAATAATAGTGACATCTGTTGTACAGACTCCGTACAAACCATAGTTTCAGACAATAGAAAACGATCGACACTACAGGGACCGTATCCTTAATAGGAAACTAAGGTATGTTCTTATTACTAATGAAGTTTAAAATATACTGAGGTATTTTAGGCGTATCATCATGAAAGGATATACTCCAGAATCTGCAAATCAACCAGGACAACGACAAAGAACTATGCAATATATTGTTACTTTGCACATCGCAATATACTTAAAAATGTACATGATAATGTTACAATGAACATGTATGGGGTGTGGTAAAGGTAGTCCTGGTCTAAATATTTGATACAAGTAACAAGTAAGCTGTTCAACGTATTTATGAACACAATAAACACGTACAACACTTCACATGAATATGCGTGTGTTCGACTTTCACAGCAAGACAGATGATACTTTAATTCTGTGATCATGTACTAAACTGCAAGCTAATACACAAATGCAAAGATTTACCTGACTTGCTTACATGACCCATCCCTCACAAAATTACAGCGGGTAAAAGGGGTAATAGTTAGGTAAATAGCACGGCCAGGCACACATACATTCATTCACATGGCTGTATGTACTGAAGTGGCCGGTATCATGTAGTCCACTGGGTTCACGTCCAGATGAGCCTGGGGCTGCAGCAACAACAAAAACAAGGTATGCATTGATGTGTAAATATTAACATATTTACACACACACACACACACACACACACACACACACAGACACCGCTCGCTGGTGCAGTGGTAACGTTCTCGCTTGCCAACTGGTGGACGGGAGTTCGCGCCTCGCTCTGGTTGCGAAAAGTTTCACTGACGAAGTGGGTGGTTACTGTCCCCCTTGAGCAAGGGGACGGGTGTGTGCTTGTGTGAAGGTCACAGCCTTGCCCTTAGATTGGACTATATGAGCTCTCAGCTCCCTTCCGGGAGGGTAAAAGCTGACGATCACGACCATCAAGTGATCCTGACCAACCCGGTGAATTACACAAACACACACACACACACACACACACACACACGTGTCGCGACAACCAAACACTGGATAATGTTACTGATCCCGACCATGCCGAAGCCAGCACATGTCAGGCAAGAGTTTCCAAAACCGGTAAACAAATGAGCCAGGCTTGTCATGCTCCGGGCCTACTTGACACCCATTAATCTTGGTGTATGACCAGGCGACGATGACGAAGGAGAAGAAGGAAATGAGGAAGGAGAGGATAATGGAGAAGAGGGAAAAAAATGCCATACACCGAGTGTTGCAAGTTGCTCAAAATGGCATACAAAGCTGTAAAGAGTAGGCATTATGAGGACATTACAACAAGAGCACAGGAATAATGAGAAGTTGCAGAGAAGACAGAGACAGTGGGAGACAAGGGATATCACAGAAGAGGGAGGAAATATGGAGTGAAAATAGAAGAGGACAGTAAAACATGCGAAGGTACTTGAGACTTTTAATGTAGGCCTGACTCTTGTGGAGTACCAAGGATCCTTTGTGGGGCATGGAGTGAAAAAACAGGGATAATGAGAGAGAGAACTGCTCAAGTGAATCAATTTTAGTAAGAAGCCAAAAGCAAGGTACCCCTAAAGCTGTTGTAGACGGCCATCGTTCTTTTCCTAGATCTATCAACAGTGGTGTTCCTCAGGGCTCTGTCCTATCACCAACTCTCTTCCTTTTATTCATCAGTGACCTTCTAAGCTGTACATCGAACCCTATCCATTCATTCGCTGATGACTCCACCCTTCACCTTTCCATTCGGTTCCCGCAACGCCCATCTCAGCAGTTACTTCAAGAAATAAGGGATGAGGCTATGGCACACCTAATGTCTGACTTGGCTCGTATCTCTGACTGGGGTAAAAATAATCTTGTTGTTTTTAATGCATCAAAGACTCAGTTCTTACACCTATCAACCAGACAAAATCTTCCACAGGTGTACCCACTAATGTTTAATAATATTCAGCTTAATCCTGCATCATCCTTGAACATGCTTGGGGTTTCATTTACTCGGGACTTATCTTGGAAAGATCATATTACATCTCTTGTAAAATCTGCTTCCAAGAGATTAGGTGTGCCAAGCCAACTCCGTTCCTTCTTTACCCCTGCACAATTGTTGACTCTATACAGGGGTTTTATCCGCCCCTGTGTGGAGTACAACTCTCATGTGTGGGGAGGTTCCCCACATACAGCTCTTCTCAATAGGGTGGAGTCAAAGGCTTTCGTCTCATTAACTCTCCTCCTCTTACTGACTCCCTACAACCTCTGTCTCTTTGCCGCACTGTTGCATCTTTATCTCTTTTCTATCGCTACTTCAATGGTCACTGCTCCTCTGAACTGTCTGCATGCATTCCTCCACCTCTACGACAGACGCGTAGCACCCGTCTAGCAGCAAACTCTCACCCCTTTTCTGTCCAACTCTCTAATGCAAGAGTTAACCATTACTCCTAGTCCTTCATGTATGCAACGGGTCAACTCTGGAACTGTCTCCCTCTGTCTGTATTTCCTGCTTCCTATTATCTCCAGTCTTTCAAAAGCAGTGTGTCCAGGCATCTTGAAATTAACGGATCTTGAATTTGGCTCTCTTGTGTTATGTTTTTATTTTGGATGGAACAGTTATTGCGGGCTCGAGGCCTTTTGTTCCTTCTTCTTCACATAAAAAAAATAATAGTAATTTTACTAAGCGTTCACGAAGAAGATAGGCCCCTAAAATTACCATTAATTTTGGCAGGAATTCACAAGAAATGTACCCATAAATGTATCATGTATTTAAAGTATAAGTGATCTAAGTACGGGACAAGACAGCTCGATTAAGGGGCGAGACATTGCTCCAGGAATTGGATAGAAGTCCAGTCAAATGAGTGACCAAACACAGAACATTATTAGGTGGCTGGGAGACTGGACAGACGGTGTGTGTCTCAGGAGCACAGTAATTCTGTGAAGGAAGACAGCCACATGACCATGGACGATAAAACGAAGTTAGTGAGTAGAGGCTGGTGAGAACAAGGGGATATTTGTGAGTATACAAGACAAGGGATATTCACATGCCCTAAGTGTCAGTTAAAAGCGCCACTTATGCTAAGTATCCAACAATAATTAATGCTAGCCCAAGGTCGTGGAGATAATTAAGGGTAAATATTCTTGTAGTAAGTAAGAATTCAAGTGAACATTCAATACTCGAGTGAGTCATTATGTTACACTTAATGTGCTTGTAATTACATATAAGTGAGTTAAATCTCCATGTACTGAGTGACTTGTTTCCACTGGTGTTGCTTAGGTAATGTAACTGTCTTGTACTAAGTAATAGTAAAAAAGAAAACATATCTGTGTTTTGGGACATCAGTGGTGGAACAGTTTTCCTTGTGGTCCAGGAGGGAATTGGGACATTGAGGTATACACAGTGTCACATTGTCCTAACTCTAATGTTGCAGATTCTTTGTGGACTTGTCTCTGCACTCCCAACTGCTGTTGTTCTCAGGCTACCAATCCCTATCAATACCGGTCAGATATCGTGTTCATTAGAGTTTGAAGCATGTAAATGATTACTGAGGGAGTGTAGTGTACGGCACACACACACACACACACACACACACACACACACACACACACACACACACACACACACACACACATACAGAGAGAGAGAGAGAGAGAGAGAGAAGGTTTTACTCCCTGCAACAGCAGTGGTCCATGAATTATATGCTGCGACCATACAGCACATCCTGCTTCACCCAGTTAATGCCCGTATTGTAAGTGGTATGGAAGGCTTCGTTGCATCTCTTCCTGGGCGATTTATTTTAGCATATTACACTTTAAAACTGTCTTCTCTGCTATTAATATCGTTTTAGTATTAGACAGTTTGGACCAATAACATAAAAGAGGATATTAAGGTGTAATGTGCAGAATAAATTCCTAAGGGAGAGGTGTTATGAAATTTCCAAAGCCACTAGAACTACGGCACTTGGCCCGTAAGTTTATCGATTAAGGAAACTCTCTAACATCTTTTCTTAAGCGATTTATATATTACGCCTTACTGTCCTCTCCTCTTTGTTGTTGAAATATATCATATATCGCCATACTCTGCACAAATGACGTACAAAAGGATATTAACCAGTCATATCCAAAATAACTCGCTAAGGCAGAGGTGTTAGGGAGACTCCATAACCAAAGGGAAAAGAGCCACATTGTTTTTTCTCATGCTCGCTCCCACCTGTTCTAACCCCCCCTCCCCTCCCACTGCCACCTGTGCTCCCCCCACCCCAACTTATGCTCTTTGTTATGCAAGTCTCGTATTCCCCCTTCCCCCTACCCCCACCACCATTACTCATTCCCCTCCTCCCCTCTCTTCTACCCCTCTACTCACCACCCTTATCTCTTCACCCTTCGTCCTCCTTCCTTCACCCTTCCTATCCTGTCTCCTTCATCCCTTCTTTCCCTTCTCTTCCTAATCTTTTTTCCTTCATCCCTTTCTTTTAACCTGCTCACTCTTTTTGTTTATTGCTTATCCCTCTCTCCCTCACTTCTCACACCCAACTTCCTTCTGTTTACCCCTCCCCCCACCCTTTCGCCCCGTCTCACCCCTAACCTTCTCACCATCATCCCTTACTCTCCCTCTCTTCCCCTCTCCCCTAACTTCAACCTCTTTACCCCTCATCCATAGCTTCCTCTTCATTTCCCCTCACCGTTACTTCCTCCTTTCACCCCTCATCCCTAACTTCACTTCCTTCTCTTTACCCCTCACCTCTAACTACTTTCTTTATGCCCCTCACTGCAAACTTCCTCCTCTTTTCCTCTCATCCCCAACTTAATCTTCTTTTCCTCTCATCTCTAACTTCCTCCTCTTTTCCCCTCACTCCAACTTCCCTCTGTTTTCCCATCACTCCTTTTCCTCCCTCTCCATCACCCTACGTTCCTTTCCCATATTCCCAACCTCCTCTACATTACTCTCACCCCTCTTCCCCTTCCCCCCACCCCAGAGAGAGAGAGAGAGAGAGAGAGAGAGAGAGAGAGAGGGAGAGAGAGAGAGAGAGAGAGAGAGAGGGAGAGAGAGAGAGAGAGAGAGAGAGAGAGAGGGAGAGAGAGATTTGGCTTTACTCTCACAGTCACAGGTCCATAAATTATATACTGCGACCATACAGCACATCCTACCTTCACCTCCATTAAATATTAGTTTTACTCCGGTTCAACTTTATCCCTGCTTTGAGACTTTCTCTATTTAGATCATTTAACATTTCTTGCAATGTCTCTGCTGTTTCTGAGATTAGAGCAATGTCGTCTGTAAATCTTATATGGTTTAGGTTTTCTCCATCTGTTTACTCCCAGTCTAGCTTTCAGAAAATACTCTCTAGTCAATCTATAAATAATTTTGATGAAACTGTATCTCCCTGACGCGCGCCCTTCTCAATGTTATTTTTTTTTTCCGAGTCTGTATGTACGGTAATTTAACTGCAGCATTTCCCTCTTAATATATGTGTTCGAACAGTTTTACAAGGTTCTCATATACTTCTTTGTTTCCGCAGTGAATTGATAATTGCTATGTGCTCCACTGAGTCGAAAGCCTTTTCGTAATCAACAAAACCTAAGCACAGTGGTTTATACATTCTCCAATTTTCTCATTTAGCTGACTTATTGTGTATAGGTGGTCAGTAGTCGAATACACGCTTCGGAATCCTGCTTGCTCGCGAGGTTGGTTTTCATCCAAATTTGTTGTTATTCTGATCGTAAGGACTTCAGTGAGGAAGGTGTAACTGGTAATAAGCTAATGGGTCGATACTTACTAACATCTTTCGAGTCCCCTTTCGCGTAAAGCAAAATAACTATTGCATTACACCGTGTTTTGGAAATTTTCTTCGTCATTATACACTGAGTAAATAGGTGGGCGAGTCCGTTTTGTGCTTCCACTCCTGCATCCGACAGTAAATCTCTACTATTCCTTCATCTCTTGGGGCCTACCCTCTTTTCATAATTTTTAGGGATATATTTACTTCGTCTGGTGTTACCCCTGGTATCTCACTTGTGCCAGCTAAAAAGGGAAAAAAAAGAAGAACTATTGGTACTACTGTCTTTGATGCATACATTTCTTTTTAAAATTCATACACTCTCTTCACCATCCTAATTCTGCATGTAATACTTCATCGATTTTGTCTTTCAGTTATACGATTTGTTGCCATCTTAGTGACATTTACTTCGGACCTGTTTCAGACTTTTTACCTTTTCTGATGGTTTCCTGTATCTGATCCATGTTTCTCTTTCCTTTCCTTCTCTGTCTCTTATTGAAAAGCTTATTTAACTCCGCTCGATCTGTTTCATCTTTCTTTGTTTTTACTTTCATCTCCTCTCTTCATGAGCTCGAGTGTCTTTTCTGAACACTTCTTGGCTTTGGCTGTAGTAGCTTCCCTTACTACCTCTGTTGATTCCCTTAGCACTTTTGTTAGCCTCATTCAACTCATCAGTGTCATACACAAATCAACTTAGAACCTGAAAAATGTTCGTTATTTTTAACTGAAAGGATGCTTTGTTTTCACTTACTTTTATTGGGCATATCTTTTTATTTTTATCACCTTCTTTCTTTCACTTCTGAAACTGTATCTGGCTGTGCAACCCACCATTCTGTGGTCACTTCTCATATTTAATTTGTTGATAACTGATATATATATATATATATATATATATATATATATATATATATATATATATATATATATATATATATATATATATATATATATATATATATATATATATATATATATATATATATATATATATGGAGCAGTGCATATGAGTTATCTGAGAGGTGCATGTGGACTCACATGGTGAGACAGACTGACAAAAGAGGATGTTAAGGAGCGTTATGGTGTGAATGTGGATGTGATAGGAAGCTTTAGGAGAAACACACTGAGGGAGTTTGGCCATGTGGCGAGGATGGAACGTGAGAGACTGACGAGGAGAGTGTATGTGAGTGAGGTGGATGGGGGGAGAGGGAAGGGGGGGCCAAGGATGAGATAAGAGTGATGGAGTGGAGAGGTATATGAGAGAGGAGGGTGTGAGGTGGGAGCAGGACAGCGAAATGGTGGGGGACAGGGCGACATGGAGACGACTTGTTTGTGGCCACCCCTTACGGGATTAAGGTGTCTGGCAATAGAGAGATAGATAGGAAACGAATACTAGAGTTGACCCGAACATAGAGGGTTGATTCAGTTAAACACTCACGCCTCAATGACTCACTTTTAGTTGAATGAAAGCATCTGACGTTAGCAGGAATAACGTACTAGAGTTGTTCTGACAAAGAGATGGTTAAGAAGGATTTAAACCCACTGGAATTGCTTATTAGTTCAGAGAGACCTTACTGGGCTTTGACATACCGTTCTTTATTGTTGTGACTCAGCTGACGTCTTTCCCTCCTTATTTCCTGTCTTCAAACGATTTTATTTAGTTAAGGAGAGTTCTATACCATCCCCTACTAGTAATGAAAGGGTTAATAAGGGACTTCAGTTCTCCTCCGCCTCTAAAATCTCTCTTCAGTTCAGTAATATCGTCCTCGCGTTGACGGGGATAATATTCTGGTGTTTCAAGCTGTTAAAGTGAGATTCGAACCCATTTGATCAAAGCAGATTACCTTTGCAAGATCTCAGTAGGTTCGGACAAGATTTCGAGAAAAACGATCAATTCGGTTAAGATAAGATTTTAAAACTTGATTTGATATTGTCGATTAATTTTGAAAGACCTCACAGTCAGATTTTGGCACACCTACAGCTTGAATAAACGAATCATATATACGATGTTGTGGCCCATCTGATTATGAGTGTTAATTTCAGTTATTAGTTTCTGACGCGATTTCGAGATGGCACAATGGACCAAACAAAGAGGGAAAGAGCTCAGGGCATTGAATATTGTTGATTCATTTAGCAAGACTTCAATAGCTTCTGGCTCAGCTTCAAAACGCCATGGAACAACTGATCTTCACAAACATCAGAGAGAGAGAGAGACAGAGAGAGAGAGAGGATTCGGGGGTGGTGAGCTGAACTATTAAATAACTTGTCGCTGCAGAATTTGTGGATGGTGGAGAGGATCGTGGCTGTTTCATCAAGCTGGGAGGAATGAGGGTTATTCACTGGTTGCACACACACACACACACACACACACACACACACACAGCTATAACCTTCAACCTTCCCCTCCCCCCACGTGTACACACCTGTTTTCTTTTTTTTTCCCCCATTCCACTCGTACATCTGTTTGTCATGTCTGGCCTCTCGTCTCCTCTCCCCACCCCTACCCATTCTGCTCCCCTCCTTGCCCCTCTCCTCCCCCTCCCCTCTTCGCCTCTCTCGTCCCCCTTCCAGCCTCTTTCCCTTTCTCTGTCATCCCTTCCCCTCTATGTAAGTTATTAGACTGATTCCACTACTTCTCTTTTTGGCGTCTGACTCTTTTTCTCTTTTTTTTCCTTTTTTCTTTTTACTGTTCCTGCCTCCACACCCATCCCCGTCCAACCCTGCCCACTCTCCTCATTCCCCCTACCTTTACCACTACCCCACCCACTTCCCCACCGCCCCACCAACATCCACTCCTTCCCAGTTCCTACCTCACCAACACCAGCCCCCTTCACTCCCAACCCTACCATTCCTCTCATACTCGTAAGTAACCCCCTACCAACATTCCCCCTTACACCTCACATTCCCATCCCTCTCATTAACACTACCCTTTCACCCCATCCCCACGTATTCTCCCTCCCAATTCCTTACCCTCCCCCATCATCACACCCTCCCCATCCCCTCCTCCCACTGACTCCCACCAACATTCCACCTACACACCTACCTCTTCCTCTCACCTCCACTAACATTTCCAGTCTCATTCCCCTCCCCTCACACCCAGTACTCCAACATTCATCTTCTCACCCAACATCCCCTCTCCCATTCCTTTCCCTCCCATCCATTCCTTTACTAATATTTCTCTTTCCCTTATTCGTGCCCCTACCACCCAAGCCTCCGTCATCATTCACCTGCACACTCAGTTTCTCCACCATCTCTCTCTCTCTCTCTCTCTCTCTCTCTCTCTCTCTCTCTCTCTCTCTCTCTCTCTCTCTCTCTTACACACACACACACACACACACACACACACACACACACACACACACACACACACACGCACACAATTTCCACCTCATATAGTGTTGTATATGTTTACGCCCATGTTTTCAGTCTGTCTGTTGTTGTGCCAGAGTAAACACCATCAGAAAAGTTCCCTGCTTTTCATACAACCATAAGATCGATCCCTTTTCGTAACAATACTCCTTTTATTTTAACTTGGCTCAGAATTTCGTCCTTCTGTGGCTCTTTCGATGTTGCACGGAGGCAGAAAAAGACAAAACTACAACCCTGCATCCTTTCCACAACACTTCTTCGTGACTGGCATTACATTCTAAGGCTAATCTATCTCTACAGTGCACCATTCGAGATGGAGAGGAGGTAATTTTAGGCCAAGTTAGGGTAAAATGAGTATACCATTTGGTACTGTAAGATGAACAAGGAGAGAAAGTAAGAATGAAAAAAGAACATCAACTTGCTTAAGTTTAAGGAAAGGAATACCAGTTTGCTGAAGGATTAGAAAAGGAACATTATTTTACTCAAAAGAAAAACATTTATTTGCACAAGTAGAAGAAAAGGAATATATTTACCCAATAAAAGTAACATCAATGTGCTCAAGAAAAGTAACATCAATGTGCCCAAAAATAAGAAGAAAGAACACCATTTTCCTGCAGAGATTAATGGATATTATTTTTAGCCCCTTCATTACAAGACGTCTTCCATGTTCTGAAGAAACTCGTCTGACAGTGGGAGGAAGATAATACAGAAGATTCCTACGTATTGAAAGGGTTTAAAAGACTGAATTTGGAAATGTGTGTGTGTGTGTGTGTGTGTGTGTGTGCGCGCGCGTGAGAGAGAGAGAGAGAGAGAGAGAGAGCGTGCAGGTGTTTGTGTATGTCTGCTCTGAAAGCTGTTCCAATACTTCTCTGTGGTGTTTGTGTGTTATAATATTGAGTTCATTGTCAACCACGCATCTATCGTCTAGTCTTTTTTTTAGCCCATCAGGAGTGTAGGGGTCCGGGGCTAGTCTAGTCATTCCCTACGTTTAAGACAAAAGGGGCGAACCTCACTATTCATAACATCCAGCCCTTATAGCCTTCATCAAACTAAGGCGCCTTAACCCACCAAACCACGAGGCGTCATTTGATTTTATGGTTACCACCCAGAGTAGTAAATGGTTTTCTGGATTAGAGGAAATTTATTTTGCTTGTCATTCACTGTAGAGTCCCTGAAGGCAGTGCTACATCGAGCGAGTGGATGATGGGTTACCCTACCTACCACATATCTGTATTTATTGATTTGTAATTCACAAGATGAGCTAAGGTCGTGTTATCGTGTGTGTATGTGTGCGTGTGTGCGTGTGTGTGTGTGTGTGTGTGTGTGTGTGTGTGTGTGTGTGTGTGTTTGTTTTACAATGTGATTTTGAGATGTGTCTGAATGCAGTTTGATATACTAAGTACAGTTATCATTGTCGAATTAGTGTTTTTTTTTTTTTTTTTTTTTTGATATTCCGTTCTTGGTTATAAGCATGTGTTTTATTGATATTTTGAAGTTTGTTTGTGTTGTTGCTTTGCTAACTATATTTTTTATATGTTTTTTCTTTGGTAATGTATCAGTGTGGTGTTTTTTTTTGACAAGTTTTTCTAGTGTATTTATGTGTGGGGTGTTTTTTGGCTTTTTCTGATTAATTTTATTGCATGCTTGTATGTATGTGTTTCGTGTTGCATTGTTTACCATCGCTTTTGCATTTCGGCTTTGTTTATTTGTGTGTGTGTGTGTGTGTGTGTGTGTGTGTGTGTGTGTGTGTGTGTGTGTGTGTGTGTGTGTGTTTTGCATTCCAATATAGAAATGAATGTCCTTTCCCGAGGGTCTGTCGTTCACGTAATATAAACCAACAGAGAATTGTGGGCTCATCAGCCTTCACATGTCACCACCTAGGCACTACTAACACCCACCAATCCTTATTGAATATACGCAAGGTTTATCAGTCTGACATTGAGTGACTGGCCTCGTATTCTCGTTGGTTAAGGAAGCTCCCTAACACCTTTTTCTTACCGATTTAGATCAGGGTATGGCTGATTAATTTCTTTTTGTACGTTATTTATGCGCAGTATGGTGATATTAGAATGATTTAAATAACACAGTAGAGGACCGTAAAGTGTAATAAACAAAACAAATCGCATAGGAAAAGGTGTTACGGAGTTTCTTTAACCGAAGAGAATACAGACCATGGTGTTATAGTGTAGTTATCCTGACACAGATCCCTAACCCCTTTCGGCTCGGTTCATGGCTAGGTGATGTCAGATAGGGAGTCAGTTAAACTAGTAATCAAGGAGACTCTACCAAAAAACTAAGGCTCGACAAGTAACCACGATATGGTATTCAAGTAGAGGGAGTTACCTAGTTCCATCAGATGAAAACAATCCTACTATAGCGCGGAGATTTGTATGAAAATTATGTTATGCCTAAGGACTGCACGACTCCTTTTAGATAACGTGTTCTTTACTTCATTTTCGCTGTCTCCATTTTTCTTTCCGACTGATGCTGTGAGGGACGCCTTCTTGTGGAGGCACAGAGGTAACTAGGTGGCCCTACTTCACTCTCCTCAAAAGAAGGGCGGTGGACTGCAGGAGGACATCTTCAGCCTGCAGTCCACTTGGTTCACGTTTCAGATGAACTTGGGGTTGTAACAACTACAACTACTACAATTTTCCAGCTCGAGGGGATCAGTGAAGGCTATATTTAATCCCTGTAGGTCGAAAAGTCTCACATCAGTTGAACGAAATCGTCTAAGAGAAGCAAGTCCTTTTGGTAAGGGGAAGTGTGTGTGTGTGTGTGTGTGTGTGTGTGTGTGTGTGTGTGTGTGTGTGAGTTAACTTACTTTAGTTCCTTCATCTCAACTTAGCAGCTCATTTTAAGTAGCACAACAGAAGAGTGAGTCCATTCTACTGCTCTGCATCCCTTCCATTGCATTTCATCGTGGCCAGCATTGTATTCTGGTGGTAATTAGTTGCTAAACTTCGATAGATGCAGGTGTAGACCAAGTGAAAATGAAAAGAATAAAGTTTTGCCTAAAAAGTATTCACGACTGACAGAACATAGCCAGTGTTTTAACCCAATTTTTATCTGATTAAATACGTGTCTCAGATAGTTCGCTTTTTGTGTTTATTCTTTATGGTTATTTATTGAAGATACTACATAGGCTTTTCAAAGGTAAATTATTAGGATGTCTGGGTAATTTTGCTGGAGAGAGACATTATTATTATTATTATTATTATTATTATTATTATTACTGTATTATTTTTATTATTATTTCTTTTTATCATTAGTAATAGTATTAGTATTAGTGCTAGTATTGTAGTAGTAGAGTATTAGTTATCATTACCATTATTATAATTATTATCATTTCATTACTACCGTTATTATTGTTATACACAGAATACTGACATTTGTTTTTCCCAGGTGATGTCAATACACAAAAACACTGTTAATAAAATGCTTTAATGTTTCCTTGTACACATCAGCATATTCATGAACCACAAACCTATAGGTGATTCACACACACACACACACACACACACACACACACACACACACACACACACACACACACAGGTGCTAGTTTATAGTGTGTGATGATGCAACGAACCAAAATGCAGCAACCATATTCACACCGCTATCTTGATCTTATGCTTATTATCTGTATCTTATCTTGACTGTGTAGCAGAGAGTATGCAGTGTGTGATAGCAGCTTGATGTGTGTGTGTGTGTGTGTGTGTGAGAGAGAGAGAGAGAGAGAGAGAGAGTTTGTTTGTGTGTGTGTGTGTGTGTGTGTGTGTGTGTGTGTGTGTGTGTGTTTTATGATACCTACGCATCCCATACCTATCCTATACGTATCTGATTCCCAGCATAGACTAGATGCTCCTTTCCCTGAGTCCTCCAAATCCTCCTACGAGCATCAGTTGGCTTCTTACTACCTCGCGTGTCACTACTCCGGATTTAATACTCACCGTCTATACTGAACACATGCCCATACTGTCTCATTTATGATGCGCTGTGATAATATTCGCGTTTGTTCACTCTTCTTTTTCGCTTTTTGATGGTATATCGGTGAGTCTCTTGGATTAATAATTAGGACTTTGAACGTAATCCGAATCCAGAAACGTTTCGTACTCGAGCCAAACGTTTCTTACTCCAGCCAAACGTTTCTTACTCCAGCCAGACGTTTCTTACTCCAGCCAAACGTTTCTTACTCCAGCCAAACGTTTCTTACTCCAGCCAAACGTTTCTTACTCCAGCCAAACGTTTATTACTCCAGCCAAACGTTTCCTGCCTAGCCTGGGATCGAACTCGCATCCTTACGATCAGCAGTCCAGGACTCTACCACGATCATCATTTATCTCTACCTAACCTAACTTAAACCTGCCTAACCTAACCTAACCTTATAGAAAATCTTAGCTAACCTATACTTATATAACCTAATCTAACTAATAATAACCTTAACTTTTCAGAGTCACCAACTACCACTACTGCCACAGCTACCACCTCCACAACGACCACCACCACAACGACCACCACCACCACGATTCCCACCGCCACTGTTAATTCATGCTTAGCTGGCAGACCCTTCTGTGGTGAGATATGAACACTTTTTGTTGTAGACTTAGGCTAGGCTAGATTAAGTTAGTTTATGTTCCGTTATGTTAGGTTAGGCTAGGTTAGGCTAGGCTAGGTTAAGTTAGTTTAGGTTAGGTAAGGTTAGATTAGGGTAGGTTGGATAGGTTAGGTTAGGTTAGGTTTAGTTAGGTGAGGTTAGAAATTTATTTATATACAGGTATATATATAATTTATGTCTGTAACTAAACTCCTTAGTACTAGAGATCCTTCCCAAGTTCATTAAAATTGATAGGTTGTAACAAGAATAACATAGCTATAGTCTCAATTAACACCTTCACTATTAAAGATCCGTCGAAGCTGAGTAAAAATCGTCTTCTGGAAGCATGAACAAACTAAAATAGATACAAACAAATAGTTCTATGCAGTTAAGAAGCACAGCGACTTAATATGGGATTTCGCTGAAGTCTGTGCGAGTGCAGCACCAGGTATTCGAAAATCTTTAGTGAGTGACTGACGGACAAGGTTGCTCTTGGAGATACTCCCGCATCTGAAAATACACAACTGGACGGAGGAAGTTAACCTGATTTTATGCCCCCAACAGCTGACTGCGGTTGGGCCCCCGTCAGTGTACCGGATTTCAGAGCTCAGGTATAGTGTTAACATTCCATCTTAGCTTTTGTTTAAGATTGTTTGGTCATTAGTTTATCTTCAATCACTGAGCTAGCGTGCACTTTACAGCCAAACCACCATGAACATTAACCCATCTGGTAACATACAGTACTCTGTAATCTACCCTGAGCGAAAGTGATGCCCACGATGGCTTGCATAACTGCGACCAGGTATTTCCTTCTCACCTTGATGTCTCTCTAACCTGTAAGTATGGCACCGTCGCCCACGATCTCGGAATATGATACTAACAGAACATGACTACATTGGAATTTCTAGCAGCCAATACAAGATATATTCATGGAACGTGGGTGACTTTGCCACATTTACAGATAAGGAGATTTCAATATGGGGAGGAGTACATGGTCTTAATTTTACATATTTTTATCTTTCTTCATACAGGTAGTATGTATTTCACAACCAAACCATAGTGAATGATAAACTGCCTTGTATCGAACTGATAAACCACTCTGAAGATGACATTTTAAATCTTGCCTTGCCTTCTTGAGTCGATTTTACTCAGCAGACTTTTCGATTTGAAGGGGTTAGTTTTGTCATCACTACCTACTTCACTACAAAGCATGCTTCAAAGCTGAATAAAATCGTCTGGATGTAGATTCAAGGGATTCAGCTGGCCATAAGACTGCTTGATTGTGCCTTGGTCTTCGGTGATGTGGATACCAATTATGTCACAGCCAAACCAGCGTGAATAAATAGCTCTTTGACATCATATTTACAGATTTCATTCAGCTTAAGTTGTGCATAAGATTCCTTGTTAATACCTTATACATGTACCCATCAAGCTGCCAAACAAATGACGGTCTATCTATCTGTCTATCTATCTATCTGTCTATCAACACAACGAATTCTAATTATTATTTTGGAGACTTGATTATTACAAAAAAAAGTATTAAGATGCTTTATCAATTCTTCTCCATTGTCCTAGTTTGTCTGTCTATGCTTATGTGTATTCTTATTTCTTTTCAACAGTTCTCCTTTCTTTTCTTTCATCTTTCTCATTCTGTCCCATATTCTTCTCTCTCTCCTTCTCCACACATGTATCTGTCTATCTATTTGTCAATCCATCTATCTATCTGTCTATCTACGTACCTATAACTACCTATTTATTTATCTGTCTACCTACCTACCAACCTAACTACCGATCACTCTAGCTCTCAATATATCTGTCTATCTATCTTCCTACCTACCTACCTACCTACCAACCTGTCTATCTGCCTTCCTACCTGTCTACCTGCCTACCTATCTATGTATCCGCCAACCTAACTATCTGTCTATCTATTTATCTATCTATCTATATATTTATGCCTCTGTCTGTCTACCTACCTATCTACCTGCCTCTCAATCTATCTATCCATCCATCCACATATTTATTTATCCATCTATCTATCTATCCATCAACTTATCTATCCTTCCATCCATCAGTTAACCCATCCACTCGTCCAAGTATCTATCCATCCACCCATCAGTCCATCCATCCATCTATCCACCCATCCATTTATCCATCCATCTATCTCCCCCAGGGCCCCAGGATAGTCAACGGTACAAGTGCATCAGCCAACGAGTATCCTTATCAAGCTCGCGTCGAAGTCCTACTCTCTAACAACCTTACCTTAGGCTGTGGAGGGTCGATTATTAAGCCGAAGTGGGTGCTGACGGCGGCCCACTGTCTCTCTACGGAATCTGGGTGTGTATGTGAGGCGTGTTGGTGGGGAAGGTGAAGAGAGGGGAGATGGATGTTCGTCGGACAGGCTGCAGTCCACCGGGTTCACGTTCAGATGAGCCTGGGGTTGCAACTGCTATTACGGCTACAACCACGACTACTACTACTACTACTACTACTACTTCTGCTACTACTACTACTTCCTCTACTACTACTACTTCTACTACTACTACTACTACTACTACTACTACTTCTTCTTCTTCTTTTTCTTCTCCTCCTCCTCCTCCTCCTCCTCCTCCTCCTCCTCCTCCTCCTACTCCTCCTTCGTGTCTTCTTCTGTGTCGGTAAACGTGATGCACTGTGGACAGAAAAATTCGTAACCATGGATAGAAGTTCCCCTAATATTCCGTCTCTTCTACTTCTCACTTTGAGTTGCTAATATTCTTAAGCTGACAGAGGATTGGTTATTTGTTTCTGGCCACTGGAAAGAGGAGAGGGAGGAAAGTGACTGACATGCCGTAAGTGTGAAGCAGACTCAGTGGAACAGGTGAAGTTTTGTCTTCTTGTCTTGCACTGTTATTATCGCTGTCAGAATTTCGCTGCCACATCCCTTCCGGCTGTTGTGAAAGAAGGTGTTACACAAAATTCCTTATAAGTTTATATGACAGTATTATGAGACGCACAGAAATAAAAAGTATGAGAAAGAAGGATACTGTTAACGGGAGAGGAATGAGAAGTACTAAAGGCAGGATACAATGCTGGCAGAATATTGTCGGCGAAATTTTAGTCGAGTCAGTACACTCAGTAAAAAAAAGGCCAAGACAACACACACATCCTCTCCAAGATTCTTTATCTATTTAGCCAGTTAGTTAGTTAGCTTTGGCCATCGATTTTACTCCCACATTTTAGTCATTTCGTCTCTGATAGTCCTCAGTTATTAATCCAAATTTGGTGGTATTTTATCCTTTACTTTTCCATAATGCTGCTAACAGACAGAAATAAACAGAGCCAAAAACATTACCCCATTGGCAGTGCTGACAATCTAACGTTACAGACGAAAGCTACTGAAAAATGCCAGATAACTCAAAAGCACATCAGAATACCTACTTTTATCAGAATGTTATATATATACTGTAGAGGAATGCCTTCTCGCGGTGACACTGATATAACTTGTCGGATCCGCTGCCCAGTTATACAAAAGTCCCTTAAAACCCTCCCTATCCCCCGAAAATATGATGATGGACTGCAGAGGGAGGGCAGTTTCAGCCTGCAGTCTGCCATGTTCACGTTCAATCGAGCCTGGGATTGTAATTACTGAACCCTTCTTACTCTAGCTGGCTTAAAATTACCATCTCTCCATCTTCAGTACTGAACTGTAACAATAGCTTAACACTTGAATATGATGCTAGTCACAAAGAGGTGTTATAGAAAGGATGTACAGTAGGGTCGTAGTACTGTCTCTTTGTGCCAGAGAGCTAAGTGAAATATTTGCTGCAAAAAGATGAAAATTTGGGCCAGGTTAAGGTGAAAAGAGTATACTGCTGAAGACATCCAAGTCTATATTATTATCATGGGGACATTCAGATAAGAAGAGAACAATGGAATACCACAAACTATACTAACAATACTGGATATCATCGTCTCCCCTCTTGTGACACCGAAAATAAAGGGGATAGTAATGACAGGCAACACACCTCACCTCTCCTTTACTATTTTTTTTTTTAATTTGTCAAGGCTTGTTTCAGTCTTGACTGTTTCTCCCTCTATCGTGTTTTCTTTCCTTCCTTCTGGACTCTTCTTCACCCCATCCTCATAAGGTCAGGATGATGGTGATGATGATGATGATGATGATGATGATGATGATGAGGAGGAGGAGGAGGATTAATAGTATAGTGGTAGGTGGGGGAGCTCACCATCCACTCACTCGATGTAATGCTGCTCTCGGATGCCTGCCTCTTCCTCTCTTCCTTCCTTCTTTCCTACCTTCCTCTTCTGTCGTTCTTTCCTCCATTCTTTCTTCTTCCTTCTGTCTACAGGTAACTCTACACTGAGTGAAAAGCCAAATGGTTTTCTGTACACCAGGCAACCATTTACTACGCTGGGTGGTAATCATATAACCAAATTATGGTGCCTGGCGGTTTAATGGGTAATTAAGGCGCTCCAGTCGGATTGAGACGGTGCAGGTTTATATCAAAGGGATGGTTGGGGTTTATTGCTCACGTAATGCCACTCAGGGATGAGTGAGGCTGGTCACTCTCATCTTCAATGTCAGGACCAACTTGCCTAGCCCCGGGTTCCTAGGCTCCTCATGGGGCAACACTGGATTAGATGATGAATGGATGAATGAATAATAATAGTGGCAGTAGTGGCAGAAATAGTAGTAGCAGTAGTAGTAGTAGTACATCATCATCATCATCATCATCATCATCATCACCATCACCATTATTATTATTATTGTTATTATTTTTATTTTTATTATTATTATCATTATTATTATTATTATTATTATTATTATTATTATTATTATTATTATTATTATCATTGTTATTATTATTATTATCGTTATTATTATTATTATTATTATTATTATTATTATTATTATTACCATTTTCCCTTTCTCTTCCCAGACTGGCTGTAGAAGTGCGAGTGGGTGTGGGTTCGATCCTATTGTCCGAACTCCGCGTTCTGTTCGTGGAGAAATACATCGTCCACGAAGGTTTCAGTGATACACTTTTGGTGGGTGTAGTCTGCAACCCCTGCAATTGACCACCTGCGAGTTTGGGGCTACGAGGAAGTTGAAAATATCAGCAGTGATAGTTTTCGTAATACCAGCATAAATAGCGCTTAAAATCTATCTATCTCTATCTATCTATCTATCTATCTATCTATCTATATATATATATATATATATATATATATATATATATATATATATATATATATAGAGTGCAAAAATAGCTTTGGCATATCATCAAGTACTTGCTGAACAATATTATGCTTCGAGTTAACGGTTAATAAGGAAAATAATAAAGCACTTTCTCAGACCTGGTATAAAGATGGACGGTCTTCGATATTGTACTTTCTTTATTTACTGCAAAATGTATGAATAACATTGTTCTGCAAGTACTCTATATTATATCAAAGCTATTGTCCCACGATATTTTTCTGCTTTAAACCCGACTTGTGCTAAAACTACAGAAATTATCAGTGTTGGCATTTTCAACTTCCTTGTAGGCCAAAACTTGCAGGAGACCAATATGATGACGTTTGGCTTGTATCTTATTGTATTTTTTACTCCTATATCTGGTGTTGGAGAGGGGCGCCTTCAGGTGGTGACACCGATATATCCGAGAAGCTCTTCTGCCTGGTTATACAAGCATTCCCCGACTTCTTACAGCTAAAAAAGTGGTGAACTGCAGAGGGGGAACTTCAGCCTGCTGTCCACCTACATCACATTGCAGATGAACAAGTGACTACAGCAACAACAACAACCACAACCACAACTACTACTACTACTACCACTACCACTACTACTACTACTACTACTACTACTACTACTACTACTACTACTACTACTACTATTACTACTACTACTACTACTACTACTACCACTACTATTACTACTACTACTACAACGACTACTGCTGCTGCTACGACTACTACTACTACTACCACTACTACTACTACTACTACTACTACTACTACTACAACTACTACTACAACTACTACTACCATCCACTCACTTGATGTAGCGCTATGATCAGGTGACAACACTGATAAGCCAAATGGTTTACCGTAATCCAGGAAACCATTTACAACGTAGAATGTTTTTTTTTTTTTCCCTGGAAGGAACGGTTTGCGGGCTCCTGGCCTTTGGTTCCTTCTTTCTTGCATTAATTAAAAAGAAAAAAACATAATCAGAGGAGGCCTGGTGGTTTAGTGGGTTGAGCCGCTCCAAGCGGATGGGGCCTGTAATGGTTTAAATCCTATGGGTAGTTGAGGTTTATTGCTTACATAATGCCGCTCAGGGACGAGCGAGGCTGGCCATCCTCGTCTTACACATCATAGTTAAGTAACCTAACACTGGAACTCAACGCTTCTGATGGTATAATAAAAGGTATGATAATACATAGATAGACAGACATAGATAGATACATACATACATTCATACACACATTGGCAGACAGGCAGACAGACATAGATAGACATAGATAAATAGACAGGCAGATAAATAGACAGATATACTAGATAGCCTCCTAATAGTAAATGATATTATCTAACCCCTCCAGCTCAAAAAAGTCCCTCCTAAGCTGAATAAAGGGGTCATCGTTATTTACTCAATTCCTACTCCCACCGCCAACCCACGCCCACACCAGCAGACTGGGCCGTCCCCGCAAGGCATAAGACATCCCCAAGCGAGATTCTACATGCCATGGGATTATAGGGCTTATTTTCCCTCACTACGATGATGCATTATATATTGGGTGAGACGAGGGTCCAAGTGGGGCAAAAGGTGTTGTTCGTAGGTGGGCGTGAGATGGAGGGATGGGGTCGAGAGGTATGTGAGTGAGGCTGGAAGGAGTTGAAGAAAGGACAGCCTGACGACGGGAGACAGGGTGGCATGGAGGCTATTCTATTGTGGCCACCGCTTCGATGATTAAGGCATTTGTATGTAGGTAGATAGATAGATAGAGGGACAGACAGATATAGACAGATAGAGTACGAGTATGACTCTTCCAACAGTATTTTTCTCAGCCGACATAGCTCAGTTGAATTCTCTCTCTCTCTCTCTCTCTCTCTCTCTCTCTCTCTCTCTCTCTCTCTCTCTCTCTCTCTCTCTCTCTCTCTCTCTCTCTCTCTCTCTCTCTCTCTCTCTCTCTCTCTCTCTCGTATTACTACTACTACTACTACTGATTCTTCTTCGTCTAAGAATAACATAAATAGCAATAAGAACTGCAACAACAACAACAGTAATGACAGTACAATAACAATAGGCTAATAATAATATCAATAATAATATTAATAATGAAAATATATTAATAAAAGTAAAAATAACATTAATAATAATATAGATAATAATAATAGTTAAAATATTCCCCCATTACCTGACCAGGGCAACGACGTGGCTCTGATAGAACTGAAAGAAGAACTGATATTCGATTCCACAGTGCAGCCCGTGTGTCTGGGCCTTGCAGCAGACATACCCTTCTGTGCCATGGCCGTGGTGACAGGATGGGGGGAACTGATGTTTAACAGTGAGTATGAAAGGACGATGCAGTTTTAAGGTCAGTTTTAGCATAGGAAGGGGAGTGGGACCCGTTATGAGGAAGAGTATTGGAATGTTGAAGTATATTGGAGCTTATATTTAACAGTGACCAGCTTTTGAGTGCATGGTTTTCTTGTTGGCATTAGTAGGATAAGGATTCTGGTGTTGGGTGTGAGAAGTATAACATTGAGTATAGCAGTGAGCATAACAGTGAGCTGGGTGTGTAGTAGAAGTATGGTAATAGCAGATGTAGACTGAAGCTTACAGTATATTTAGCACTGAATAGTAGGGGCAGAGTAATTTCTGACACTAGTATTAGTAATTAAGGATGCTGAAGCTGGTTTGCGAGAGAGTATAAGCAGAGAAGTACATGAAAAATATTGGAATTGATGCTTAACTCCTAAAAGCAGGTATTTTTTTTGACACGACACAACATTTACGAGAAAAAGGGGATATGCTGTATTAGTTCAAACAATGTACTCCCTCCAATGGCACCCGTTCCCTTTTGAAATGGTTTAATACACCGCATCGAAAAAGACAATGCTGCTTCTTATCTCTCCCTGATCGCTGCCCACCACATTCTGTTCTTTGAAATTACTTATCCTCTACAAGTACCAAATCATTGCTAAATAATTATCTTGTAGGTTGTGTGTATTTGTAGTTACTAGTTTCATCTCTCTCTCTCTCTCTCTCTCTCTCTCTCTCTCTCTCTCTCTCTCTCTCCCCTTGTGTGTGTGTGTGTGTGTGTGTGTGTGTGTGTGTGTGTGTGTGTGTGTGTGTGTGTGTGTGTGATGGCGTTTCCTAGTTCTGTTTTATGAAGTTCTATGGACATGGAATTCTAATGTAAAGTTTCTTTGCTGTCTATATATTTCATCAAGTGGAGTCGTTGGTTATACAGAACTTGATGTGAATTTATTTTGCTCGAGCACAAAGCGGCAGAAACTGTGTATATGAAAATGCTGACTTGTTCCAAATAGCCTCTAATGTGTGTGTGTGTGTGTGTGTGTGTGTGTGTGTGTGTGTTCTTTTTTTTAGTATTGGTATGGAAATTTGTATTGAAATTCTTTTGCTGTCTATATTTTCTAACGAGTGTTGTGGAACTCGACACGGAATATGATGTCAGAACACGTATGCTTGTTCCTGATTAGCGCTTATTAGACTGATTTATTTATCTGTTTATATACTGCGCAGAAGTTTGAAGTGAAATAAATAAATGTCCTGCATTTTTTATCAAGCGGTGTGGAACTCTGGCAATTGAGGGATTATCTGAAAATACATCCATATTTCTAATCACCACCTCTTACTAGATTCTGTTTTATTGATTTATCTATTTTTCTACTTATTGGTGTGGAAGAATGTGTTTTTTTTTTTCTTTGTATTTTTTATCAAGTAACCTGGAACTCCGGCAGTAAATGCGGTATCGCAACACGCTTGCATATTCCTGAATAGCGCTTACCAGATTCTGTTTGATGAAGTTCTCTTGGAATGTAAATCTGATATGAAATTTTTTTACTGTCTGCACAACCATGAACAAAAGCTCGCCAACATTTCTCTACAGCTGTGACAGAAAAAAGAGTTAACGTACTATTTCGGTGCCTGAAGTATGGAACGCTCAACAAAAGAATACAAGAAGGAAGAATTACTCTGTTGTTTGGAGAGGAATGAGAGATATGAAAGGCAGAACACAAAGCCGGCAGAGAACTGTCACCGAACTAATGCCCACAGCTGAACATGCATCGAGTGGTGATGTTACGCCTCTCTCCACAGATCTGGCTTTCTTATGCCTCTCTCTACAGGTTTGGTATTCTTATGCCTCTCTCTCCACAGGTTTGGTGTTCTTATGCCGCCCTCGCCACAGGTCTGGTGTTCTCATGCCGCCCTCGCCACAGGTCTGGTGTTCTCATGCCTCTCTCTCCACAGGTTCCGAGCCCCAGATAGACACCCTACAGGAGCTGGCGGTCAACGTGCTATCTGAAAATGCGTGCTTGTTGATTCTCTCCGTCTACGAGTCCACCAACCCCCAATCCATCATCTGTACCCTTGACACCTATAAGAGTACTTGTCGGGTAAGGCACAGTGCTCCTTGAATCTTCTCGTGTTCCTTGAGTCATGGCTTACTCCTTGATCTTTCTTACAGTTCTTGATTTTTTTTTGCACTGTTTATTGATTGTTTGCAGTGCTCCTTGTAGTGCTCCTTGATTCATGTAGTGTTTCTTAATTCTTGCAGTGCTCCTCGATTCTTGGCCTTGATTCTTGTAGTGCTTCTTAATTTTTCTTGAAATGCTACTTGATTCTTGCAATTGTGAGGGGTTAAATAAACGTGGGGTGGTTGAGGTATATTGCTCACATTCTGCCATTCAGAGAGACTGGTATTTCTTGCCATTGATATCCGTACCATGCAACCAGGTCATAGGCCCCTACACTTCTGGTGAGGCAGTAAAGGAGTGAGTTATACATATGAAATCAGAAAACAGCATTTACTTAATTTTTGCTATCATTAGTCGACTGTATTTAACTTGTGAGTGCCTCTGCTAGTGGAGGGGTTAATGAAGGTTGTATCTTCCTTTTACTTGTTGGAAAAAGATATTCTAATCTCAATAAAACCCTATATCAAAGGACAGCATTAAACAGAACTTACATCTCAGGCCTCAAAGAGGAAGAGAGTGGGTAGCGATGACTTAACAAAAAATGAAAACTGACAAACGGAAAATCCCATAAAACTTGTCATATGATCAAGTGAGCAGAATTACAGCACTGTTAGTAAATATTTATTGATAATTTGATTGATAAAAATACCATTTGTATAATTTACTGGTGAACAAATATGTCACGAAACTTTTATTTTACATAGTATCAATAACTTGAAGAGGAAGCCAGTGCCATTGCAAGGGTTAGAAGGCGTACCGAA
This sequence comes from Coenobita brevimanus, assembly GCF_032717465.1. Taxonomy (NCBI): domain Eukaryota; kingdom Metazoa; phylum Arthropoda; class Malacostraca; order Decapoda; family Coenobitidae; genus Coenobita; species Coenobita brevimanus. The sequence goes on along the minus strand of NC_137065.1, from coordinate 4,967,647 downwards.
CTTCTCCGTACGATTGAATAGGCTGCGGCTTTGCCATTATATATTATAGTTTAGGTAGACTTGGCCCTCTGGCAATCAGCAGAACTGAAGTGTGCCCCTTGGAAAGAATAATTAAGCTTGACACCACTGGTCTAGTGGTTAGAACACCCCAATCTAGTGACGGCCTTGATCACTCTGGCAGAGGTAATTGGAGGTTTTTCAATCACGTAATGCCATTAGGGGAAATTGGCTGGTCATTTACCTTTAAGTAAACTGAACCTCAGCCTAGCCTTGGACCTCTACGCCTCCAAGGGAGTTATCGTTGGCGTGCCTGTATAGATTCTTTATATATATATATATATATATATATATATATATATATATATATATATATATATATATATATATGCAAGGAAGAAGGAACCTAAGGCATTATGATCAAACGGATTAACAAGTGACGAGCTTTTGGTAGTACACCCATCATTAAAAGTACTGCGCCGCTAAAAGCACTTAATATTATGAAACGTATACGAATTCTTATATGTTCCTGCCTGTGATGGTAACGCAGATATTGATATTAGTGTAGATTATTGCTCGAAAAATATTTTAAAATGTGCAATAAATGGTCTTATATAGTCTGGGGTATCAGTGTAGTAGATCTGTCTGTGTCTGTGGGTTTCGTTCGTTTACATAACCATTGGACTTGTGTAATGATGTTTTTTTGTTTTGTTTTGAGGGTGTACAATTGCGTGACAGTGTGGGTTTAGGTGGGGAACTAATCCAGGTGAACGAATCTGACTGAGATGAGCCAATCTAATTTAGGTGAACTAATCTAACTCAAGTGATCTAATTTATGAACGGTGAGCTAATCCAGCCAGATGAACTAATATAAGCCAGGGAACATAACCTAAGTCAGGTAAAATGATCTAAGCCATGTGAACTAATGTAACTCAGGTGAACTGATGCAAGCCAGGCGAGCTAATCTAAGTCAGGTGAACCAAAATTAGCCAGGTGAACTAACCTAGCTCAGGTGAACTAATCTAAGCCAGGTGAATTAATCCAAGCCAGATAAATTAATCTAAGCCAGGTGAACTGAACCAAGCCAGGTAAACTAATCTAAGGCAGGTGAACTAAGCCCTATGATCTAACAGGGTGACAGCGGCGGCCCTTTGGTGAGACAGCTGTGTGATGGACGGTGGGTACAGGTGGGCATCGTCAGCTTCGGCAGTAGCTGTTCGGGTCCCTCCTTCTACACCAAGGTATCCACGTATATTGACTGGATCACCGAGAAAGTGGGAGAGGGGACTTGTTAATATTGATGTCCTGTTGTGCTAGATTTTTAACCTTCTCTGTATAAGGCTAATATTCTAAATTTCATACTTAAATGGTAACTCTCACACACAATCATTCTAAATTCCACACTTAAATGCTAACTTTCTCACACAAGCATTCTAGCTTTTTATCACACTGACGTTACCTCTGTTCTTTTGTACTACATTTCTAACTTTTCTGTCACACTTGCATTCTAAATCTCACACCCATATGCCAGTTCTCTCACACTAGCATTCTAACTAGAGTATGCTATTCATGTTTATCGACTGGATCACAGAGAGAGTGGGAAACAGACTTGCAAATACTACTGTTCTGTTGTGCTAGATTTCTAACTTCTGTATCACACTAGCACTCTACATTTCACACTTATATGCTGACTCTCACACTAGCATTGTAACTGATAGTGGGAATCGACTCTTGCTATTACCGTGCCCGATTCACTCTCACACTAGATATTTAAATTTCTTTGTCACACTAACAGCATACCTCTATCATACTAGAATTCTGACTCTTCACCAGTTTTTATCAGTTGGATCACCAAGAGCGGGAAGAGACACTTGTTAATAGGGCAGCTCTATTTTTCCGAGCCAAAAACTCTATCTCTGAGTAATACCACACTATTTTCATTCTAACTCGGCCCAGATTTTCCTCCTTTTGCAACTTATTTCAAATAGCTCAAGGACAGAAAAAGACAATACTGCAACTCTACATCCTTTTCACAGCGCTTCTTAACTAGCATCATAATTCTAATGTTAATCTACTGTTAAAACTCAGCATTCAAGGTGGAGGGATGTCAATTTTAGTTTAAGTTAGAGTAAAACTGATATAGTGACAGGGTGCCAAGCTAGGGTCCTGGAGAAAAAGACCTCTATAACTCTTGCCATATACAACAGATTCTTTATTGTGAGCTGGTCTTAGGTCTTGCAGCTACCCTGTTAGACTATGTGATCCTTTTAACATGGGTTATTAAGGTGCAGGTTAATACTCCTGCATACGAGTATAAAGGATTAACTTGCACATCTTACTGTCGTTTTTCCGTACCGTCTAATGAAGCTTTGACATTCTAACATATGCACACATTTATCTATCTGTTTGTTTAAATTTGCAGTTTGTCAGTTTCCAGTGGGTTGTATACAATTGTGAACAAGGCTATACATGTATATTACTGCAGCTGAACGCTTTTATCTATGATATCCATTTTATACTTACAGGTATACTTCTGTAAATAAAAATGTTTTATCTAAGAGCTTGAATTTTCTCAAGTTTCTTCTTTTTCATTTACTTATTTTTGTCAACTATGACCTTGTGGAAGACTGTAGAGTGTAGACCATTAAGACGAGGCCACAGTGTCAGCTGGGGGGGATTTATTTGACACCACGTTCGTCAAAACTGGTCCATAATGACGGCTTGTTGAGAGGGAACGAACGCACGTACAGATGAACGGACGAACAGAAAATTATCATTCTGGCTCAGCTGCTCAAGATCCTCTATTTCGTTTTCAGCAACTTGTTATACATACCACTACACCTTTGTCAAGTCAGTATATTACTCTTTCCTTAGTGCAACCTCTAATGTTCTATTCTGATACCAGTAGTGAGAGTACATCAATGTATTTTTTTTTACAGAAGGCTCCTTTATTTAAATACCTGTACCTCTTTGAACACATTAATTTAATCTTCAATAACTGAACGTTTTTAGTCAGGTTCAAATTAATATTTGTAATCTGTCGTCACAAGAAAGGATCCCAGTGTTAAAAACTATTATATGCCCTTGTTTTCTGAGCACTCTTTAAGGAAACAATACCCATTCTGTAGTACGGCGACCATAACTGCACTGCATAGACGGAGAGTGGCCTTCATAAGTAAGATAACGTTCTGGTGTATCTATGAAATTTCTAACAACACTTCTGATATAAAACTTGTAGAATCTAGTTTGCCTTAGCTTGTTTAACTACTAACAGAAATTTGAAGTAACTGTTACTCATTCTTCCCAAGATCTTTTTCAACATCTAATCTATCAACCTGTGCATTATTTAATTTGCAAATGGATTCGGTGCTAGAAAAGGAGCCTTCGTGTCGTAGAACTGATATAACCGAGCTGCCCCACTGCCCGGTCATACAAACCTTCCTCACCTCCACCTCCCCCCCCCACTTCTTTCCCAAAGGAGGAAGATAGCTTGAAGGAAGACGGCATCCTCTGTCTGCAGCCCACATTCAGCTGAGCCTGAAGTTGCAGCTGCTAACTACTACTGCTACTACTACTACTACTACTACTACTACTACTGCTACTAGTACTACTACTACTACTACTACTGCTACTACTACTACTACTGCTACTACTACTGCTACTACTGCTACTATAGGACTGATTGTCACGAATCAAATTCGCGACATTTACCTTTTGTGAGAAGCCACGAACTATTAGTGGAAAACTCACTGTGTATCGCTCAGCTAACCGTTTCTCCCTCCATTTCGGGGTATACTTTTCAAAACATTCGTCACTGTTTTCAAAAGTGACCGATTTAATGCACGTCACTAAGTGCTGTACTGAGCGATACTTTTGTTTCTTTATTGTTCGCCCCTGCTTGCCTCGACCGTTTTGTTCCCACGACTTACTCAGTCGAGTGTTTGTTGTGACGGAGAGAGGTCCTGTGCTCCAGAAGTGTGAGAGGTCAGCTAGCACCCAAGCTCCACCGAGTACAGTTAATCCAAGCTCCCACCCCTGGGTGATACTCAGCATTCATCGATCAGTATTTCCTTCTTGTATTTTCGTAGTCTTAAGAGTTTAGTTAAGGTGTTTTTCATAGGCGTAAGTATTTAGCTTTTGTGTGAGTGAGTGAGTGCGGTCTCATTGATTTGATTTGAAATGTAACGTTAAATTTATTTTTTGTAATCAATAAATTTAAGTTCTTTTTATTGAGCTTAATGTAAACTCTTGTTTCATTTCTCCATAATTAAGCTTATTTCCCACATAGCTCCTAGCTTGCATAGACGTTTTACTATTCATAACTGGTACTTAGACCAGTCTTGTTGTATTAACTTAAAATCCGTTGTGCCAGGAGTTAAGCATCAGCAAGGACCTGATATTATTATTAGTATTAGTTATTTATTGTCAGGGGTGAAGTAACTTTCTCCAGAGGCTAACAGTACTAATTCAGCATTTGTGAGTAATTAGTCTCTGCTGTGTACTGTTGAGAAAGTTTATAAATTCTCATTCTTAGAGAATCGTTGCTCGATTTAGCAAGACAATCATTGTCCCTGCTCTTTAATATTATTGAATATTATTATCAAATAATATTTAAGCATTTATTTCAAAATTACCGTGATATTTTAAAAACACTGTGACAATTGGCGACCTCATTCCAGGATATTAACTTCTAGCTCTAAAGCTATTCACGAGATAGTGCTCACTCGTTCATATTTAGGAATTTATCATTAAAGTTTATAGGCACAAGTTTACTGGTGGTTACCGTTGATTTAGCAAGTGAATTTTTGCTTTATTAATCAATAGAGTACTTAACTCTAGTTTATTCTTGGTAACGCCGGACGATTTTATTCGCTCCTGGGAAGTCGCCGTACCCATTTTGTTTATTATTGAGTCTTCCCAGTCATTTACATTTTTGATTTATTCTTTGCCAGTTAACTAGATAAGACTGGTCACCACTAACTTGTGTCTGTACTCTTTACTTGTGTTTATTAGTATTCGTTTGCGAAGCAGTCAGTACTCAGTTTCGGTTTGCTTAATAAATTAGCGCCATGGCTACCACCATATTTTTACAGGAAGCCAAAGATATGGGTCTTACAGACCCAACCGAAATTAAAGAGTATATACTCTCACGGCATAATCAGGAGCAGCAGCGCAAGAATGATGCCCGTGAAGAGCGTAAGATTCAGCGCGAATACGAGCGAGAACAGCGTGAGGAACGTGGAAGAGAGCGTGCATATGAACAAGAGCAGCGTGAGAAGGAGCGTGAACACGAGCAAAAACAGCGCGAACTCGACTTGGAACACGAGCGTGAACGACATGAACGCGATCGGGAACAACGTGAATATGAACGTGCCGAACGCGAGGCACGAGAAAAACATGAACTTGAAGTGCTGAAGCTCAAGCGAGATTCCTTGGCTTCAGACACATCCGGTGCAGTTGGTCCAAGCTCCACGAGCGTTCTCCCTGCACATGTCCTGGCGACCCCACGCATCAAGCTTCCTTCATACAAGGAAAGCGAGCGAATCGAGCTGTACATAGCTCGTTTTGAGGACATGGCAGACATGTATCAACTGGATGAGGCAGCTAAGCGGATCCAATTTCTTAGTTTATTTGAGGGCCCTGCCCTCGATATTCTCCACAGAATTCGTGGAGACAATCTCACATACGAGATGATGAAAGCTGCACTCATTAAGGCGTATGGTCTCACAGTAGACGACGCCAAAGTTCAGTTCATGCGAGCTTGTCTCCAAGACAAGGAGACAGCTGTTCAGTTCCTTGATCGTCTCACAGCTTACTTAAATGAGTGGATGGAGAAAGATGAAACTCCTTCCACGCGTGAGGGGATAATTGACCTTATGCTGCGTACACAGCTAGAGAGGTCGTGGCCTGCTGAGCTCATAGCACAGCTTAAGATCTGCCAGGTGAAAGATGCCAGCCAAATGGCAGAAAAGGCTGACGCATTCTTTACTGCATACGGGTATCAAACTCGTAAGCAAAACACCTGGAGCAGAAAAGATACTGCCAAGTCTGGGAAATCGTCTCAGACTGAACCCCAGCAACAAGGCCATTCTCAGAATAATGGCCAAGGTCCAAAACCGCAGTGGAAGGACCAGGGGCAAAACACGCAGAAACCTGAGTGGAAGAGGTACAACAAGTACCCTAATCAACAGCAGTATCAGCCACGCAATCGACCGTCGGGACAAACTTTTTCACCACCAGCTCAAAAGAGGCAGGAAGCGAATGCAGCCTTCATTCCTCAGCAGCAGCCTGGTGGTCACGTCCCTACCAGTGTGGGTACTTCCCCACAGTTCACTAGTCCCACAGTGACAGTGAACCCCCCTCCACAGATGGCCAATGTTCCATCTCCCCAATATAACCCTCAAGGCACAATGTTTGCCGCATCAATTCAGCAGCCTCATGAGTGGCTAGCTGCTTCCTCCACAGGCCCTCCCACAGGTGACGGTACCTTCCTTGTTCAGCCAGGGTTTGTGGGAGACATTCCTGTGAAGGTCCTGAGAGATAATGGTTCCTCAGGTTGCTCTGTTAAGCAGAGTTTAGTTCGGCCTGAGCAGTATACAGGTCGACAGATCCATGCAAACCTTATTGATGGATCAGTGAGATTGTTCCCTGAGGCATGTATCCAGGTGGCATCTCCATTTTATACTGGTATGACACTCGCAATAGTCATGCCAGAACCCTTATTTGACCTTATAGTAGGCAATATTCAAGGAGTCAAGGATAGTTGCTCCAATGATGACGCTACTCAGACTTTGGCTGCTGCAGTAACACGAGCCATGACTGAGGCTCCAGACTGTGTCACCCCAGTGATCATTGAATCGCCGCAAGATCTGATGTGTAGTCAGCTTGTTGTGCAAGAACAACATTCTGACCCGACACTTGCTGCTGTGCGAAACAAACAAAAGGGTCGAGTGATTAAGTATTCACGGGGAGGTCGAGCCAAGTTCCTTCGCAAACAAGGACGGCTCTACCGTGAGTCACGAACACCCGAGGGCGAGGTTCGACTGCAGTTTGTCGTTCCCGCCAAGTACCGCCTAGCAGTGTTACAATGGGGTCATTGTTCAGCCTCAGGAGGTCACATGGGGAAAAGGAAGACCCAGGGCCGTATCCGAGCTGACTTTTTCTGGCCAGGGATGGGACGAGACATAGATAGTTTTGTCCGTTCCTGCAGTGTGTGTCAAAGTAACACCACTAATCAGGGACATGTCCTTCCTGTGCCGTTCATAACCACACCTGTAATCTCTGCGTCAGTTGAGAGACAGGGTGGTGGTGAAGTGGGTGCAGACCTGACGTCTCGCCCATTGGCCCCACAGGACACATTATGTCCAGGGCCTGTACATACATATTATGTACCGTAAGTTAAGGGAGAAGACTGGGCGAATAATATTTCACCAGGGTTTTCAGCTTTTATTTGAGTAATCCAAGGACCAGCCTGGTTCCCAGTCAAAAGTGTAGACCTGACGTCTCACTTGTTGGCCCCACAGGACACGGTATGTCCAGGGCCTGTACATACACGTGTACTGTAGGTTAAGGGGGAAGTGAGAACTCTGCAGAGGCGACTTGAGGCTATGGAAGACCCGAGTTTGCACATGGATTCTCAGCTCCCCGATACTAATATAAGTACTATAGGTTAAGGGGGAGTTCGAGAGAGAACTCCGCAGAGGCGACTCGAGGCTATGGAAGACCCAAGTTTGCACAAGGATTCTCAGCTCCCCGATACTAATATAAGCACTGTAGGTTAAGGGGGAAGTGAGAACTCCGCAAAGGTGCCTTGAGGCTATGGAAGACCCAAGTTTGCACAAGGATTCTCAGAACTCCAATACTAATATAAGTACTGTAGGTTAAGGGGGAAGTGAGAACTCCGCAAAGGCGACTTGAGGCTATGGAAGACCCAAGTTTGCACAAGGATTCTCAGCTCTCCGATACTAATATAAGTACTGTAGGTTAAGGCACTTCCTCCCATTTTCTATTTTAGTTGGTGATGGGCGAATAATATTTCACCAGGATAGGCATCCTCTGTCGGAAATTTAGGAATAAAGGTTGAGGACCCGTGTGCAGTTCGAGGCTATGGAAGACCCGAGTTTGCACAAGGATTCTCAACTTGCCAACCATGATCGTGTGCTATAATTAATGGCGACCTCGATTGTACGTCGTAGCACTGACTGCTAGGCAGAGAGAGTATATAATTGTAACATAATAAAATTTTGTCTCATTGACACTTTTGATGCTCCACCTCAATTGGTTTTGCAGGTTCAGCAATGGGTGTAGCAGTTTTGCTGTGCGGGCCAGCTGATCGTCTGCCGCACTGCCGCCTCTTCTCCTCTGCCTTCGTCGTCGCCATATTATTTACTGTGTCATTTTACACATAGGTACAGTCACACTACAACTGTCACACCTACACCGTGTATTACATACACCACGCTACACAACAATTAGTTGTCAGTGTAAATGTAGCGAATTTTCGCTCAGTTGACCTGAGTACAGGATTTTCACCGTCGTCACGGAGTTTTTCCCTCAAGCTTGCTTCTCTTAACGTAAATACGAGGTTTTTTCGCTCACTGGCGACTGCGACTTTCTCCTGTAGCAGGATAGCACACACACCACAGTGTGAATCTTGTGTGACTGAGTTAGGATGTGTACATATATATATATATATCCACAAATTTTTTTCCCATAAGGAAAAAATTTAATTTTGTAGGGGCGTAATGTCACGAATCAAATTCGCGACATTTACCTTTTGTGAGAAGCCACGAACTATTAGTGGAAAACTCACTGTGTATCGCTCAGCTAACCGTTTCTCCCTCCATTTTGGGGTATACTTTTCAAAACATTCGTCACTGTTTTCAAAAGTGACCGATTTAATGCACGTCACTAAGTGCTGTACTGAGCAATACTATTGTTTCTTTATTGTTCGCCCCTGCTTGCCTCGACCGTTAGAAAATGCGGCCTACTGCTCCCCCTTTTGTTCCCACGACTTACTCAGTCGAGTGTTTGTTGTGACGGAGAGAGGTCCTGTGCTCCAGAAGTGTGAGAGGTCAGCTAGCACCCAAGCTCCACTGAGTACAGTTAATCCAAGCTCCCACCCCTGGGTGATACTCAGCATTCATCGATCAGTATTTCCTTTTTGTATTTTCGTAGTCTTAAGAGTTTAGTTAAGGTGTTTTTCATAGGCGTAAGTATTTAGCTTTTGTGTGAGTGAGTGAGTGCGGTCTCATTGATTTGATTTGAAATGTAACGTTAAATTTATTTTTTGTAATCAATAAATTTAACAGTTCTTTTTATTGAGCTTAATGTAAAGTAAACTCTTGTTTCATTTCTCCATAATTAAGCTTATTTCCCACATAGCTCCTAGCTTGCATAGACGTTTTACTATTCATAACTGGTACTTAGACCAGTCTTGTTGTATTAACTTAAAATCCGTTGTGCCAGGAGTTAAGCATCAGCAAGGACCTGATATTATTATTAGTATTAGTTATTTATTGTCAGGGGTGAAGTAACTTTCTCCAGAGGCTAACAGTACTAATTCAGCATTTCTGAGTAATTAGTCTCTGCTGTGTACTGTTGAGAAAGTTTATAAATTCTCGTTCTTAGAGAATCGTTGCTCGATTTAGCAAGACAATCATTGTCCCTGCTCTTTAATATTATTGAATATTATTATCAAATAATATTTAAGCATTTATTTCAAAATTACCGTGATATTTTAAAAACACCGTGACACTGATCCCTTTTATTGCTTTACATCATATAAATTTAATTTCCTTTGCCATTTTCCTCTGACGTCCTGACCTGAATGTCATGCCGTGGTCACTGAAGACTTGCACTTCTACACTCAGATTCCTATTGTTGTATCAACAATTGACTTAAACTGGTAGTTATTGCTGACTTTACATATTTTAAAAAATAACAACAAATGATCAGTAACTGAACCATAAAACACTTTTTAAAACTAATTTCCAATCCCATTTTATTCCATTTATGCGACCTGTTCCTTAGCAGTTTATTCTGCTCATAGCACCTCAATATCCTCTTGTATGTTTCTGATGAGAACAATGTCAGTATCAAAACCATAAAAACAGCATACAAAAGAATGCTACAGTTTGTTCAAAATAAATCGCTCCGGAAGAGGTGCTGAGAAGCTTAGGAGGCGAATTAAAATACGAACCCACGCCTATTGACTACACGAGGCCCATTAGAGTTGATAATCAGTCCTTTAGCTGAGTCCCAGTAGCTATTGAACTTGGACAAGACTATCAAGAGACGAAATTATAACCAGGTCATCAATTATGCTACTAAGTGAACAGGGGCAAGAGAAAAACAAACTACGTCGAATAGTCTGATCGGGCTCTGGCTCCTTCATTTAGTAAGTGGAAGTGCTAACCAATGCACCCCCATCATAATACAGACTCATATAATTTTGTGTACAGCGTTAACCCCTTAAATCCGATTAAATGTTTTCTTCTATATTTTTCCTTACCCAAGACAACTTTCAGCTTGGGAGAGATTTTTTGAACTGCAAAGGAGTAAACACAACCTTCAGGAACAATTTTTCCTATACAGACTTTACCTGAATTGAATGAAATGACATGGAAATAGCAAGAATTAAATAGAAATACGCCATTGTAGAGAACGGGTTAATATGCTTCATTTCGTGCTTCGCGTGTCTTATTCAGCGCATCGAAACGGCACGAAAGTTCTTATCATGTTTGTATTTGGAGAGTGATGTATAATTTTTCAGTTATTTTTACCACTACTAGACTGTGTAATGAGCTTAGAAGAGACATTTTGCAGTGAATAATTCAGTGAATATATGGCTATACTCTTTTTACACTAACTTGGCCTAAAATTGCCACCTCTCTATCATGAATGCCGAGTTGTAAGAATACATTGGCACAAGACTATGATGCATGTCACTAAGAACTGCTATGGAGAGGATGTAAATCTGCAGCATTCTATTTTATTCCATCGAGCTACATGAAATAAGCTGCAAAAGGACGAAAACTGAGCCAAGTTAGAGTAAAATGAATAAAAGAGCGAGAACCTGAGTCATGTTAGAGTGAAAAAAGAATATAGTCATTGAACAGAGCAAAAGATTGAATAAAAGAAAAAGTGAATCGGATTGCATGAGTTCAAGGTGAAGCAGGTCCTCGAAACAGTGACGCTCCGAAGCACAGGCCAGAAAACTAAGACTTCATGTTTCATTAGGCAGAGCTCGGTGTTCTTCCCATGTTAGGGTTCGTACACACACACACACACACACACACACACACACACATTTCTTTCTCACTAACGGCGGACGCTTTTATTCAGCTGAGACAGAACCCTTCCCGACTAAGGATGAACGGGCGATTCAGTTGCTCAGTGGGGTTTGCACATGTGGGTGTTTGCCTCCAGGAGTCCAGGGTCCTTCAGTTCTAGTCTGACGAAGTGGCGAGATGGGGCACTCAGTCTCCATGCAGAAAAGTTAAGAAAACAAGGAAAATAAGAAAAGGGAAAAGCAAAAAGAAAGAAATGGAAAATAAAAAGTAGAAAGAAAATGGAAAGAAAGAAGAAATGCAACACTGGAAGGTTGAACGAACTTTACCATTAGGCAGCGCTCATCACTACATCTGCTCGTCAAAACACATTCCAATTATTCGCCCTCATAACAGTTTACTTGCATCCAATTTGCGTGGTTGGATTTACAGGCAAGTCTGGATTGACAGTTAAAATTTGGATTGACAGTTAAATTTGGATTGACAGTTAAAATTTGGATTGACAGTTAAATTTGGATTGACAGTTAAAATTTGGATTGACAGTTAAATCTGGACTGAGTTAAAATTTAGATTGAGTTAAAATTTAGATTGACAGTTAAAATTTAGATTGACAGTTAAAATTTAGATTGAGTTAAAATTTAGACTGACGGTTAAAATTTAGATTGACGGTTAAAATTTAGACTGACGGTTAAAATTTAGATTGACAGTTAAAATTTAGACTGACAGGTACAATTTAGATTGACAATTAAAATTTGGATTGAGTTAGAATTTAGACTGACAGGTAAAATTTAGCTTGGCAGTTAAAATTTAGCTTGACAGTTATAATTTAGATTCAGTTAAAATTTTGTTTGACAATTAAAATTTAGCTTACCAGTTAATATTTGTATTGTCAGTTACAATTTGGATAGAAAAAAATTGGACCGACAGTTAAACCAAATATGGATTACAACTGTTTTTTTTTTTTAGAAGCCCAACCTCACAAGATGTCAGTAATTTTACCACAAGTGGGTTGTACTTATCAGCATGAAAAGAATATTAATCGAATGAAACACAAACAGAAAGAATGAGGAAAAAACAGAACTGAGCATACGAAAAAGTGAGAATGGACTTTGGAAAATTTTACTAGTATTATGTGTGTACGAGCTATTGGTCGAGCATCAACTACAGTGGGTGACTTGTTCTTATTTTCTTTTCTTTTCTTTTCTTTTCTTTCTTTCTTTTTTTTTCAATTTTCTTTATTATTACTGCTGGGACAAGTATTAAGTCACACACGTACCATCTCAATGTGTGTTAAATACATCTCTGAAAAGTGGAATCATCGAAGACACCTGAAACAAGGTGAGACTTGCTATGTTTCACCAACTACAATAATCTTCAGAGAATATAGGGAGAAGTGTATGCTCGATGGATGGTATATAAGGTAAGGTTGGATCTTATTATTATTATTATTATTATTATTATTCGTTATAGTAGTAGTAGTGAAAGGAAGCAATATAAAATTTACCTACATGGTTCATTAAGAAACCATGTCAGATTGCACCTGGCGGCCACATCTAACAACCATATTGAGTTTGGATATGTAGCCCAAGATAGTTTAGGAGGTTTCTATAATACTCTTCCTCACCAATGTATTTTCCACACTGCACATTAAAATGTTGTTGTATGTACTAATGCAAGTATGAATATACTGTACTAAGGAGACAGAGATACCACACAAGAAGATTTCAAATATATTAGAGATACAGATACCATACAAGATAATTTCAGATGTATTAAAATGATAGACGTACCAAACCAGAGAATTCCAAATGTAATAACCATAGAATTTCAAATGAAGTAACCATAGAATTTCAAATGTAATATGCAATCCCAGTAGCTAACTTTGAAGTACTGCAAAATCCACACCAACGTTTATAGTGATCATAGTGTTCATTTTAAAATCCATCGAACCCAGTTGGACTCTGGCGGCGTGTGTGTTTTTAGTATATAGTTCTCTTACATGTCTTAAAACTGTGTCAGATCCTAAAGAGATGTGGCTATGCTAATCAGTAATAAGGAAATGTGTTAAAATTCAGGCTTTTTGGATGGATCAGTAAATGAGTTGGAAGTTCGTGTAGTTACATCGAGGCCCCGGAAATGTAAAGGATGTTAAAACCTAATGTGCAACTGCAGTTATCATCATCATCATTATCATCATCATCTCCATCATTGTCATTGCCATCTCAGTCATCATTATCATCTGCGTCATCATCATCATTGCTATCATCTTCCTAACTTTCCTTACCTACAGATAGAGTCAGATCCTGTACAAAAATCAAGAGTAATATATATGGTTGGAATCTACCTTAATTAGTTCGTAGTCCTAGAAATATGTGTCACTGATATAAATATACTCCCTCCCTCCCTCTCTCTCTCTCTCTCTCTCTCTCTCTCTCTCTCTCTCTCTCTCTCTCTCTCTCTGACAATCGCAGTATTAAGGGAATGAAGACAGTGGAAATATTTTAGTATTTATATATATTAGGCTGGAAATTCGCTTTATTGGTGCATAGTCTTAGAAATATAAACAAATCACTTACAGAAAACAAATATTTCTCTCTCTCTCTCTGAAAATAAATTAAAACCCACGTTGGATCCTTTCCTGTATAACTTTAATGTAACTTTATTCTTGCTAAATACAAAGCCTTAGTTAGCATTAAGGTCAGAATACTAATATAATGGACTTTTATGCGAAAAAAATATGCTATACTCTTTTCACCTAAACTGGCCCAGATTTTCGTCCGTTTGTAGCTTATTTCGTGTAGCTAGCAGGAAGAGACAATGCTATGACTCTACATCCTTTCCATAACACTTCTTCGTGACTAGCAACATACTCTAGTGTTAATCCATTGCAATGACGAAGCATTCAAATGGAGAGATGGCAATATTAGGCCAAGTTAGAGTGAAATGAGTATAGTATGATGCAAAGTTAGAATTTGAGTGTGAATTATTTTGCTAGTGTGATGCCGAGCTAAAAGTAAGGTGTTATAGAATTAGAATACTCAAGTTATGAAGAATTTCAATGTTAGTGTGACAAACTTGGAATACAAGTGCGACAGTTAAATGCTAGTGTGACATGGTTGGAATGCAAGTGTGACAGAATGTTAGTATGTCAGGGTAAAAATGTTAGCCGGTCAGATTGCTGGCTTAACAGATGGAATGCTAGTGTGAGAGATTAAATGCTAGTGTAAGAGTTGGAATATTAGTGTGACAATGCTTTTGTAACTTGCAATGCTAGTGTGAAAGTTAGAGGGCTGCTGTAACAGTTAAAATGGAAGTGTGTCAGTTAAAATGCTAGTGTGACTGATAGAATACTAGTGTGGCAGAGTAAGAATGCTAGTGTGACAATTGAAATATTGGTGTGAGAGTTAGAATGCTAGTGCGACAGAACATGTAAGTATAACAGTTAGAATTCTAGTGTGACAATGCTAGTGTAAGAGAACGCTAGTGTGACAGAATGCTAGTGTGACAGAACGCTAGTGTGACAGAATGCTAGTGTGACAGAATGCTAGTGTGACAGAATGCTAGTGTGACAGAATGCTAGTGTGACAGAACGCTAGTGTGGCCGAATACAAATGAGGCGTAGCGTTACAAATCAACTGTGATGGAGAATTACACATCTAACCCAACAGAACCACGGTATTAGTTGTATCTATTCCCATTTTCTTCGTGCTCCAGTGAATGAAAGCTGATGGAGTGTTAGAAATGTTAGTATAATCCAGTTAGAAATTTTAAGTGGGAGAGTTAGAACAGCTAGGATGATAGAGACTTAGAATTCAAGTGCAAGAGTTAGAATGCTCATATGACAACCATTTAGCTAGTGTGACAGAAGTCTAGATGTGGCATAGTGCTGAAAATCAAGTATGATAGTTACAAATCTAGTATGAGAAACGAAGGAGTTAGGATCCAGATGTGATAACCAGTTAGATATTTAGTGTGACAGAAGTCTAGGTGTGACAGTGTCATAAATCAAGTGTGATAGAAGTCTACTCGTACTGTAGTATGAGAAACCAGCGGAAGAGTGGGGATGCCAGTATATTAAGCTGAAAGTCGAGTATGACAGAAGTGCATGTGGGGAACAAAGTTTGAAATTTAGTGTGAACGAAGCGCAGGTTTGACAATGTTACAAATCTAGAATGAGGGTTATAAATCCAGTAAAAAACATCAAACATGAGTTAGGATGCTAATGCGATGTACGGATAGAAATCCAGTATGACACGTGTCGAGATTGCATAGAGTTCGAGATCTAGTGTGTCAGAAGTGTACGTGAGGCATAGTGTACAAAGTGTGCTGGTTACGAATCCAGTGTGGGAAACGAAGCGCAAGAGTGACAGTTAAAGTCACAGTCAGAGGTGGTACAGTGTCAGAAATCAAGTGTGACAGTTGTAAATCTAGTATGACACAATTTAGCAAATTTCACTTCCCACTCTTTCTGTGATCCAATCAATGAAGGTGGATACCCTGGTGTAGAAGGATGTACTGCCACAGAATATGTTGCCGAAGCTGACGATGCCCACCTGTACCCACCGTCCATCACACAGTTGTACCACTAGAGGACCCCCACTGTCACCCTGTTGGATTAGATAGACTGATAGTTAGATGGACCTGTATGTTGTGAGTCCCCCTTACCATGCAAGTTGTACTCCACACAGAGGCGAGTATGGCCCCTGTACAATGTCAGCAGTTTAGTTTACATGGTTTTAAGTTTCCTAGCTTAGATTAGTTAACTTTCTTGGCAGATTACCTCCCTCAACCCACATATGTCTTTAATATTCTCAGTATCATCAGGCAATTGGGTTCAAATTAAGAAAAATCTCTATTTCCATTGAGGCCAGTGACGACAGAAAGTAGATCATTTGAAGATTTTTTTTTTCTATCAGATATTAATTCAGAGGAGGGAGGCGATCGAGGGATAGCACAGGAATCGTCTGAAGTGGAGTAAGAGGAGAAATTCTGGGCAGAGTTCTGTCCTATGAGCCCGAGGACTTATTTCTTTGTCTTCTCTCTTAATAGTCTTTTTTTTTTTTTTCCCTCGATGATGCGCCCTCTCTTCCGTTACACATATCCTACTTGCCTTATCATACACACTTCCCTTGCCTCACTCTGACACACTCTTTTTGGTTTTATCTTGTTTTTGCTGCTTTCAGATCATTTTATTATTATTATAATGGGTTTTTCGAACAGGAAGACTAAGTACAGCCGTCATTAACTTGACCACCGTCTGGGAACCCTCCTAAGCTTTAATCGTCTGGAGGTGGTACTTGTTGCTGTTGTTGCTTAACTTCGGTCTGTCTGGCGAGCAGACCCACCTACCATAGGTAACCAACTGCTTCTGTGGGGCCATCCTACACGTGCAATGCATACACAGTGTAAGGATTCGGTGCCCCCGTGCGATACACAGTACCTCACCAGGGTAGGAGCAAGGTCTTTCTCCCGGCGAGGTGTAGGGAAATGTGAGGAGGTTTGGTCCCTGGCTGATACCACAGTTGCTGCACTCTGGGTGTACAGTGCCACCACTTGTAGGCTCCGCTTCAGCGCCTCTGGAAGTAGTAAAAGTAATTTATACCAGAACGTTTTACAAAACTGTCTGTTTATCAATCATCTTATCCGTTATTGCTCCATTAGGAGAGTGGGGGTCCTAGACTACGCTACAGAATCCAGACACACAGTACAAGGTAAGAGTTTCTATCGCTTTTCCCTGATTGGCAGCATGTGACCAATGCTCCCCAAATATCCGTTGGATAAAAATCCTTTTAATTATAAGAATCTAAGAGCACTGGTCGAGTTCATTCGTGACCCCATCTTTCAACCTCAAGAATCAAGCTGCACTGGGCAGGTCCATTGGTAACCTCATGTTTTAATTACCGGTACTTGAATCAGGGGGCACTGAGCGAATCCATTTGTGATCTCCCCTTTTAACGTCGAGGAACACTGTTCGAGTTCATTTGTGACCCCATCTTATAAGACTCAAGGAGCACTGGCCAAGTTGATTTCTGATGTCTTCTTTTAACTCCTTTGTGGCCAGAGCTCCTGTGTGAGGTTGTGCTGGAAGGGAACTGTGCGTACTGTCCTCCGGCTGTTGGTTCATAACTGAGAAGCTCAGAGGTCCCTACCCCGGGGTTCCCCCTTTTCTTAGCTTTGAAAATCTCTGCTTCCGTCTTAAGCTGGGCACAAATGGGTTAACTACAAGAAGCACTGGGCAAGTCCATTCGTGATCTCACCCGACAAGCACTCCTGAAGAAGTCAACAGCGCAGATGAGGGAAGGTGGGTTGTTGACCTCGTATTCGGCGAGTATTATCAAGCATGTGTTCTCCGATACCACGTTGACCGTCAGCTCCTGCAGAGTATTTGGCTCCGGTTCCGTATCTGTGGAGGAACACAGACAATTACTTAGTTACTTCTATGACCTTTGTGTTTTCCATGCCTCAATACAGGGTGGTCTGTAAATAATGACGCAATAGAAGCACACCAATCAGTGCCTTGTATGTTGTAAGGACTGCTCAGTCTCCTTATGATGGACATAGTACTCTCCTTGTGCATTGAGTTGACCATCCCCTTTCTTTTGTACTGTACCTAAGCTGACTGTTTTACATAACCAAGAAGCCTCTGTGCTTCTCTCTGTTTCATAGCTTCTCTCTGCTTCAGAGCACTGTTTGAAGAGCTTGAGGTCACTGCTTATTAGTACACCTAAATGTTTCTCCAAATCATTATGGCTGATTACACTCCCTAACAAAGGCAACTTGGTTATTGGATTTTCATGACCACACTGCACCTTCTTGCACTTGCTCAGGTTGAGCAGCATTCTCCACCGAGGTGGAGAGGGGGGGAGCGGGGGAGAGAGAGAGAGGGAGGGGGGACACACCAAGCCAATATCCGCTATCCTTTCCATGAATAATTATCATCACTTTCACGTATCATCATTCCCCTGATACGGCAAACGCTGGACGCTCACCTGTGACTCCCCATCCGGTCACCACGGCCAGGTCACAGAAGGGCGTGTCAGGTGCCAGGCCAAGACACACGGGTTGCACTGTGGAGTCGAATACCAAGTTCTCCTTTAGTTGCAATAGGGCGATGTCGTTGCCCTGATGGTGGTGGAGAGAGTGTTAGAAGATATGCATTCTCTGTCTCTGTCTCTGTCTCTGTTTGTCTTTCTGTCTGTCTGTTTGTCTGTCTGTCTCTGTCTCTCTGTCTCTCTCTCTCTCTCTCTCTCTAATATATATATATATATATATATATATATATATATATATCCATATATCCAATCATCCATTTTCCCATGGTTTATCTACATTTCAGTCTGCCTATCTCTGCGTATCTTATCTATCTATCTACCTATATATCTATCTCTAGTCCACCTAAGTTCCAACAGAAATATCGTCACCTTAGTGATAGCAGAAAAAGCTAAAGGTGCTAGATTTATGCCCACACGCGGATTAGTTAAAGCCTTCACTTAACCCCTTCCCTTCTATGTGCGTCTCCACAGCTGAATAAAGTCGTCTGTGCGTAGCAAGAACAAAACTTTAAAAATGGAGTTATTGGAATGCAAAGATTATTGAAGGACTCATTCATCGTAAGTGCATAATTTTTTAAAGTGATTAAAATCGTCTCGAGTTAGGAAAAAACGCAAAACACGTGATGGGATTGAAAGTGTGTAACAGTGCACTCACCATAACGAGATTAACGTAGTCCTCGTGCACAATCCATCTCTCAACCTCGGCAGTTCGCAGTTCGGACATTAAGATGGAACCGTAGCCAACTGTTATATTTACTGGCTGTCTGTATAATAAAACGAAAGAAAAGGAATAAGATGTAAGGCGTTTATTCTCTCTCTCTCTCTCTCTTTCTCTCTCTCTCTCTCTCTTTCTATATACAAATATATATATATATATATATATATATACGCAAGGAAGAAGGAACCAAAGGTTAGTTTGCGCCTCCATATCTGTACTATTCTGTCTATGGAGCATCACTCAAAAACAGTATAAGATATCAACAAACTTCAAAATCAAAAGTGAAGGGCTCTCTGGGGTGTGCCTGAAGGGAAAAAAAAAATCAGGAACCATTATAGTTTGTCTTCTAGCAACGTTGAAACTGAAAAGTGTCAGTCCCTTGTTGATGAATAGGAGGGCGCGGTAGCACAGTGGTAGCGCGCTGGACTCGTAATCGGGGGATTGCGAGTTCGAGCCTCGCCCGGGCTGCCGTGCTGGGAGTGGTAGCTCGCTTCTGTAACCCTAGCGGGGCTATATAGTCCAATACAGGGCTTAGCTCGGGGGAACTCCATTTCTTCATTTTTTGTTGATGAATATTGGCTATCAACGCTCCTATTACATTGATTAGTCAGATTTTCGTCCTTTTGCATCTTATTTCCTGTAATTCAGTGGCAGGAAACGACATCACTACGGCTCTTCATCTTTTCCACAGCACTTCTTCGTGACGAGCACCGAATTCAAGTGTTAATCTATTTTATAAAATTCAACCTGCGGGATGGAGAGATGTTAACCTTGACCAAGTCAAAGTAAAGTGAAATGAGTATAGCGTCATATTCTAGTTTTAATCTATTGTTACAGCTCAGTAGTGATGGTGAAGAGGTTGTAATTTAGACCAACTTAGAGTGAATGGAATGTACCATCATATTCTACTGATTATTGTTAACACTTAGCTCTGAAGATGGAGAGATGGAAATTTTAAACTAAGTTAAATTAATAAGAGTGTTGCGTCATATTTTAATGTTAATCTCTTGTTATAGCTCAGCGTTGAAGATAGACAGACGGCAAATGTAGTTCAGCTTAGAGTAAATTCAGTAAGGCACCATATTTTAGTACTGACCTGTTGTTAAAGTATAGCATTCAGTTAGGAGAAATGGAATATTTGGCACAATTTAGAGTCCAAAGAATATACTAAAACGCATGACATTCGCGAAAAGCTCCAAATGTTAATGTTAGTCTATTGTTACAGCTCAGTAATGATGTTGGAGTTATGGCCGTTTTTGACCAAGTGAGAATGAAAATAGCATAGCATCATATTCTAGGGTTAATCTATTGTTACAACGCAGCATTGGAGAAGGAGAGATGGTAATTATAGACCAATGTTATTTAACAAGTATCAGAACACTCTAGTCTTAATCTATTGCCAAAACTCGCCATCCAGTGAGAGAGAACAATTTTATGCTGAGTTAAACTGAAAAAAGTGTAGCATAAGATAGCAGCTCAGCAGTGAAAATGGAGAGACTGTATTTTTAGGCCAAGTTAGAGTGATAATAGTATACCACAACGCATCCTAGTTTCCTTAATTCATTGGAGGTAAAGGAAAAAAAAAACTCAGTCACAAAGGAGAGATGGCAATTTTAAGCCAAGTTAGAGTAAGATTAGCATATAAAAAGCATAATATTTACCCTAATTCCGTGTAGATGCAGTGAGCCGCAGTCAAAACCCAATTAGGCTTGATGATGGACCCTCCACAATATACAGAACCATTAACAAAGGCGACGACGACTGATACTTGGTAGGGATACTCGTTGGGGGAGGCATCGCTACCGTTGATGATTCTAGGGCTCTGCTGGGGAGAGAGAGAGAGGTGGGCGGGTGAGAATGAAAGAAAGAGAACGACAGACAGAGACAGACAGAGACAGAGAATGAGAGAACTGAAGGGAAGCGATAAGAAAACAGAAAGAAAGGGAAAAAAAAGGCACTCGGACAAAGACAGGATGGAAGAGGAGAAGTAGTACCTGTCGGCAAAAATTCATACATTGAGTAAGACTGCGTAAAAGACATTAGAAGTCAAATAGGTAATCTTATTTTGATTTAGTTGTGAAGTGCTTCCTATAGTTCTCTCGCCTGAACATGGCCCAAATTTTCATTCTTTTGCAGCTTATTGCAGTGGCAGGAAAAGACATTAATAAGGCTCTACATCATTTCCACAGCACTTTTCATGACTAGCACAACATTCAAGTGTTAATCTGTTGTTACAACTCAGCATTCTTGATGGAGACATGGCAAATTTAGGCCAAGTTAAAATGAAAAGAGTATAGCATTATATTCTAGTGTTAATCTGTTGGTACAACTCAGCATCAAGATGGAGATATGGCAGATCTAGGCCAAATTATAGTATAACTAGAGGGGCACTCAGTGGAGCGCATTTCTCCGACAACGGCAACTTAATTTTCAAACCACTATTCATAATAAGTTAGGTTTTCTCAAAAAAAAATTTTCCGGTTCCAGAATCTGTAATACGATCCGGATCGGTCCCAAAAGTTAATAGACTGTTCCCTGGGACATGGGCTATCTACACACCAAATTTGGTCCAAATCTCTCATTTTGTTTCTGAGTAATCCCGCTAACAGACAAACAAACAAACGAATGACCAAACAAACGGGGGTGAAAACATACTCTCCTTATCGAAGAGAAAGAGTGTAGCTGCACACGTGAAATTAGAAATATTAACAGCTAATCAATCCTCTCTCTCTCTCTCTCTCTCTCTCTCTCTCTCTCTCTCTCTCTCTCTCTCTCTCTCTCTCTCAATCAATCAATCAATCAATCAATCAATCAATCCGTCTATCTATCTATCTGCCTGTCTGTCTATCTATCTACCATCAGTCTGTCTTTCTGTTTATCTAAGTTCACTGTACCTGAGCTCTGAAGTCGTCCACCATCACAGGCGCCCAACCGCAGTCAGCTGTTGGCGCAAAATCAAGTTAATTTCTTCAGCCTGATGATCTACAGGGTCGCTCATATGTAGCGCTGCATAATTCCTATTTTACTTTAACTTGGCCCAAAATTACCATCGCTCAATCTTCAATGTTAAGTTGTAATAACAGATTAACACTAGAATATTAGGCTAGTCACGAAAAAGTGCTATTAAAAGGTTGTAGAGCCCAAACACTGCCTTTTTCTCAACTGAAGTACGTGAAATAAGCTGCAAATGGACGGAAATCTGGACTAAGTTACGGTAAAAATGGTATGGCAACTAAACTGGCGGTATCTTATGTGTTGTGGGGACGGCTCAGTCTGCTGGTGTGGGCGTGGGTGTGGCAGAAGGGGTAGGAAATGGATAAATGATGCAGACTAGTCACTGATAACGCTGACTAGGCCGTCCACGCAACGCACGAGAAATCACCCAGCGGAGTGGAAGAGGAGAGTTATATGTGGACAGCCTTGTATTTTGTATTTTATTCATACTGACACCAGACGATTTTATTCAGTTTAGGAGAGACCTCAGCACGGATGGGTTAACGGAAAGACGGTTACAAGTTGGTCCATATATAACTCTCCTCTTCCACCCCGCCAGGCGATTTTTGTGTTGCAGGGGCGGCCCAGTTGGCGTTAGCAGTGTCTACCCTGCATCATTTATACGTTTCCTGCTCTCACTGCTATACGCCGGCCCACACCAGCAGATTGAGCCGTACCCGAAACACGTTAGATACCACCAGGCGAGGTTAAAGAGAAGTGGCATTTTCGGACAGCCTTGTATCAGAATTAAATTTGCCATACGCCGAGAACAAACATATGATTTTGCCGCCATGGTGCTTCCTCAGGCCGTGTCAATAGGATTCTCATCTTAACCTTATTTAACCTAACTTAAGCAAACCTAATCTAACAACCTAATCTAACATAACACACCCAAACCTTGCATAACCAAATTTGACATAACCTAGTCTGACATAGCCTGACTTAACTCTTTCACTCCGGTAACACATTTTCTGTTCTATTTTCTCTTCCATCTAATGATTATATTGAACTTCCAGGAGGACTTCTAGTAGCGAAATTATTAATAATGTACAGCACTGTATTTGACCGTTCAACTAAAAAAAAAACCTTGGAAACTTAATAAATGTGTCTGAATGGCGCCCAAATGAATAATACGTCATCGGACTGAAGGGTAAAACTAACCAAACCTAAGTCTACATTAAGCTCACAAGGAAACTTCCCTGAACATTAGATGACGATAGGCCATTCTCAAGATGCATAAAATAGTTAGTTGGTGGTAAAATAATGAAGTTGGTAAGATTTCTGTTCTTGTTTTTGTCTTTTCTTGGAAGAAACCGTTTGCGCGCACCTGGCCTTTGGTTCCTTCTTCCTTGCTTAGAAAAAAAAAATCTAAAAAATCACGGGATTAGATAGAGATTATATTTGGAACACCTTCAATTCAATGTCATATTTTCTAGTTCAGTCGTGGTGTTACAGAAGTGGAGAGAGTTAGTTACAGCCTTCATTAACCCCTTTCGTACTAAAGAGTCTCCCTAACTTTAATTATATCGTTTGGAGGTAGCAGGAACTGAATACGAAAGACGTTCTCTTAGCAAAGAGCCTAAACTTGTAACATCAGGCCTCTCCCATGATAAGCAGAATCGTCAGGCTGCGGCAGAATGTAAATAAGAAGATTAATGTTGTCAATCATCAGGGATTTAAGTTCTCTTGACCCGGCCTAACCTAGCCTAACCTAAGCGTTCAACAAGTCTTTTAATCTCACCACAGAAGGGTCTCCCAGATGAGCATGAAGTGGTGGTGGTGGTGGTGGTGGTGGTGGCGGCTTGGGGACCTGAAACGTAGAGGAGTACTGAAGTAAGATTAGGTTGCCAGGGTAGGTTTGGCAAGGAAAAATTAGGTTTGGTTAGGCTGAGTCAGGTAAGAATAGATTAGCTTAGGTAAGAATACGTCAGGTTAGGCATGAATATTTAAGGTTAAGTAAAAGGTTAGGCTGGGTTAGGTTCTGTTGGATTAAGTGATGGACAGGTGGCAGAGCTGACGACTGCTGATTGTAAAAACGCGAGGTAGATTTCAAGCTGTGGAAAGAGTTCAAGGACATGAATTGTGTTAAAATAATGAAAAACGATCACCCTCAAGACGCACCGTAATGTCATAAAGCACCTCTGCGACTACCAATACACCAATAGTTATTCAGTATTGACGGTGAGTATTAGTTCTGAAGTGGTGACATGTGAAGGAATACGAAGCCATATGATGCACGTAAGAGGACTGTTGGGCCTTCAGGGAACATTTTATCTAGTCTGTGTCTAAAGTTGAATGAAAGAAATAGAAATGTGGCTGCATACTCATCATAGAACACACACACACACACACACACACACACACACACACACACACACACACACACACACACACACACACACACACACACACACACACACACACACACACACACACACACACACACACACACACACACACACACACACACACATCAAACGGTTCTCATACTACTACACTATACTGCACTGTATTTTATGAGACAGTCGAGATAGGATGCACATGATTAGCATATGATCGGTATACCAGTAGGAAGACGGTTTCTGCCTTTTGATCTGTAAATATACCGTGAACTATACTCATTTTACCCTACAGTAGCTTGGCCAAATTTACTAGCTCTCCATCTTGAATGCTGAGTTGTTGCCATAATATTGCACAAGAAAATGGCTCTAGTCATGAACAAGCGCTATGGGAAGAATGCAGGATAATATTAGTCTTATTATGACACCGAACTACATGAAATGAGCTGCAAAAGGAAGAAAATCTGAGCGAAGTTAAGGTGAAAAGACTGCAACAGCTATGTATGTAAATGTTATGCAAAAAATTATATCTAAAATATATATATTAATGGGTAGGGATAACAGTGCTGCAAAAGCCATCGGAACAAGGTGGGGACAGTAAAACGACATACAAGCACATCCTTGGGCCAAGAAAAGGTGAAAAGAATATAATACCACTACACCAGATCTACAGGTAATATCCCTAGCATATAACAACGGAGATGGGGAGTGTTGTGTGTAGCAGCTGAAACTTGAGGGGTAATTTGATCGGTTCTCAGGTTGTTTTATAGTGGATTGGTTATTAAACATCGGATTCGGGTATCTAAACCTTTGTTCAGAGTCATACTTAGCATTCAAACGTAAAAAACAAAGCGTAAGCAAAAAGTGTGATAATTAATAATAAAAACAAAATAATAAAACATAAAGCAGCACACACCCCTTAATGCGATAAAAGCAACAGAAGCTAAAACACACACTATTAAACATTAAGGAAAAGAAAACACATACACACAAACACCACAAAATCAAATCATAAAAATGCACACAACAATAAATTATCAAAGCAAGGAAAACAAATACCAGAGATAATAATTATTAAAAACCCCAAACACAAAGTAACACACCACAAAAATACATTAAACACACACACACTTCCAATTTCAGTCTTGTTCACCCTTCTAACCCTGCTAATTCGATAGCGTCTTTAATATATAGTTTTTCTACTTTCAGACGGGTTTCTGCAGCTTCGGGAAAACCTGATACTAGTGATGGAGTTATGAAAATCCACTCTTCCTCCACCAGATCTCCTAATTTTTCACCACATCTCCATCACTTCTCCACCAGTTCACCCATTCTTCGCTAATTCTCTTCTAATTCCCGCCCAATTTTCCGCTTATTCTCCACAAATTCTCCAATAATTCTTCACTAATAATACATGAACTCACTGCTTCTCCATCAGGTCTCCACCAATTATTCACGAATGGTCTACAAATTCTCAACTAATTCCCCGTTAATCTTTCATTCATTCTCCATTAATTTTCCACGAATTTCCCAGCATTGTTCTACCATTTCTCCACTGAATCTCCACCTTAACTCCACCAGTTCCCCACCAATTCTCCACAAACTCTCCATCAGTTCTCCGCCAAGTCTCCTAATTGTCCATCAATTCTCCACTAATTCTTTATTAATCTCTTCAGAACGACGATTTCTTTTATATTTTCTGCCTCCAGACGATTTTCTTCATCTCGCAGTGACAGTAGGTGAAACAGTCTACTATAGCCTGGTTTCTCCTCTGACTGATAATAGACATACCTCTCACCTCCCTCTCAGTCTCTCTCTCAAAAGGAGGTTGTGGACAGCAGGAGAGGAATAATTTCAGTCTGCAGTCCACTGGGTTAACACTCAGATGAACCTGGGGCTACAACAACAACTACTACAACTATTATTACTACTACTACTACTGCTACTACTACTACTACTACTACTACTACTACTACTATAGCTGGAATCAAACTATCGTATACACTCAAATCTCTTAAGTACGAAAACTCCCTCCTTGTATCTCCTGAAAAAATCACAACTTAGCTACGACGGAAAATTGCTCGTAAGTTTGTATGATGATCTGGGTTCTTCTCTTGAGGTTCTGTCACCCTTGCACAACCACACACGGAGGTCAAAAGGAGGGGCCTTGTACAGACTCAGCGTTATATAGAGTGGAAAGTGTGAGTGTGTGTGTGTGGGGGGGAGGGGGAAGGGTGAGAGTGAGTGAGTGAGAGAGAGGGGGGGGGGAGGAGTAGCAGTGGTGGAGAGAATTGGAAAACTGAGAGAGACTATTATTGTACAGCCAGATGCAAAAGTTGACCTACAACTCCATCTCTTCTACTTCACTCTTCATATCCAAGAGAATCATCTATGGGCAGAGAAACACACCAGGCCTCTCTCAACTTGGGAATATTAGCCAGCAAAGGGAAAGAGAGAAGCAGAAAAGGTGAAATATTAGGTGAGCTTTTGTCAGGGATTGTACGTGGGGCACTGATAGTAAAATAATCTATGCTGTGCTGGGGGGAGAGAGTGGAGGGGGAAAGAGAGGGAGAAAGAGAGGGAGAGTGGAAAGGTATAGAAAGCGAGAGAGATGAGTACTGTATGTGTGAGGAGTAGCAGGTAGAATAATGCATTCGGTGTGTGGGGGGGAGGGAACTGGGTGGAAGGGGAGAGAAGTGAAAGGGAGGGGAGATGTTAGCTGATTGCGAATGGGAAAGGTAGATTTGTAAGGGTGAGTGTAATGGGGAACTGAATGGGGATAGGGCTGGGGATGTTCTGATGAATGGAGAGAAGGAGCAACCTAGCAGCAGGTTGCGTGATAAGGGAATGTAAGTGAAAGGGATGGGAGGGGAAGGAATGACGAACGAAGGGGGCAGAGGGAATGATGATAGGAGTGAGGGTGTGAATGGAAGAGGAAGGGGTTGGGGGAATGGGAGAGAGGGGGCTGGGTAGGAAGGAGAGATTTTTGGGGTAGGGAGAAAGGTGAAAAGTAAGAGAGAGAGAGAGAGAGAGAGAGAGAGAGAGAGGCGGATTCGGTACAGAAACTAAGAGAGGTGTGACTGAAAGGAGGGGAAGGGGAAGGGGGAAGGGAGTAGGAAGGGGGTTTGAGGCAAGGAACGAGATTGCCTACATGACAAACAGATGTAGGTTGGGAAAAAAAAGACGTGTGTGTGTGTGTGTGTGTGTGTGTGTGTGTGTGTGTGTGTGTGTGTGTGTGTGTGTGTGTGTGTGTGTGTGTGTGTGTGTGTGTGTGTGTGTGTGTGTGTTCCCAAAATATCTTGAAAAGTTGTGGATAAATTTTCACAAAACCGTCTTTCAGTAGCAACAATGTGGATGAGCACAAGTATTTAACTTTTCGTAAGGATATGATCAAAGACGATAGAATACCAGCCGCCGTATATCAAACTGCATTTTGGCCAGTAACTCAGCAAAGGATAGGTATATATTTTTTTCAGATTTGTTTTTAAGGTAGCTTGTGGCGGGCAATTTGCATTTGCCCCCGAATGCTTTTGTTCTCTCTCTCTCTCTTTTTTTAGTTTACTTGTGGGCCTTATCTGCTTTAAATATATATATATATATATATATATATATATATATATATATATATATATACAGTATATACCAGTACATATTCTGCACTAAAACTGTATTCATCCATTTCCCTTCGACGACACTTTTTCATATTATTCATGATGCCACCAGACGGTTTTATTCAACTTCAGGAGGGTTTCGTAATAGTGAAGGGGTTGATGAAAGCTTAATCTAACCCCAATAGATCGAAAAGCCTCTCCTGAGCTGGATAAAATCGTCTGTTCAATCCGTCATTAGATCGAGAGCGTAAGTAATTCTGTAAGTGCAAAATGGATTGAAGGATATTATATACTTTTTAACTACGATTAATTTTACCTTGAAAATTCTGTGTGGTGCTGGCGTGGATATATACAATGGGGTTAGTATGTAAAATTTTTTGTTTATATATGGATTTTCTGTTTTTCTCATGGAACGCAGTATCTTGAAAGTACATAAACGCAGATAAGTGTACGCACAACCAAAACGCGCACACACATACGTTTGAAAATTTTTGCCCTTTCTCCCAAACACTTGTGTACCCAGACACACACACACACACACACACACACACACACACACACACACACACACACACACACACACACACTCACTTACACTCATTCACACTCACTCACACACACACACTCACAAATACACACACACACACTCTCTCTCTCTCTCTCTCGCTCTCTCTCTCTCTCTCTCTCTCTCTCTGCAATTACAATAGATCCATAACAATATGACGTTCAATGGTTCATGGCAAGGGATTACATAGGAAGCAGATGAATGAGGATGAAAATAGTAGTAATAGTAGTAGTAGTTGTAGTAGTAGTAATAGTAGTAGTAGTAGTAGTATTGCAATTGTTGTTGTTGTTGTTTTTGTTATTGTTGAACCCCAGGGTCATTTGAAGGTGAACACGGTGGACCGCAGGCCAAAGTTAATCTTCTACATAACACCATCCTCCTTTCTGGGGATAGAGAGGGGACTAAGGAACGTTTGTATAAGGCGTCCCTCTCTAGCAACGTGAATAGAGTTGAAGAGGGACGTCAACAAACTCAGCTTCTTGAATTTCCTACTTTTTTTTTTTTAGATGTACATTTAAAGCATTGCATAGAATTAGAGTCTAGAGGTGATATTAAAAGAAGTATTGATCGAAAATGCAAGATAAAAGGATGAAATTGATAGAGGTGTGTTTGATCCTTTGGTTAGGAGAAATGACGTAGCTAATCAAGAAATCGAAAAATTGGACCGATAAATAGGCCGAAGAAGAGTATCGAAAGCGCTGAAACCATCAACACAGCACCGAAAGAGGTGAAAAAGGCACGGGATGTATGGGAATGTGAGGAAAATAAAGAGATAACGAACTTTGAGCATTAATGTAGCAACATAGGCATGAAAGTATGAGAAAAATTTAGATCAGGGAATGCTTTAGACTGATGAAGGATTCTGCAGATATCAAAAAAGATTGCGAGAGGCACGGTGGAGAGGAGCAGATGTGTGCTCCTATTTGGCGATCGTGAAAAGAATGAGAAAGTGAATCAGGCTAGAATGAAAGAGGAGATGGGAAGGGTTAGGTAAATACTGAGACAGATTACAATGAGAGAGTGTAGGAACAAGACCATTAACCAAGTAGCCCATAAAGGTTCACATCCGGGAAGGTTTATTGTTCACATAATGCCACACAGGGAAGGGACTGGTAACCTGTCTTAAATCGTTAGGACCAAGTAACTACAGTGGGACCTTTCACTCCTGATGAGGCAACAAAAGACTGATTGATAGATAAATAAGCCGGTAGGTAACGATGGCCAGCTCTAAGTGAACCAAGTTTTGACGGCGACTGGAAGTGAGTTTCGACACTAAAAGTCATTTCTATACGGAGGTACTTCAGTGCAACCCTCCACCCAAGAATTGCTGCTCTGGCTTAATAATCTTCGAGCCATAGCATTTCGTACAAGTAAGGTGGTAGTTTTAGTGCTATTCTTGTTTTCTGCACTTGATGAGCTTTGACCCCTGACCTGGCGGATATAGGTCATGCTTGTACGAAGCACACTTGTAGTACTCATTAACGCCTATGAGCATGCAAAGTTTCGTTCGATTCCATCCACCCACTGTGGAGCTAGGGAACTTGAAATTTGCTGAATGGAGGTGGCGCTGCCAGCGACTGGAAGTGAATTTCGATACTAAATGTCGTTTTTGTATAGAGGTGCTCCAGTGCAACATTCCACCCAAGAATCATGGTCCTGGCTTAATAATCTTCGGAGCCTTAACATTTTGCACGAGCATAGTCTTGATTTTAGCTATTTTCACCGTTGTCACATATAACCTTTGACCCCTGACCTGGAAAATGTAGCACAGGTGTACACTAGAAAGTTGCAGTACTTGTCAATGTCAACAAGCATGCAAACTTTCATTCAATTCCATCAGCCACTGGGGAACTAGGGGGGTATTTTTGAAAACCGGTACTGGTTGCTAGGGACGCTGAGGCCAATCTTCGCAGGGTTGCCACTCGAAAACTAGAGGAGAGAGGGGAAAAATGGATGACACACTTCCGATGACCTCAAGATTACGCCTAAAGAAGTCAGAGCTGTCTACAACCATTAGTAATGTTTCTACATTTCAAAACGTGAAAAGGACGAAAAAAATTGGTTTTTCGGCCGTTGCCAAGCAACGGGTATTTGCCTAGCAACCAAAACCTTGTGGACATAACTAGGTTGTTGGCTGGTGTTTGTGTCCAGGTTTGGTAGGAATTGGTTAATTCTGAAGGGTAGAAGTGCCTGTCACAATTGAACAAAAAAGAATCCAAGAATACAAGAAAGAAACGCAACCAACAATAAGGGCAACATGGAGGTGGCCAACAGGATTACTGGACTGATGGGAAATGGAAATGGCCGGATAAATAACAGCAACAGTCATTGATGGTCATTGCGTACGAGACAATAAGCAGTGAGTCTGTGCCAACCAGCCTGGCGCTCAACAACGCAAGCCACACCACGATGTCGTACCGCGGGACTCATTCTCTATGGCGAGTTTCTAGGTAAACTAAAATATCTGTGGCCATGGCGGGCATTTTCAGGCGCCTTTTTCCCCCCCTCGTCAACAAGAAGACCCACTGTTCATGTTATCTTTCCATGTAGTAGGTGAACTGGCCACTCAAGCGTGCGGGAATTTTATGCATTAGAGTCGGAAGTTCGAGGGAAAAGGGTTTCTGATTTCTTATTAATTCCACGCCATTTTGATGCCTTAGTCTTGTGATACTTATTCAGGAATTAAGTGATTTTAAGCATACACCTCCCTCTAACCCTCCTTGCTGATAATTCCATAGTTTGTGTCAAAATTTGGGATGATTGCTCCATCCATCCATCCATCCATCATCCAATCCTACATTGCCCCATGAGAAGCGTAGGAGCCCGGGGCTAGGCAGTTGGTCCAGACATTTACGATGAGAGAGACCAGCCTCACTCCTCCCTGAGTGCCATTACATGAGCAATAAACCCCAACCATCCCTTGGATATAAACCTTCACCGGTTAAATCCGTACTGGAGCGCAATAATTACTCACTAAACCACCAGGCGCTAAAATTTGGTAATATGGTTACCCCCGAGAGTAGTAAATGGTTTCCTGGTGTACAGGAAACCATTTGGCATGTCACTCAGTGTAGAGTCACCCACAGGCAGAAGGAAGAGGAAAGAATGAAGGAAAGACAGAAGAGGGAGTGCAAAGTTCCCCGTAGGCAGAAGGACAAGGAAAGAATGAAGGAAAGAAAAACAGAAGAGGATGGAAGGAAAGAAGGATGGAGGAGAGGAAAGGGCAGACACCCGACAGCAGCACTACATCGAGTGAGTGGATGGTGAGCGCCCCCCCTTACCACATGATTGTTCCTAACACAAGTAATACTTGTCGCCAGTCTGGCTACATTTTCATTCGGGGTAACAGGGACTCCAGAAAGAATAATAATAGTAATAATAATAATCCATCCATCCATCCATCATCGAATCCTACATTGCCCCATGAGGAGAGTAGGAGCCCGGGGCTAGGCAGTTGATCCCGACATTTAAGATGAGAGTGAAGTAATAATAATAATCTATCTATCTATCTATTGCCAGACGCCTCAATCCCGTTTGGGGTGGCCACAAACAAATCGCTTCCAAGTCGCCCTGTCCCCCGCCATTTCACTGCCCTGCTCCCAACTCACACCCCCCTCTCTCATATACCTCTCCACCCCATCCCTCCATCTCATCCTCGGCCTCCCCCTCCCTCTTCCCCCCTCCACCTCACTCACATACACTCTCTTCGTCAGTCTTTCACCCTCCATCCTCTCCACATGGCCAAACCACCTCAGTGTGTTCCTCATAACGCTTCCTATCACATCCACATCCACACCACAACGCTCTTTCATATCCTCATTTATTATTATTATTAGTATTATTATTATTATTATTATTATTATTATTATTATTATTATTATACTAGTAGTAGTAGTAGTAGTAGAAGTAGTAGTATCAGTATCAGAAGCAATAGTAGTAGTAGCAGTAGTAATAATAATAATCATTATTATCATTATTGTATTATCATTATTATTATTATTATTATTATTATCATTATATAAAAGGTGGGTTATTTTGTCACACCATGGTTATTTGGACGTGATGAGGCACACACATTGTTAAAGCGGATGGCAAAACATGTCAAACACTTCTTCATGACTCATAAGAATTTTACATAACAAATACTCTATCACATTTAAGTGGGAATTCGAGTTTGGGTGATGATGATGATGATGACAGCTGTTAAATGGATGGACAAGCAAGAATTTGACGACTTCCTTATGCTCGGATGTTTCATATTTTTTGTTTGCCCTAATTAACATTAATGGATGGAGTCAGAAGCCAATATATAGACGGTAACACGTCCACTGTCAGACGGAAAGTAATTAGGGACCAGTCGGTAACAACCTGATGTCTGACCCTAATCCATCCCCAAGCAAGGCTGGGGTTCACGTTCGGCTAACTGAAACCAAACATGAAAGGCATAATAACATGATGGAAGCCGTAAGCAGAGCAAGTGAAATGCATTGAGAATTCACGTCAGATTCACCGCTGCCGCCTCACTGCCTCATCCCCTGTGCATTTTATCTTTCTTACGACAGGTTGGCTTCTAGCTCCCAAGTACTATTATGATGGACATATTCATCTTGAAACCTGACACCAAGAGCGAATCTGTATATGGAAGAATGTAGCCTTGGAGCTGAAAAAGGAATATTCAGATTGGTCACATGTAACATTAGAGCTTAAAAAAGGAAGGAAATAGTATTATAATCAGCAGCTTTACAATCCCCACTTTTTTATTTTCTGAATAATGTTCTAACATTTGGTCCAGCATCCATTAGCCTCAGTCACATTAAATAAGCAGTGGCTGAATCGGTAGAGAGGAGGCACCCAGGTTCGAATCCCGGCTGGGGCAGGGAACAGTTTAAGGATTTGAATTTCATTAAAAAAAAAAAAAAAAAAAAAACTTTCCTGACCTACCAGAAGACCCGCCTACATGTCGTAAAAGTACCCCCTCTAATACCAGTACACCAGTCCTGTATGAGACAGCTGCATGTATTCAATATGGACGGTGGGTGTTAGCGCCGAAGTGGTGACATGTGGAGGATTAAGAGGACTACTGGGCCTTGGGATAGGCCACTGCCCGCGAGAAATAAGCCCTGACCTCTGCCCAGAGTCGGACGCAAAACATAAATAAATAAAATGCAAAACTTTCTAAGCACAGGATCAACAAGAGGCTGCAGAGGTCCATTTCAAGTCGGATTCCTTCCCACAACTCTCTTATCTTTCCTCAGACTCCCTCGCCTTTTCTTCATGTTTGAGCCATAAGTAGTAGTTTGGTCACTATTCGCTGCTCGAAAGTAAATTATTTATGATAATGACTTGCTAGGGGTTCACACAGTACTTTTTTGCTAGGTTGATAACTCGTTTAATTACTGTAATGCTATATATAACAAGTGAGCTCATTCATTGATACGAGTGTAATTTATAACAATTTTGCATATTCCGCAACAAGACTAACTACTTATTACTTTCGCCAACGATTTTGGAGGTTATGTATTCACCTACGTTTGTCTGTATGACTGTCAATTCAATTCAATTCAATTCAATTCAATTCAAACAGTTTATTAGCCATATATATATAAATATATAGGTACATTTTTTTCTTTAATACAAGATATATAAACATGGTTGGGACCGTTAAATGAAGCATTTTTTACAGTCCCCTAAGAAAATATAAATAAAAGAACGACGCCTTGTAAATGTCCAGTACTTATATACAGACAAACTTTTGCATATATTGTACATTGCATATATGATCAACATATAAATCGCAATAATTTATATTTACAATGAGCTTAAATTCCAAAATATATACATGAGATTCTATTAACGAATTAATACACATAAATATAGAAACACTTGTATATACACATACATACTCATATGAATGCCTAGTGGATGAACAATATATGAATGACTAATGAGTAATTAATATGTGCTAAGTATATATTTCTTTGTATTTATTTTAAACGTGGCTTTGTTATTAATACATTTTAAGTGTTCAGGCAGATCATTCCATTTTAAACATCCATAATACGTTACAAATCTTTTTTGAGATTCAGTAACTGGAAAAGGTGGTCTAATCTGATTTCTATTTCTGGTATTTATATTATGTATTTGATATGCTCTCTGCAGTTCAACAGAATTAATTATATACAGTTGTTCATGGAAATATTTTAAACATTCAAGTACATAAATATCGCTAATTTTAAGAATTTTATAGTTTTTAAATATTTGTTCAGTGTGTTCATAATAGTTAACCTTTGCTATAGCTCTTATTATCCTTTTCTGAAGCAACTGTAGTGGTTTTAAATTAGTCATGTGTCCCATACCCCAAACAACATTACAATAATGTAAATGAGGATAAATTAATGTGTAGTATAATGTGAGGAGTGTGTCAGTGGTTAATAAATGTTTTACTTTATGTAGTATGCCCGATAATCTAGAGACTTTATTGTGTATATATGATATGTGGTATTTCCAATTAATATTTTGGTCTATCAAAACTCCTAAGTACTTAACTGAATTCGAACTTTGTATTGTTTCCCCGCATAATTTGATCGTAACATTTCTTTCCAAGATTTTATTGCCAGCAAATACTAGATACTTTGTTTTTTCAATATTTATAGATAGTTTGTTTGCTGTTAGCCAAGTTGTAACATAATTTAATTCAAAATTTAATGTCCTTGATAATAAGAGTATATCATATGCTGAATAAGTGATATTTGTATCATCAGCAAAGATAATAAATTTTAATAAGTCTGATGACTTAACAATATCATTTATGTATATCAAAAATAGTAAAGGACCTAATATTGATCCTTGGGGAACTCCAGTTTTGATTTCTACATCTCCGGACAATATTTTATTTACTGAAGTATACTGCTTTCTATTGCATAAATAGCTCTGACACCATTTAAGACATGTATTTCTTATACCATAATGCTGTAGTTTCATAATTAAGATTTCATGATTTAATGTATCAAAAGCTTTTCTTAAATCCAAAAATACTGTTATTACATACTTGCCCCGCCCT
Organism: Coenobita brevimanus; assembly: GCF_032717465.1. NCBI lineage: Eukaryota > Metazoa > Arthropoda > Malacostraca > Decapoda > Coenobitidae > Coenobita > Coenobita brevimanus. Next base: position 4,932,020 of record NC_137065.1, on the reverse strand, counting down.
AATTCCTGCAGCACATGGGTCATTAATTTTGTAATTGCTAATTTAGGAGAAAGATTCTTCCTAAATCCAAACTGAGATTCAGTTAGGATTTTATTAGTTGTAAGAAAATAATTCAGTCTATCGTACATAGCTCGTTCATAGATTTTACTTAAAACGGGAAGTATTGAAATCGGTCGATAGTTGGAAACGTCATCCATTTTTCCCCCTTTGTGAATAGGTATGAGTTTAGCCACTTTTAACCTCTCTGGAAAAATACCTGATCGAAAAGACAGATTAATTAATTTTGAGATAATGGGAGCCAGGATTGTTACGGTTAATCTTATTACCGTAACGTGAATGCCATCATATCCAGGTGCTGAATCTTTTATAGATTTTATTATAGAAATAATTTCTTCCTCTGATGTATCCAGCAGTATAAAGTCTTGGTACGTGTTTGACATATAACACATGGGAGATAAATTACAGGTTGGAAGCTTACTAGATAAATGAAGACCGATATCTGAGAAGTAGTTATTAATGTAATCACTTATAGTTTGTGGATCACTAGTATCACAGTTGTTGATGTTCATACGTTTTATGTTTTGGTTGCTTTTATCTTGAGAGTTGATCACTTCATTGATTAATTTCCACGTTCCTTTAGAATTACCTGCAGTGTCTTTAAATTTAGTATTATAATAACGCTTCTTGGCTGTTTCCAACATGTTGTTAACCCTGTTTCTGTATTCCCTATAACGAGCTCCAAATGTCAAAGGGCGTTTTATATATTTCTTGTATAATTTATGTCTCTCCTTAATATGCCCAAGTAGCTCGGATGTGACCCATGGTTTGTTGACTTCTTTTGCTTTAATTTTTATTGTTTTAAGGGGAATATTTTCTTCTACTACATTTGTTATGGCATCTGAAACTATATTGTATGCAGTGTTTGGATTATTATCCATGTGTATGTTATTGAACTCCTCTTTCATAGCCTAGCATAAAAGCTCTTGATTGACGTTTTTATAATCTCTATATGAAAATATTAATGGTTCCTTTTCAATCTTACTTTTACAATGAATAATTGGAGCAAAATGATCAGTCACATCGGTCAACAAAATACCGGATCCTGATATATAATCGAGGCTGTTAGTCCATATATGATCAGTGATCGTGGCACTCTTCTTATTTACTCGTGTTGGTTTATTGATGCATGGATAATATCCAAAACTGGCTAGTAAATATATGAACATTCTGTTCTGTCTGTCTGTCTGTCCTGACGATATCTCCAAAAGTTCTCAATGAACTTATATGAAATTTTGTGAAAGGATGGGCCATGAGCCAAGTAAGAAGTGATTAAATTTTGGGGAGGATCCGGATCCGGATCCGGAGTATCCAGCATAATATCTCCAAAAGCTCACAATGAATTTTAATGAAATTTTGTGGAAGGGTTGGCCATGGGCCAAGAAAGAATTGTTTAAATTTGGGGGCAGATCCGGATCCGGATCCGGATCCGTTTTAATGGCAATGGCATTATGCGGAGGTATACGCTCTCTGAATGCTTTCTAGTTAAGACGATGCACTACAAATGTCGCCATACAAACAACTGAGTGTACTGTACGTGCCTGTGTTTAACAATACTTCATTGCTTTAGTATTTCTGGTATTAAAAAGAACATATTGTGTGAAACGGCTATGGCAATGTAGCCTGTCAACCCATCCAGTGTGGAGAACCATTTGAAACTCTCGTGTTTGTTTCAGTGTGTTCACTCCGGCGATGCCACGTTGACCTGCTGCTTATAGACTTTTTTTCCTCGCAGCCATGATGGGGTAGAATTTATGGTCTGCGACTGCATTGCATTTCTTGCCTTTACCCCGCTTAGCCTCTGTAACCAAAGCAGCTCCCGTCTGTCTCACCTCACCCCCTCTGCCAACTGTGATCCCCCAACCCATTTGTTGTCCAGCTTATGCTCTTTATTATGCAGGTCTGCTATTCCTACCCCCTCCTCCCTCCCCCCCATATGCCCCCACCGCCTCCCCCCCTCCCCTCTCCCTTATCCTCCTTTCCCTCAACTTTAGCCCTTCCTCCCCTCCTCACCCTTATCTCTCCACCTTTCACCTCCTGTCCTTTCACCCCTCCTGTCGCTTCTCCTCCTCATCTCTCTCATCACTTCATCGCTCACGCCTAAAACCCTTTACTTCATCTCCCACCTCTCATCCCCTTACTCCTTCTTTCACTCCTCATCCCTCTCTCCCTCACTTCCTCTCTCTCTCCCTCACTTCCTCCCTTTCACTATTCACCCTTCTCTCCCTCACTACCTTTCTCTAGCTCCTCATTTCTCTCTCCCCTCACGCTTAACCTCTACCTTACCCCATCCCTCCTTCACCCATACCATCCTCCCCTTCACTCCTCACTCCACTCTTGCAGCCCTCACCCCCTCACCATCTCCCCCTTATGCCTATATACCACTCTTTACCCCTTATCCCCTTCACTTTTCCTCCCCATCTACCCTCCCCCCTACCCTCACCTCTTCCCCCCACTCAATCCCCATTCTTAAACCTTTCACGTGCAATTTTGCTCCTCCCTTCTCTCCTCCCCTATCCCCCACACCTCCCCTCCTTTCTCCTCCCCACCCCCCTCCTCTCCCCCTCATCCTTCCCTTCTCTCCCTTCTCCCCCATTTTCTCTCCAACATATACTTACCTCGGACACACCTCTCTTTCTCTATCCGGTGTGCTTTCTCGTCGGCTGCAGTGACATTGAGCATCTCATCCTTAGTGACTTACCTCATTCAGTACACCTGCGTATCCTTTATGTCATATCATCCATTTGGTTTCGACATGGTTTGCTTTACCTGACAGTTCATTCTTCACAGCCAAGCATCCAAACTATTATACAATCCAAATAAAAAAAAACTCAAGGTTCTCCAGTAGTAGCTTTAGCATTAGCTCACTAAAATCCTCTCACGAAACGATCGTAAATGGCCCCCATGAACATTCTTGCTATGTTTGCCAGAATTTCCACCTCAGAAAAAAGTTAATCTGAACGTTCCTGTGCCAGAACTCGATTCTCCCTAAATTGCTCCACTAACATGTAAAATCAGTCCTCGACAATTTATCAACCAACAAAGCACCAAGTCCAGATGGAATTCCTCCCATACAAGTAGTTATAAAAAAGTGTTCCCCAGAATTCCTGTTCTAGTTAAATTATTTAGGCTATGCATGTAAACTTTTTCATTCCCTAAATCTTGCAAGGAAGCCAACATCCACCCAATTCCAAAAGATGTTCCTCTGATCCCTATGATTACAGACTCATAGCCATCACATCTTCCCTTGGTAAAGTGTTTGAGACTGTCATTAATATGGACACTGTTAAACATCCTGAATCCAGCATCTTAATTAGTGACAGATGGTATAAGTTTTTGCCATGAAAGATCCGTTGTTGACATACTCAGTCTCTTTACTCATACCATCCATCAGTCAAGTGGCCAGCATGGAGAAACCGATGCAGTAGCCCTTGATATTTGTAAAGATTTCGGCAGAGTATGGATACGTTCCCTGTTATCCAAACTCATTTCCCATCCCCTAGCGTTTTTTCTTCCACTGACCACTTTTCTAAGCTATACAGTAGAACGATGAGAGTAAGGTATACAATATTTATTCAGATTTCCCCTCAGTTAATGCATGTATCACTCAAGGATCAGTCCTCTCTCCAACCCTGTTCCTCATTGATATTATGTCGCATTTTCCTAAGCTCGATGCGCTGGAACACAAGTGAGCAAAACCAGTGCCCTCAGAAAAAGCACAAAGCCTACGTACGTTACCGGCAGGCGTCATCCTCTGGGAATAAATTCGTATTATCAACCCAGCACTCCTGTGTAACACCAGCAAATATATACCAATGTAAATAATAAACAGTGTACCATTCTTGATGTAACCTCTGAACACAGTGAGAAAAGTCCGAACTGCAAACCGAACCGGACCGAAAATGGGTGCGTAGGCCTAGTGTGTGTGACGAACCAAAAATTCGGACCATAAGACTAACCATTCTTTTCCCGCTTTATTTTGTCATTTCCAAAAGGCCCATCAGTCCACCTACGTACCATACACCACCACATGTCACCACTTCGGCACTGACACACATTATTAGTATTAAAAAAACGTGCTAGGGCTATGTCTTACAGGACTGGTTTATTGGTATTTAGCAGGGGGTGTTATTACATGGCGGAACCCCTGACCCCAGTAGTTTGAAAAATCCTACTCGTATGTTATCGTCTGTGGATATTAGAAAAAAAAAAAAAAGTGAAATGTGCCATCATATTGCAGACTCTAAAATCTCTTTCATGAATATACATAGTGGTGTAAAGGATGGTCCATATATAACACTCCTCTTCCACCTCACCGAGTGATTTCTTGTGTGTTCCTGGGACGCCTGTCAGAGTTATCAGTATCTATCCCGCATCATTTATTCATTCCTACTCCCACACCCACACCCATTCCCACGCCAGCAGACTGAGCCATCCCGACAACACATAAGATGCTATCAGGTACGTTTATAATGCAGTGCTATTTGCGGACCACCTTGTACAACCCTTGTCATACAGTCTGCCACGCGATTTCTTGTGTGTTGCGGGCACGGCTCTGTCAGCGTTAGCGGTGTCTATCCCACATTATTCATTCATTTCTTATTCCCTCTGCCACACCCACACCCACACTATTATCCTGAATCATTTATTCGTTTCCTACTCCCACTACAAAACCCGCGCCCACACCAGCATATTGAGTCCTCCCCACAACGCACAAGATCCCACCAGATGAATTTATAGTGCAGTGCTATGTATGCACCACCCTGTCTATCAACGCCCTCAGTAGATTTTTTTTTTCTACTTTATTTTAGCTGTTGTCAGTCCCATATGATTTTCCCAAACTGAGAAAGGAACTCCATTATGCTTATTTTATTCAACTTGCAAAAGGCCATATACAGCAGCCTACGCTCGTTGGGTACGTGTAGGCCTGTCACTTTTTTTTTTTCTTTCTTTCTTTGAAATGAAATAATTAAGTATGAATAAACTAGTCTGTGGTTAGGCTCGAAGAAAATGGACTTGGCTTCGGTGGCTCCGTTACAGAAAACTCACAAGTGAGAGGTACCTATAATAATTTCGTAAATAAAATATTTTTCGATATTTTGAAGCCAAACAAGTGTATACAAATTCTGGGGGCACAGGAAGTGTTTCTGTTAAGATTCGTCAAAATCGGTCAATGCGTCTAGGGATAGCAGCTCGATACACCCATATACAAATAATTTATATTGTAGATATGACACTCATTTTCGTCCTTTTGTAACTTACCTCGACTTAGTGACAGAAAATAAATGCTGTTGTTCCCCCAACTTACCCATACACTTTGCAACTGGCATAGTATTTTTGTGTTAACCTAATTAGTCTACTTGGAATTCACGATGGAGAAGTTAAGGTAGCCAATAGTGAAGGTCTTGATGGCTTTGTCTAACCTGTGCGATTTGAATAATGTCTCCTAAGTTTATTTTTATCGTTCTAGGGTAAAAAGCGAAAAAATGTATATGCCACACGCCATCGGAGGTGTCGTTGTTGTTGCTGTGGCCCCAGGCTCATCAGAAACGAGAACCCAGTGGACTGTAGGCATCATCAGTTGCCCTTCTGCAATCCACCATCCACCTCTCGGGGGATAGGGTAGTAGTTAAGGGACGTTCGTATAAGCAGGTAATCGAACCTATCTGCCTACTGCAAGATGCCTTGATTCCATAAGGGGTGGCCACAGGCAAATCACCTTCATGTTCCTCTGTCTGCTGCCATCCAATTCACACCCCTCTCCCTCATATATCTCTTTACCCCATCCCTCCATCTCATCCCTGGTCTCCCTCTCCTACTCACTCACGTACACTCATTTAGTCAGTCTCTCATTTTCCATCTTCTCTACATGGCCAGACCATCTTGGAGCATATCCTATAATGTATTGTCACATTCAAATCACCACAACAGCACTCCTTTATTTCTTCATTTGTTGGTCTGTCCTTCACGTAACTCCACTTTCTCCTCTCAAATAACTAATTTCCACTTCGTGCTCTTGTCTCCTTCAAAAAAAAAAAAAAAAAAAAAAAGTGGGGTTATTTTACAAGCCATATGGGGTAAGAATTTTACACATTAAATTTTCTGCTGCAGGATAGTGCTGAAGGTGTGAAAGACATGTGTGCGTGTGTTTCCATATGACAGACAGCACTCACTTTATCCATGGCTGGCAGGCTGTTCATCGGCTGAGCTGTATAAAACAGAGAAAAGTGCTGTACATTATATGAACTAAAAACTAAAAGAATATAATATTGTGGCTGTCAGACTGCTCTTTTTACTCAAATTTGGTCTAAAATATCCCTCTCCCAGTCTTAAATGCTGAGTTGTAACAACAAAGTAGCACGGAAATGTTGTACTAGTCATGAAGATGTGTTTTGGAAAGGATGCAGAATCGTAGAATTGTCTTTTTCTGCCAGTGTCAAAAATCTGGGTCCAAATTAATGTAAATGAGATATTAGTATAGCCGTGAAAATGACGTTAAAATTGTTTCTTACTAACCTTGGTATCTATTCTATAAAGCAGGCCAGGGATTTTAATTTACCAGTATAGATGGTTGATACGTAAGAGTACTTTGTTTTGATAACTTAGAAGTAATAAGTGATTTGGCTGATAAGATACTGCAGCTCTAAGGATCTCACATAGATTTCATTCCCACTAATCTGTTGGTGATGGTGTTGTGGTGGGGCGTTGCTGTTGGTTGTGGTGGTGGTGGTGGTGGGGTGTGTTGTTGGGGGTGATGTGGTGTGTGGGGGGGTAGGGGGATCTTTGTGGTGACCGTGGATGTGTGTGTGTGTGTGTGTGTGTGTGTGTGTGTGTGTGTGTGTGTGTGTGTTGGTCTTTGTGGTGATGGTGGTGATTTAAATGGTAATGGTGGTGGTGGTGTGTGTGTGGGGGGAGGGTTGCTGCATACAGAATTTGTCATGTGAGTGGACTGTATGAATTATGCATAGAGCGGCTGCTAACACACACACACACACACACACACACACACACACACACACACACATACTGACTGACTGACTATTACAACATCATCACAAAATCCTGAACGAATACATCTATATAACCGAATAGTGACAGATTTTGGGTACAAGTGCATGCAAATTAACATATAAATAAAACACCATAATATGATCAATAGTAATAATTCAAAACAAAGTACAGTCGCGAGCAGCAATCGGTATCCCCCCTCTTGGCTGAAGCTGGGTGAGGGTGGGGATGGGGATGGGGGTGGGTTGTGGGGGGGTGAGAGTGAGGGTGAGGGTGGGGATGGGGGGTGGCGGGAGAGGTTGTTCGATTCCCTGCTCTTCTCTGGCCATGGCTTCAGCCAAGAGGGGGGATACCGATTGCTGCTCGCGACTGTACATGCATGGCGATTTCGACCATTTTCTTTCTTTCTTTTTTCTTTCTTTTTTTTTCAGCGGGTAGCCTATAAGATCCAAGGAAAAAAAAGATGCAATATTTCAGTACAACCAGAAGGTACTAATTCCATGCACTCGGTCAACGAAAAGTATTAGTCAGAACTTTGTGCGAAATACCCTGACACCAGAAACGATAACTATTTTAAATTTTCCGAAGATTTTTGCAAATTTTTAGCTAAAAGGAAGTTCAAAATATTGGCATTATTAATTTTCGTAGTATCAGCATAATTCTTTTTTGAAACAGATGAATATCGTGTGAAAATATCTGTATCTATCTTTTTACTTATCTATTGCCAGATGCCTTAATCCCGTAGGAGGTGACCACAAATTAATTTCTCACACGTCGCCTTAACCTCTGAATTTGGCTTTGAAATGACCTTACGTACTTGCTGAACAATGTCATACTTCAATTTATCCGTAAATAAAAAAGAAAAATGAGTAATTTGTCAAACACTGTGGCAAGATGGACGAACTTCAGTACTGCCCTTTCCTTAATTACAGCTGAATCAAAGAATAGCACTTTCAGCAAATACTTGGCATTATATATCAAAGCCATTTTCACACATTTTTAATATTAAACAAGATGTGGGCTAATACCGTACTGCGAAAATTATCACTGTCCATATTTTCAGTTTCCTTGTAGCCCAAAACCCGTAGGTAACCGAATTTCTTTTCATGAAGATGCCATGTATCACTTTTCTATGACATTTTCTAGTTAGTATTATTATCATACGCATATCCTGATGGCAAAATATCTATATTCTCAGGACATCTCGAGCTACATTGATTGTTTTAGATATCATCGAATTCTGCATGCCCATTTTGTTTATTGATGCATGTATTAATTTTTATATATTTATTATTATTATTATTATCATTATTGTTATCATTATTATTTTTAATTACTACTACTACTGCTACTACTACTACTACTACTATAATTATTATTATTATTATTATTATTACTGCTGCTGCTGCTTTATTGTTATTGTTATTATTATTATTATTATTATTATTATTATTATTATTATTATTGTTATTATTATTACGTACATTCGAGAAAACTAAAATCTCTTACAGCAGCCTCAGTTGGATTTCATGATGAGTATTTAGCAGTATACTGGAGAAGGCTGGTACTCTGGACTGCAATGCCCACGAAAAGGTTTGTACTTAATGTTTTTGATGCTGGCTATCCTTGTGTGTGTGTGTGTGTGTGTGTGTGTGTGGAGACTGACACAGGAACCTACATGGATTAAAGTGTCATGACTTTATAGGTTCAACTGACAGTCCCGGTCCACCCCCCGGATGTTCAGTCAGGAGACCCTTCTGTGGTGAGTCGAATGGTCCTCCTCTTTCTTTTAATACCTGTAAAAGACCATGAACAAATACTTAATATTTCAATTTTCTGCCACTATGCGATCTTATTAAACTTAAAAGCGCGGCCCAGTATCAAACTGGCAAAGTGAAGGCAGAAGAATATGTAATGCCTCCAAGTTTAATTGTCTATCCTGAGGTGAATCTGATCGCTTAAATGAAGAATAGAGATAGATAGATAGATATAGGCAGATAGATAGATGGACAGATAGATAAATAAATAGATAGAGAAATAAATAAATCATAAGAAGAAACGTTCTGAGTGCAACGGCCCTAAGCTTAAAATTTGACTTTGCCCTGTGACCTTGACCTTCGAGCTATTACCCTCGAAAGCTAATTACTACACTCTTGCCTAAGCCTTAACACTACCAACAACTTTGGTTCAGATCAGAGCAAAACTGAGTTGCTTTAGCCCAGTAAATTGACAGGTGGCTTTTCCCTGTGTTCTTAGTCTTTTTGTCCTTTGATTTTTCTCAAACTCGAATCTCCTTATCCTTATTTTAGCCTAAACCCTTTCACAAATTGTTGGAGATGACCTTGCAATGTGACCTTCACCTTTGACTTACTGCCCCTTAAAAGATATTACGGTAAGCCAACCTCTTGAGTGATCTGCACCTCTCTCACCAAGTATTATCGAACTCAGATCAAAACGATTTTAACCGTTTTGTTCACACACTGACAGACGGATGGAACTTTAACCTTGCCTTGTACATTACCTTGACCTTTCACTGGTTACTCTCAGAAGTGAATCTCTTCGTTCTTGTCTGACGTTTAACACTTCCACCTGTGGCCTTGTGTATTGACTGCTTGTTCTCAAAAGGGAATACTTTTATTCTTGTCTTATCCTCAGCCTTTTCACAAAGTATTGTCTGAATCGGATAAAAACGTAAAGTTGCCGTTGCCGTGTGACATTGATCTTAAACCAGTGATTAAAAAAAAAAAAAAAAAAAAAAAGCATTAGGTTTACTCCATTACTAACACTCAGCCCTTCCACTATGATTAAAGTCAGATCAACACTGCGCGAGCTATCATGTTAGTCAATACACACACACACACACACACACACACACACACACACACACACACACAGAGCGAACTCTGACTTTGCCCTGTGGCCTTGACCATTGACTGTTTGCTCACAAAACCGAATAATTTAATTCTTCCCTTAACTTCAGCACTTCCCTCAAGGTCCAGACTGGATAAACACTGCCTAAGTTGATTTTGCTAGATCTACATTTGACCTAGCACTGGGACCTTGACCATGATTTTTTTTTTTTTTTCCCCAGACGAACGGTGCATGTCCTCAACGGTTATCCTTGGATCCTTGGCCCTTTGGTTTAAATTGGATTTTTTTTTTTTTTTTTTTAACACTGAGAAAGACAGAAAGACGTGCGCTCTCAAGCGTGCTCTTCGTATAACATAGCACCCACTCTCGCTTGTCCAGTGTGGATGAAACATCGAACTGAAGAAATTAAGACTTGATTTGGCTGGAGGAATGTAAGGTGCATTGTTTGACGAACATATATGGAATGACAATGGTAATTAGATTTTATTAGTTTTTGTCGTGCATTTTACATTAGTTTGTATCCTGCATTTTACAGTGCTATTAATAACAGTACAGACAGTTCAGTCACGTTGTGCCTTCAGCAAGTGCTATATAATCTCTCTCTCTCTCTCTCTCTCTCTCTCTCTCTCTCTCTCTCTGCGATTTGTGTGATTTGGACCATAGTATTATATTTTAGATGGGAAAGAAGAAGGCAAAGTCCATAATTTTGATCATTATTGAAAAACATGAAGGATAATAAAAGAATTTTGATTACCGTATTGCTAACTGTGGTCAAATTATTCCCTACTGTTACAGTATTTTAACTGACCTTCATAATTTAAGAGGAGCAACGGCCATACCACGTTGAGTACACCGCTTCCCGTCCGATCAGCGAAGTTAAGCAACGTTGGGTCTGGTTAGTACTTGGACGGGTGACCGCCTGGGAATACCAGATGCTGTTGGCATAATGTTCTCCCTACGTGTCAAGTGGGGTTGGTGGAGGATTAGTGCCCCTCCCTGTAAAACAATTAACGCTAAGCCCTTGGCCACCCCGTTTGGGATACATGGCGTCTGGCAATGAATGAATTATTTACCTCTCCGCACACTGTCTCAGTAAGGCTGCGTCCACACCAAATGCTTGCTGGTGCAGGTGGGAGTTTGGCATCATTGTAACTCATTGACGTGGCCCCACTGGACAAGGGCGGGTAAGGCCAAGAACTTTGTGGGTTACAGTGATACAGAACTCTGACCGCACCCGCCCTACATCATCAAGCACCTGGTGTGGATGCGGCCTAAGACTTTCTTTTCCCCCCACAGAGCACTGCGGGTGGACCCCCATTGACGCGCTAGATTATAAGCCTCAGCCCAGGATCGTCGGTGGTTCTGATGCCTCCCGCGATGAGTACCCCTACCAAGTGTACCTCGGTATTAACTTCCCCAATAAGTACCGTGCTTGTGGCGGATCCATCATCGCTTCCCGCTGGATTCTGACTGCTGCACACTGCCTCTTCATCGACTCTGAGTATCTGTTAATGCTCTCGTTCTATGACCCACTTTCATTTAGATAAAATAACCTGGCGTTTGTTGGAATAGAACACTAGAGCTGTCCCGACCATCAGAAGCTTATTGGTGTCAGAATGAACCTCTCAGGCACCTATGAGTCTCTCTAAATTGAACAGAACTGCCTGGCATTTGCTGCAATATAATGTTAGTGAACACTCAACTGTGAGAATTAACTTGGTAGCTAATACTCAGGTCATAACAAATTTGGCCACAAGGAAGTTGAAAGTGTCGACACTGATAATTTTTGTAGTATTAGCACAAATTGCCTTGAAAAAAGATAGATATGTAAAAGTGGCTTTCACATTATATCAGATATGTGCTGGACATGGCTGTGCTTCGATATTTGTCGCAATTATGGAAAACACGGTATTGACGACTGTCCGTTTTTTCACAGTTTTTGAGAAATTGCTTATTATTTTACTTATTTACTGCTAAATCAAAGCGTAACATTGTTCAGTAAGTACTTGTTAACGTGTGAAAACTATTCATATGGTGTTTCTTTATTGCAAATGTGATTTATGCTGATAGTAAACAAGCTATCAGAGTCAAAATTTTCAACTTCCTTGTAGCCCAAAACTCTCAAGTGGCCAGTACAGGAAATCTCCAAGAATCCCCATTACAGTAAACTCTCAGTTATCCATCGTCACAATATTTGGCTCAACACAATATGTGACGCTGCTGGCATAGCTCTGTTAAAGCAATATCCGGCAAAATTATGCAATATCTGGCTCCAAAACGGAACGGAACCGGCGGTTCTATGCAATATCCAGCACTGAGGCCTATCAACCGGCTCATATGTGGTAGACAACAGGTTCTGTATTTCCGTATTCCTGTACTGTGCCATTGCATTATTGCATTTTATGTTTTATTTTAAAATTTTTCTCAGGGGGAAGTTTTTAGGATTGAGAGTCGAGATGGAGAGTAACACAATATCCGGCGTGTCACTGATATATTGACCAATAGAGGGTACTATGCAATAACTGGTGTTTTGCTTTATTCAGTGCAGGGCTTGGCTGAACTATGCCGGATAATTGAGAGTTTACATGTTTATTACCTCTATCAGAGTTGCAGTGGCTGTTGGAAAAGACTAGAATTGAATTTAAAATGTGCATTATGACATTCAAGGTTCTTATGTTTGGCAGACCAGAAGTATCTTGCTGGATTGTTAAAACTCCGAATGAAGTGTCCAGCTGAATTGTTAAAATCTCCGACTGAAGTATCTTGCTGAACTGTTAAAATTTCTGAGAGAAATATCTTGCTGAATTGTCAGAATCTGCGATCGTAGTCTCTTTATGAATTGTTAAAACCTCCATTGGCACTCCCATTTGTGATATTGCAAAGCCAAAATGATCATTTACGCCAGGAACTGATTATTATGTGTTCTTCTTTGATCAGCCATTTTCCTGTATGGCCGTTAGGTTATATAGGGCGGCTCATACATAGCGCTCCACTAGAAACTCACTTGGAAGTATCTTATGTGCTGCAGGGACAGCTCACTATGCTGGTGCTGGCGTGGGTGTGGCGATGGGAATAGGAAATAAATAAATGATGCAGCGTAGACAGTGATAACACTAAACCGTTCCCGCAACACACTAGAAAACGTCTGGTGGAGTGGTTGAAGAGCATTTTATATGGACCACCCTGTATATTAGATCTGCCATTATCAGTGGTGCAGGAGAGGGATGCCTTCACGTGGTGGCACTGATATAGCTGGGCAGCTCCACTATCTGGTTATTCAAACATCCATCATTGTCCTCTCTGTTCCCAAAAAGGATAGTGGACAGCAGGAGGGCAAAATTCATCCTGTAGTCAACTGCGTTTATCCTTGATGGGCCTGGGGTTTCTACTACTACTACTACTACTATTACTACAGTGTTTAATTTTAATATTCTATAATTATGATAATAGAGGGTTGTGTGTATTAGTGTTTTTAGAAATATTTTTGTTCCTTTATTTGATATACTTGCATAATTGTTCCAGCCTATATACCAATAATTAATATGTAGACTAGGAAATATTACCGCGTATTACGTTACTAAATTTAGCATCGCAAGTGCAAGAAGTAAACTTTTGAAAACCATCTTTTAAAAATCATCAGTAACTGTAAAAATGTATTAGTAAACCAAACAATAAAGCTGATTCCTTGATGAACTACTACTACTACTACTACTACTATTATCATCATCATCATCATCATCATCGTCATCGTCATCATCATCATCATCATCACAGAACACCAAATTTATGTCACAGTTTGGACCCCTGACATATGTACCCGAGCGAAAGATTTATCGTATCAGCAAGAAAAATGGGGGCAGGGGTCGGGAGGAAAACTCTGTAGTACAGCAGCGAACTTTTATGGATATCTCAGCCAATTTGAAAGTTACAAGAAAGATAGACACCAATTTGGAAAAGGCATAAAAATCCTCAGTTATTATAATTTCATAGTTTTGCCGTAAATCGAGGAAACTATTTTTTATAAGGCAGATTAGCGTAACAGCCGGCTGCGCAAGAAGTAACGGTCTAAGGTTGCGTGAGTAGCGCAGCAGTATTTTCCGACGATTGCTGAGATCAACCAGGTTTTGCCTTTTCAAAACAAACAATACCTTCTGTTTGACTATTTTTTTGGAAACTTTTGACTGAATCCGAGTCAGACTAATACAATACCCTGATCGACGAGAGAAACTCTGAATTTCTGATTTCTGATTCGAACTGAAGTGCACCGAGAGATTTGGTGAAAGTAATTTTTGTGAGTGAGCAAAAAGCAAAGTCATTATTAACTTGCTAGGTCCCAAGCCCTAGACCTAAAATTAATACAAGAGGAGTATTGGTTTTAGGAAGTGTGAGGGAATATTTTTGGTGTAATCGATTAAGTTCTTTTTAGTATTTTGAGGTCAGGAAATCAGAGAAAGATGATGAGCCACATGAGACAATATTCAGCACTGACTTGCTCGCTCGCTCGCTCGAACACGTTCCACGCTTTCAGTGTGGACGCCTGTTACATGTTTAGTATTGTTATTATTATTATGCTCTATTCCAGGGTGGCCCAAAAAGTAACAGTGTATTTCGGCTCCTCCTTTCTGTCTGAACGTCAGTCCGTGGTGGCACAAGACTACGTTATTCACGAGGAGTATATCGACTACATGCAGGTAAACTTTTCGGATTTTCGACCATATCCTTTTTCTAATGAAATAGTATCTGATGTAAGTTATTGTATTTTTCCTTGTTATATAGGAGGTTAATTTTATGTTGTGTGTGTGTGGGCAGGGGTAGTGTGTGGGTGGGTGGGTGCGCACGCGTGCTTCAACTTCTAGGCTATTTGATGGATTTAAGTGAAACTTGCCAAGTGAGTTCGGCTGGTTACTGGGAAGATTTTCCACCATATACAGTTTGCAGTCACGATTTTTAGGGAGGTCAGCCTCCCTTACCAAATTAAAATTTCTAGGGCAGATTTGACTTTGAAATTTTAGTACAAATTGTACAATAGGCTCGTATCCGTAATACGATACTTGAGAGAGTGATTCTCCTCCCCTCCCCAATATAAAAACTCTCAGAAATAGGAGAAAGATCTGAAACAAACTTCTCACATGAGTTCGTCTGAATACTCCAAATGTCTTCCACCATATACAATTTTCCAACCTTGATTTTTAGGGAAGACCGGCCCCCACCGCAACCCACCAAATAAATTATCAGAAATAATGAAAAGATGACGTACGAGTATATGGCTCTGATATCTTAGTACACATTGTACAATGGATTGAACTCTCATGCATAACGTGATACTTGGGGGTCGTGAACCCTAGTGATTCTTAAGGAGGTCAGCCTCCTCCCCCAAACAAAAATCATCAGAAATAGGAGATTGATCACCTGGACTTCAAAGAAATCGTTAAACGTATCGCGGGATTGGCTGTGCAGTTTCCTTGTTTTCTTTGAAAGCACATCTGTTAATATTCTATAAGAGGTAGTTAGATAGAGATATCAATATAGGCAGTTAGATAGATAGATAGATAAAAAATATAGGTAGGTAGATAGATGGTGTTAAGTTCGACGATTTTGTTCAACTGAGAGATCTTCCATGTATTAACCTGATTGTATAGCTAAAACCCTTTTTCTTCAGGGTTACGACATCGCCCTGGTCAAGTTAGAGAAGGAGTTAGATTTCAAGAGTGCCAACATCCAGCCCATCTGCCTGGGTCTGGAGGAGGACATTCCCTATGGTGGCATGGCAGTGGTTGCAGGATGGGGGTCTCTTAGTTTCGATAGTAAGTAATAATAGTGTGTATTTTTCCTTAATGCCTTCAGCTGGAGGACGCATTTTTTTTCCCTATTCTTCCTATATTCTTCTTATCCCCATGCGATTTTTTTTTCCTAGTGGTAGGTGGGGGCGCCCATCATCCACTCACTCGATGTTGGGCTGCCCTCTCTCTCTCTCTCTCTCTCTCTCTCTCTCTCTCTCTCTCTCTCTCTCCAGTGATTGACGAGCCAAAAGGTTTCCTGTACCCCGGGAAACCATTTACTACACTGGGTGGTAACCATATAACAAAATGACGCCCAGTGGTATAGTGAGTTTAGGCTCTCCAGCTAAGTGGAGCCTGTAAGGTATTCCATCTGAGAGGTGGATGGCGTTTCCTGCATGCATAATACCAGTCAGGGTAGAGACGCTGGCCACCATTTGTTAAATGTCGGGACTGAATAGCCTAATCCCAGACCGTAAAGTTCCTGTTTGTATGGGACAAATTAGGACTAAACTATAATGATGATAAAGTGTTCGAACTGAAGAGGGTATAATACAGACCTTATTTTCCTGCTTACCAACTGGGGCAAGAATACAATGCAAATCTACGTCACGCTGAAGGGATGGTTCCCCTCAAGCCAAAGATGTTATTTTTGTGTCAAATGTATTAGTGTTTCGTCATTTGGAGAGGATGGAGAACGAGAGACTAACTAGAAAAGTGTATTTGGATGAGGTGAAGGGCCAGAGGAAGGGAGGAAGACCAACACGGAAATGGAGGAGGAGAGGAGGAGGTGGAGACCAAGGATGGGATGGAGGGATGGAGTGGAGACATATATGAGAGAGGAGGGACTGAGTTGGAGCGAGGGCAGCCAAATGGGAGCACAGGGCAACGTCGAGGCGATTTGCTTGTGACCACCGTTAATTCTATTTTGAGCGCGGTATCTCGTGAAACCATCAACGGCTTTCTACCAGACTTATGACCGTGATGTAATATGAGGAGATGATGAACTGATTAGCTCAGCTAGGTCAACGGGTCAGAGGTCAAGATCATGGAGTCGACTAAGTTATCCTAGTGAGTGCTATATCTAATAAACCCCCAGGAGGATTTCGACTAAACTTTTATTAGTGATACAGTATAAAAGGGCAATGAACTGATTTGGTCAGCAAGGTCAAGGGGTCAAAGGTCAAGGCCATATGGGTGTGGGGGCAATATTTCCTGAACCACTTGACTGAGTTCGACCAAACTTTTGTCAGTGATACAGTACGAGTATACAGGGACAATGTAGCTGATTTGGTCAGCAAGATCAAGGGGTCAAAGGTCAAAGTCATATAGAATCAACTTAGTTTATCTTTAGCCATATTTCAACCCAGAATTAACTCTATGGTGAGTCCGTGCACAATGCTTGGCGGAGGCATACCACTGCGTCGACAGCTCGAAGCCTGAATTCTCTTGGTGTTTCATTTTGTTATTTACTTCAGCGCAAACACAGAACCATTATATGCTTGTTTAGCTTTTGTGGAAAGCAAACAACAAAACAAAAATAACTTCAGTCAGAGAAAGAAGGGTAAACTATAGTGGGAAATGTTGAATTTGAAGAGCATATGTGCTTAACATAATTTCCTTCAAAAGCGAATCAACTTGACCACGTTCTGCTAGTTTGAGCATGTTCCATACCTTAGTACGGATACATGTTGGCCAGTGTTATTACAAAAACACTGGCAAAGATAACGATGATGATGATGATGATGATGATGACAAAAGCGATGACGAAAATGATGATGACATTGACGATGATAATGCTGCTGCTAATGATGATGGTGATGATGATGATGATAATGATGATGAGGATGACAAAATCAATGACAGCTGAGAAGAATAATGACGATGTTAACGACGACGCTGATGATTATTATGATGAAAGTAATGATGCCGATGATGATGATGATGATGATGACAAAAGGAATGGCTATTGTGATAATGATTGATGCCGATGCTGATGCTGCCGTAATGCTATGTCCTCTCAGGCAGTGGACCCCCCATAGAGACCTTGCAAGAGGTGGCTGTGAACCTTGGCACAGAGGAGATTTGTCTTGATACTTACTCCACGCTCTACATCAGTGCCATCCCCTCTACCATATGTACCCTCAGCGATGACCAGGCTCCATGTCAGGTGGGTCAGCAGTATTTTTAAGTATCATACACCCTCCTATCTTTTGGGGGACATAGTATGGATAGGCTGTTCACTGAGGTCCCAGAACAATGCCAATATATCGGTTATTAATGGACAAATTTAATTGAAACTCCGTACTGACAAACTTTGTTCTGTGCCATTTCCATGCTGCGTTTGATAAACTTCTCGGCATCTGAATTTAAAGAGACATATGCTGGAAAAGAAATTATTCCCTCTCACTGGCCCGGTGCTGAATGGACATATTTTGGTCACCCACACTAATCCAGTTATCATGCTATACTCAAAAACTAATTGCCTTTTTTTTTATTCCCCCGATTAACTCGTGATTATTTTCTTTGATGAGAGTTCACCTTAAGGGGAAATTATGTATAAACAAGCCTCACATTCTTGCTTAGTTAAAAGAAAACATCATCAAGAAGAATGCAGCCATCCATGTCAACTCGCTAGTTTAGAAAACTGGGTTCAATTACGTTTAAACGGTTAAGGAAACCACTTTCAAAATTTAGTGTAGCTGTGGATAAATTGTACTGAGGTATAGAGTGTAAGCACCAGATTTTATTTAAATCGGTTCATGAGTAACAAAAAAATAGTGACATTATTCTGGGCCCTCAGATTTGTGAAACCCATTGTAGGTTACTTTCACATCCAGTCTGGGCGTACAGTTGTCGCTGTCTGTCTGGCCGAGGAGACTCATCACCTGCAGGCAAGACACCTCCCTTTCAAGGCCGTCCCATACAGAGAGCTAATGTTCCCTTTCGGCAGACAGCTCCTCGCCACGGCAAGACGCGGGGAAGGGTGTGGAGGTTTTGTTCTTGGATGGACGCCCCATTTGCGCCACTCTACCTAGTTAACAGGGGCACCATAGTAGACTCAACATCACCCAGTTATTTGGTTATATGGTCACTACCCAGCTTTGTAAGTGGTTTCCTGGGTTACAGGAAACCATTAAGCTACGCACTCAGTGTAAAGACACCTAAAGTGGAAAGAAGGGTAATAAAAAGTAACAGGACGGATGGGAGAAATAGGAAGAGAGGAAGGCAGACAGAGAAAGATAATGATAAAAGTGTAGGAAGAAGCAGACGGCAATACATCAGCTGAGATGATGATGGTCTCTGCCATCTACCACACTGGGGCATACAGTAAACCATATACCGGTAGGTTGATCTCTGAGGTACAGCAGTTTTTCTACGAGTATGTTTTAAACCTTCACATCCGAATTTGGACATCAGCTATATAGGCTGTTCCCTGAGGCCCAACAGTATTTCTATGTGCCAGACACCTTCACATGCCATACCGGTGCTGGAGAAGGGTCTCTTCACGTGGTGACCTTGATATGACCGGACGAAATCATTGTCTTCTTTTACTAACATCTTTCATCTTCTTTCCTATCCCCCGAAAAGAGGATCATGAACTGCCGGAGGAGAGCAGCTTTAGTCTCCAGTCCCCTGGGTTCACACTGAGATGAGCCTAAGGTTGCAGCTACTATAACTCCTTGCCATAAGAACACGTCTGTTGTTACCAATGCACCATTTTCACGAGAAAATGAATGCTCTTTAGAAACACGCCTATCAAGCACAAGAGTCCTGAGGGCAGATAGTCCCTTTTTGCTAAGTCCTAGTTTTCAAAAATCACGACTCGCAACAGTCAATGTTCTATCCAAATCCCCAGTGGTGCTTATGGGCGAACAGGGGGAAACGGGAAATCCTCTCATGAAGGGTAGGCTTTTATTTGTTGTCGTGGATTGACGCCCAGTTTCGCTGACACTGGTTTTGGCTATGTTCACGGTGGTCGACAGTTCCATTGAGATCTTTTGTGTTATTTGGTGTTATTTTTGACAGTTGAGTGTCAGCACTGTGTCTAATACGTGGTCTAAGCTGGGAATCATCAGGACAGGGGAGTTTTTAATGAACGTATAGTTGCAGTGAACTGTATAGTGGCTTTTGTCCTCCCATTTAGTACTCTCTCTCTCTCTCTCTCTCTCTCTCTCTCTCTCTCTCACACACACACACACACACACACACACACACACACACACACACACACACACACACATTAAGACTGTCATTAAGGGCTTTATGCATGTTAGTGTGCGACTGTGGAATAACTTCCCCGAGCGTGCTGGTTCACTCCTTTTATCTAGTCGGAGATTTTCGTTCTCTTGGAACTCGGTGGCAGAAGGAGGCAACGTGAGCCAAAAAGCTTTCCGTAGAACATCTTCGTGACTATTTTAGTGTTAATTTCTTTTTATCTCTAATTTCCATATAGTTCAGAGTACTTCTCTGGGTGGCTTTAAACACTGAGTGAATCCTGTACTTTTGGTTTTTAATGTTTTTAGCCTTGGGTGCGTTTGGTCAGCCTCGCTGATAGGGAACTAAGCCAGCCGAGGAACTAAGACAGGCAGTGAGCAAATTCATGCAACTAGCTATGTAGAAAACTACCAGGTTACGAATCAAGCTACTGTAGATAAGGATCTAGGGCACTTTGGTGAACAAATTCAAGTGTGGAGATAAGTCATGCAGTAAAGTAATACTGTAATACTGTATAATCATAGGAACAAAACCCTCCACCCCTACAATATAGGGCATCCAACCCGGCCCGGCCCAATCCAACCTAACCTAACCTAACCTAGCTCAACCTAACCTAACCTAACCCAACCTAACCTAACCTAACCAGAGCAAAGTCAGCTTAGACAGATCCAACACAACCTAACCTAACCTAACCTAACCAAACCCAGCTCAACCCATCCAACCTAACTAACCTAATCTAACCTAACTCAACACAGCCGTGGCCAGCCTAACGTAACCAAACCACACTTAGCCCTGACCAGCTCAGTCAGCCAAACCTAACCCAACGTAACCTAACCCAACTCATCTGAACCCATCCGAACCTAACCCAATCCAATCTAACCCAGTCTACTCTAACCCAGTCTAATCTTACCCAGTTCATTCTTACCCAGTCCAATCTAACCCAGCCCAATCTAGCCCAACCCACTCTAACCAGTCCAGTCTATCCAAACCCCATCTTACTCAACCCAGCGTAACCAAACCCAATCTTATTCAACCCAGCGTAACCAAACCCAATCTTACTCAACCCAGCGTAACCAAACCCAATCTAACAGAACCCAGCCGAGCCCAATTCAGCTCATCCTAACCAAAGTAAACCGAGCCCAACCTAAATAACCGACCACAGTCCAACCCAGACCAACCAAATTCCACTCAGCCCTGCCCAACTAAAACAAACCCAACCTAACTCAAACCAACCCAACCCTGTCTAACCTAACTAAATCACACTCAGTCCAGGCCAACCCAGCCCAACCCACCCCAACCCAGCTCTACCCATCCCAACCCAAACCAACCCGAACCAACCCAAGCCAACTCAGCCAAACCCAGCCTAACTTGACCACACCAAACTAAACCACACTAGACTTTACGCAGACCAACGTAGCCAACCCAACTCACCCAAACCAACCCAGTTCAACGCAAACCAAACCAACCCAGCCCAACCCAACCCAACCCAACCCAACCCAGTCTAACCTAACCACACCAAATTTAACCCAGGCCAACTTAACCAACCCAACTCAAACCAACCCAATCCAGCCCAACTCAACCCAGCCCAAGCTAACCCAGCCTAACCTAACTAACAGGGTGACAGTGGCGGTCCTCTGGTGGCACAACTGTGTGACGATCGCTGGGCACAAGTGGGTATCGTGAGCACTGGGTATTGGTGTCTTGGCCCATCAATCTACACCAAGGTACCGGACTATCTAGACTGGATTGAGGAGCACATTGGCTACTACACCTGCCAGAAAATGCGGTAAATCATACTCATAGATGCCACATGAGTAATGCAACACCTGGCAACCCTGCCATCCCCGTGTAACTCTGGATGACAGTGGCGTTCCAACCGGCGGGCGCGGAAACAGAGCTGCAGAATGTAAATATCATGCCGGGCAGTCAGGTCTGTGCTGCTATGAACTGCAGAAATTCTAGGCAAAAAAAGCCGGGATTATCCTTTTTTCGATTCCCAAGGGACAAGGAAAGGTGAGTGATATATTGACAATCACATCTTATCTAAACTAAATTCACGCTGATGAAATTATCAGAAATATTGATCTGGTTGGTTATTCGCCCATTGTTGCATTGGTATTTAATTCACCGTGATTTATCTAGACACTACAAGTGGTTACTGAGCGTTGTTCTAGGGTATCAGGCTCTTTTTATGTTGCTCATGCTATGCAGTTTCTCAGTGTTTTGTCTATAGACTACTATGGTTATTGAGTGTTGTTAACTTAGAGGTCAAGGAGAGGAGGGCAGAGCTGGAGAGAACATCCGAGTCTCTGCTTGGAAGTTGTGTTTTTTGTGCTAAGCACTTCGAAGACAACCAGTTCATGAACTCGGACATAAAAAAGTGAAAATACGGTTCCTGATTTAGTCTAAAAGCAAGTTTTTTTTTCAGTCAGCTACACTTGATTTACATGTTTTTATCAGCATTTATCAGCCAACTACATTTGTCTCACATGCTTTTATCAGCCAGCTACATTTGTCTCACATGCTTTTATCAGCCAGCTACATTTGTCTCACATGCCTTTATTAGCCAGCTTTTTATCAGTCAGCTAATTTTGTCTCATGCTTTTATTAGCCAGCTTTTTATCAGCCAGCTACATTTGTCTCACATGCTTTTATCAGCCAACTACATTTGTCTCACATGCTTTTATTAACCAGCTTTTTATCAGCCAGCTACATCTGTCTCACATGCTTTTATCAGCCAGCTACATTTGTCTCACATGCTTTTATCAGCCAGCTACATTTGTCTCACATGCTTTTATCAGCCAGCTACATTTGTCCCACACGCATTTATCAGCCAGCTACACTTCTCTCACATGCTTTTATCAACTTTTATCAGTAAGCTACACTTGTCTCATACGCATGGAAGACCTCTTTTACTATTGCAATTAAAATTCTTTTAAATTTAGTTGTAGGGGAGGGAGAGAGAGAGAGAGAGAGAGAGAGAGAGAGAGAGAGAGAGAGAGAGAGAGAGAGAGAGAGAGAGAGAGAGAGAGAGATTTGGTTAAAAAAAAAAAAATATGCTTGGTTTAAACCACCGGTTTATAGCCACCAACCCTGTATATACAATTATAAGGTTTGGCATTAAACGCCCCCTCCAAAAAGTTGCAGTTATTTTTTTTTCTATTGTAAAAAAATACATTGTTGGTGCAATAATTTCTCATATGCAGCAAAAGTGCTTTGATTAATACTGACACTGACATGTCATTATTCCATGATTGTCAATATGGAGAGGTTGAAGTATTTAACAGAATAATTTGAACCACGAGATAATCTTCAACTACCGGAATATATTCATCACTATTATATATTTCTTTTCTAGTAACTTACTGGTAACCCTCCCTTTCTCTCTCTCTCTCTACCTCTCTCTCCAAACCAGCTTATCGGATAATTGAGGTGTAATCTCTCCACGTAACTAGGATTATGCGTACACGTGTGTTTGATCTGCTTGGTGATTACTTGTACACACACGCACATACTTTTATGCGTACGGACAGACACATACCCCTTCACCCCCCCACCTCATTCACACCCTCACAAATACACAGATGCAAGCACACTCACACATACATCCATGAACATACAGGTACATAATGGCACATACATAATTATAAGCCCTTAGGTACAAGTTACACACACACACACACACACACACACACACACACACACACACATCTATCTATCTATCTATGTATCTATATCATATATATATATATATATATATATATATATATATATATATATATATATATATATATATTCTGCAACACATCCAATCCTTTCAGCGTGGCATCGGATGCCGAGCCATACACCTGTGCGCCATAATCTAGCTTCGATTGAATAAGGGACTTAAATACCATTAATGAAGATTTTCTGTCGGCACCCCATGCAGTACCCGTCAGGTACTTGAGGACATTTACTGGTTTATCACAACGAGCAAGCAAATTATTAACATGAATTTTGAAGTTCAAACGACGATCAAAATGTATTCCCAAAATTTTACAGAATTTTGAAAAGGTACTGCCTGATTATCCAAAGTTAAGAACAAATTAGGTACGTTATGAGTCGTAAAAACTACAGCGGCACACTCAGGGATGGAAAACTTAAATCCCCACTGCAAGGCCCATTGGTGGACGGAGTCAAGGGCTGCTTGAATCCGCCCAGCCGTAATTTGTGCATTATGGGAAGAGTGCCATATTGCACAATCGTCAGCATAGAGCGAGTATTTAAGATTCCTCGGGATGGGAGCTGATGACAGACTATCATTGATCATAATACTAAATAAAGTGGGACTAAGCACATTTCCCTGCGGCACCCTGTTTTCCTCAATAAATATATCCGATGTTACGTTACGGGTCAATTTGACAGAGAAAGTCCTGTCCCTTAAGAAATTTGAAACAAATATAGGCAAATTTCCTCTTAAACCATAAGCATAGAGCTTCATTAGAATACCGTGTTGCCATGTCATGTCATAGGCTTTATGGTTGGCCAAGAACACCCCTATCATGAATTCTTTATTGGCAAATGCCTCTGAAATACAATGCTCCAAATTCAATAAATGATCTACTGAACTTCTGTATTTATGGAAGCCACATTGTTGATCATTTAACAAATTCTTCGACTCTAAATCAAAAAGAAGCCTATTATTAACCATACGTTCCATGACCTTACAGAGGCAAGAAGTCAACACAATAGGACGAAATGAAGTGGGATTCATAAGACGACCAGCCTCTTTGAGTATCGGTATGACGTGCGCTAAGTGCCATGAGTTTGGGAACGTTCGAGACGCCCAAATCACATTGTACAATGCTAACCTCTTAATCAGGCTGTCCTGATTAAGATGACAAAGTCTATTACCTGTAGCTCAGCCGTGCGTTTACGATGTTGGAAACGATGGTCATTATTAGATGAGCTACTTACATGAGAAAAACTCCTGGCGAGGATGTTAGCAACATCCACGGCTCGTCATAGATGATGATGTTCACCTGTATGGTGGTAACAGGGGAGTATGGGCCTTTATTATTTAATATTCTTATAGTGGACCAGACTTTACTTAATGGCGTAGTGTGAGTCACCGTGGACACGAACGACCTTCAGGAGTCACGTTTGGCCCTTCTTATAATTCTCCTTGGCTCATCCCGTGCCTGTTTGTATGCAATAAAATTTTCCTCAGTGGGCTGGCTATCAAAAATCCTGTATCTCCTATTGCATTTCCTTAATGCTTGTTGGCAATCCGGCGTCCACCAATGTGCTCTATGCTTCACATGAACTGTAGAAGTCTTGGGAATAGCAGCCTCAGCTGCGTGTAATATGGATTGGGTAAATTTTCGACCTTAACATCTATGGTCTCCCCAGATATATCTAAATTTGCGATCCTTGAGAAGGATTCCCAATCTGCTTTCTTATAGTTAAATTTTGGAAGTGGAGGATCCGAAACTATGTCGCGTCTCCTGTAACCAAACAACGTCTGGCCTTTGTACTGAAAGCATGATTACTATATTTTGTAACTTATTCCCAACATCTCTACAATTCCACTGTAATACAGTGAAAGCGACAGCTTAAGATTTACGTTGGGGGCCAGTATGCTTCATCTTTTTTTGCTGCCCGCCAGCAGGCGAGTGACTACCGGGGGGCCGATCCCGGTGCTTGTTGACGGAAATCTCCATATTTTCATCAATAACGAGCCTCCCCCGAGGAAGAGCTAACCTTTCCCTCCCTCGCTGGAGTAGGAACCGGAAGAGCATGAAGATGTGACTGTTTCGTAAGGGTGGTCATGTTACTCTTGGTAGGCTTGTCAGACTTCAGTTTAGGTTGTACTGATGGAGAGGCAGCAGCAGCCTGAGAATAAGTTAAAGCTTTAGGGATGTCAGTGAGAGAGTTGAAGCGGACAGGAGGCCGAGAAGGAGAGGTACTGTGGGTGGCAAGAGGGAGAAGGACAAGGTCAGTCTGAGTCTCGACAGAGCACATCACAGGACGGGACATTAACGCCGAAGCATAGGACCTATTCGGCGTGGGAGTTGCATCCAACTCCTTCACCTTTTTCCTAGCTTCGTAGAAGGAAATACCCTCAGTTGCCTTCACCGTGTAGACCTCTTTCTCCTCCTCCCACCTGAGACAATCCCTAGGGGAAGTGGAGTGAGTACCCTTGTAGTGAAAGCAACATACTGTCTCGGATGTGCAACGTTCCTCATCATGACCCTGGCTTCCACACTTGCTGCACACTGGATGGGAAGCCCAACAAGTCTTTGTATCATCCCCATACCACTGGCATTTCAAGCAACGCAAAGGGTTAGGGATGTGTGGGCAAACGTGAATGATTTCGTAACCAAATTTGACAAAACTAGGAAGAGAAACTTTGCCAAACGACAAGATAATAGTTGCCGTCTTCATCCTTGTGCCTTCCGAGTAATGAGTAATGAGTTTTGCATCAATTACATCTTGCTGCGCCAATTCACTTTCGATTTCGTCCTCTATCATCACCATGAGATCCCTGCAAGTGACAACACCCTTGCAAGAATTCATGGAGACTGGGATTTTCGATTCGAAATCGTAACAGTGGAATTTACGCAGTTTCAACAAATCTTTCACCTGTGCCGAGTTAACAGTTTCGACCAGGAGATCTCCGTTAGCAAGTTTTTTTTTTTTTTTTTACTTGTTCCACCTCTCCCACACAGTGGTCAATCACCTTCTTGATAAGGAAGGGATTGAGACTGGACAGGGGAGTGGAAGCTAGAGCACGAATAGTGACGTATGTCGCATAGTCTACGGGAACATCAAATGGGGATCGAGTCTGGCGTCCGTCCGTCTGGGGGTGGTCAGTCCGGTCATTCATATAGTCGTCAGGACCACCTCCCCCCCTTTCAGGGGGGGAGGCAGCATGGACGTCCGTCATAGTAACCACTTGCCCCTTACGGGGGAAGTGGAAAGAAAAAGAAAAACAAGCAAGGGACAGAGCACCCGGGGAAGACACCTAGTCTGAGATTACCCTCTCAAACCATTCTCGGGAGGACGCGCCTGTGTGTAACTCAAACCCCTGAGCGATCAGTGGGGGGTACACTCCAGAGGCGAGTAAGCAAAGGCACTCCCAGGAAACAGATATAGACACCTACAATATCTCTAAAGGACTGGGAGGAAAATGAGTACTAGCTAACCTAACTTTTATTTACGCTGTATATATATATATATATATATATATATATATATATATATATATATATATATATATATATATATATATTGTTACCCTATGATTTCATCATCCTTTGTGTAATTTTAACGCACAGTATGCTGCATGTTTGATCACGAGCGTGTTCTGCCTTAGCCCCCCCCTTCTACCGTTATAGTATAGTAAGTCGTCCTTCTTACAAGTTGTATCAAGCTCTCCTGGCCCCTATATAATGAGCTCAGTCTCTGCATCATTGCCACTTAGATCTGCTCCTCATTTTGTTCACATCTCTGTCCTCCCCTGTACAGTTATTATTATTGTGAATTTCTCAGGAAGTCTCCAACCATCTAGCAGCTGTGTGATTTGAGTATACGTGTTATTGCATTTTGTTCTTGTACTGTATAGCATAAGGTTAATTCTTAGGCCTAGTGAGGTTTTTTTTATTAATGTTGGGTTTTATGTCAGTCATTTTTGATAATAGTTTGTATCTGTAATAATTTATCTGGCATTCACTGAGTATTATCTGGTATCTCATTTTATCAGGGCTGACTTAGATAAATTTACTCTTGCTAATTTCGTGTTAATAGAGGCTATTGCAGTTAACCATATATTTAACCTGTTTATTTGCCATTACATTATCCTTATGAGTCCTGAATGTATTGTTGTTAGTTTGAGCATTAAACTTTAACTTGTAATTTTACCTAACTCTTTTGTTTTGAACCTGGAACTTTACGGGACAGTAGTGATTTTTAGTATTCTCACTTAAAGTGTACATTATCTTTCTCTGTTCCGTAACATAAATTTGGCGACCTCATATCAGGATATTCAGGATATTATCATAAGGATATTGCTCGATATTTTGTGACTTGTTACTTATTCATGATGGCTACTATTACTACACTTGATGAAGCCAAAGATTTTTTGTCAAATGTGCAAACAGTGTGTGATATAGAAAACAGAACAAAGAATGAACTTAAGCTTGTTGCTCAGCAATTGGGAATTGCTGTTCGCTCTCATCATTCTAAAGATCAAATTGTTGACATGATTAATGAAAGCTTGTTTAATGTAACTCCTCCAAATGAGCAAACGCAGATTGAATTAGCTAAGTTAAAGCTAGCCCTGCAGGAGGCTAAGGCTAAGGAGGCGGAGTCTCGTGTTAAGGAGGCTGAATTTCAGGCAAATGCTCGTATTCAAGAGGCACAGGTACAGGCTCAGGCACAAATTGAACTTGCCAGGATTCAGGCAGACCATGAGTATCGCATGAAACAAGGTGGAACTGGATCATCTAGCTCTGATGATTTTGATGTGGCTAAAAATGTTAAACTTGTCCCTCCTTTTAATGAATCTGATTTAACTAAGTATTTTCAGTTGTTTGAGAGGGTAGCTACAGGTTTTAATTGGCCTAAGGAGTATTGGCCAGTACTCCTTCAAACTGTTCTCACCGATAAAGCTCAAGTAACTTATGCATCTTTGCCTCAGGATCAATCTGATAATTATGATGTAGTTAAGAGCTTGATTCTTAAGGCCTATGAGCTTGTTCATGAAGCCTATACAGTAAAATTTAGGACAACTTATAAGCAAGATAAGCAATCCCATGTTGAGTATGCAAAAATCAAAGAAGATTTGTTAGAGCAGTGGTTAAATTCTAAGAATGTGGATTCTGATTTTGGTAAATTTAAGCAGATGATTTTGCTGGAGGACTTCAAGAGATGTATTTATAAAGATGTAAGCCTATATCTTGATGAGAAAAGAATAGATAATTTGTCTGATGCTGCAGTTTTAGCTGATGAATATGTTCTCACTCACAAGAGATATTCTAAAGAAAAAGGGAAAGCTGAGAGTAAGTACGTTGCCTCTACTCAGAGTACAGGTAACAGGAAAGAGAATAAAGATGATGTTTCTCAGGAAGTAAATACCAGCTTCACCTCTAGATTTCAGAAAAGTAAATGTACTTATTGTAGTAAGCTTGGTCATACTACGGAGAAATGTTTCAGGAGACAGCGTGATGTGAACAAAAAGGAGTCTTTAAATATTCAGTCAATTGGTCTAGTGTCCACCCTTGAGAGTTCCCAGCATTCTTTAACTGAGTTAACTGAACCTGCTTTGAGGGGTAACTTAAATTCTCATGATGGAGCTCCTCTTTTGAGCAGTAACGTTGGTGACACTCTCAAGAGTTCATGTGCTAATTTCCTGTCTGATGGTTTTGTCAGTCCTCTGGACAGTAATGACAGGAAATCAGTTAAAATATATCGTGACACAGGTGCTTGCCAATCCCTTATGCTGACCAGTGTTCTAGGCTCTAATGTTAATTCCTCTGATGAAACTGTAATCTTACAAGGTGTAGGGAATAATTACTTCTCTGTCCCTCTGTGCAGAGTGAATTTAGAGACTGGTTTTGTTAATGGTTCCGTTATGGTTGGGTTGGTTGAGACACTCCCAATGTCAGGTGTAACTTTCTTACTTGGAAATGATATTGGTGGAAGTCAAGTGTGTCCAGCTCCTCAGTTGTCTAGTGAGCCAGTGGCTGCGTCCCAGGATTGTGATGTCCCTGATGTGTTCCCTGCATGTGCTGTCACTAGGGCTAAATCTAAAGTTACTGGTGATTTAGAGGATAATGATGATGATGATGTTATCCTAGCTGACACTTTTCTTGCTAATTTGGACCACTCACCAGATGAGGCAGTGCCCCGTAGTGTTGATAATTTGTCTCGTCAAGAGTTGGTTGAGTTGCAGGTTGCTGACCCTGAGTTGAAAGGTCTAGCTAACTCTGCTTACAGTGAAGAAGAGTCAGCCGGTGCTTCTACTTGTTATTATGTAAAGTCAGGAGTACTTATGAGGAAGTGGAGACCCCCAACAGCATCAGCCGACTGTGAATGGGAGGTTGTACATCAAGTTGTCATCCCTCGTGTTTGTAGGCAGGATATCATTAGAGTGGCTCATGATTCCAGTTTGGCAGGACACCTTGGAGTGAGGAAGACTGTGGCACGCATTTTGAAACACTTCTACTGGCCAGGTATCTTCAGGGATGTTTCCTGGTATTGTAAGTCTTGTCACACCCGTCAAGTTGTGGGGAAGTGTAATCAGACCGAAAAGGTTGCACCTCTAGTTCCCATTCCTCCTTTTGAGGCGCCTTTCACCCGTATGTTGGTGGATATTGTGGGCCCTCTTCCTAAGACTTCTTCAGGATTTTCTTATGTGTTGACCATGATTGATATGGCTACTCGTTATCCTGAAGCCATTCCACTTAGAAACATCTCAGCAAAGAACGTGGTTAAGGAAATGCTAGGGTTCTTCACAAAGTTTGGTCTGCCCAAGGAGGTACAGTCAGACCGGGGAAGTAATTTTATGTCAAACGTTTTCAAGCAGTCTCTGAAAGAGTTGGGCATCACCCAGATCACGTCTTCAGCTTACCATCCCCAGACCCAAGGAGCGTTGGAGAGATATCATCAAACACTCAAATCGATGCTCAAGAAATACTGTTTGGAACATCAGAAAGACTGGGATAAAGGTCTTCCATTCGTTGTGTTTGCCGCAAGAGAATCTCCAAATGAATCACTGGGCTTCTCACCTTTTGAACTACTGTTTGGCCATGAAGTAAGAGGACCCCTTAAGTTACTCAAGGAATGCTGGCTGTCGGAGGAAGATGACGTCAACCTGCTGGAGTATGTGATGAAGTTCAAAGAACGGCTGTCCATGGCTTTACAGCTGGCGAGAGAGAATTTAGGAGCTGCTTAGAAGATGAAGACTTGGTATGATAAGAAGTCCAGGTTACGCCACTTTCAGCCAGGAGATCAGGTTTTGATTCTGCTACCAGTTCATGGGCAACCTCTTCAAGCCAAGTTTAGTGGCCCTTATTTCGTGGAGAAGAAACTCAGTGATGTCAGCTATGTCATCGCCACACCAGATCGTAGAAAGAGCAAGCAACTATGTCACATCAACATGCTAAAGTTATATCACAGGCGGGACGAAAATAATCCAGTCTGCACTGTAGCTGTTCCACCCGAGTCTGCAAGTGAAGCTCTCCCATGCAGCATGAGCCTGAGTGATAGTTTGGGGAAGAATCCTGATATCATGAATGATCTTCAGACTAAGCTTTCTCATCTACCTCCCAAGGAAAGGCAGGAGTTTTCGGCATTACTGCAGGAGTACCCGCAAGTGTTCCGTGCCACTCCAGGAAGAACCACTGTGTTGATGCATGATGTCGATGTTGGAGACGCAAAGCCAATTAAATTGCCTCCTTACCGTGCGAACCCAGTGAAAGTTCCTCTCATCCAGAAGGAGCTTGGCTACCTGTTGGACCATAAGATGATTGAGCCCTGTCAGAGCGAGTGGAGTTCTCCTGTCACTCTGGTCCCTAAGCCAGGTGGGTCACAGCGGCTTTACATTGACTACAGACGTGTTAATCAGATAACCAAAACAGACACTTACCCTCTCCCTCGTGTGGAAGATTGCATAGACAAGATCGGAAAGGCTAGGTACATAAGTAAGTTTGATTTGTTAAAGGGATACTGGCAAGTACCTATGACTGAACGTGCTAGGGAGATCTCATGTTTTGTAACACTAGGAAAGACTTTTGCATGTTCAGTAATGCCATATGGTATGAAGAATGCACCAGCCACATTTCAGAAGCTCATGAATGTTGTAACAGAGGGTTTGGCAGGGTGTGTTGTTTATATTGATGATGTATTAATCTTCAGTGACAACTGGAAAGATCACCTATGCCATGTCAGTAAATTTCTTGAGCCTTTGGTTCATGCTAATCTTGTAGCTAATTTATCAAAGTGTGAGTTTGGTCAAGCTAAAGTTCAGTACCTTGGGTATGTAATTGGTGATGGACATGTTGCACCACCAGGAGCTAAGGTTCAGGTTATAAGTGATCTTCCCAGACCTAAAAGCAGGAAGGAGCTACAAAGATTTTTGGGAATGGTAGGTTATTACAGGAGATTTGTTCTTAACTTTTCTATTCTTGTATCACCACTTACAGACCTACTGAAAAAGGGAGTTAAATTTGTCTGGACCGATAACTGTGAATCCTCTTTCAACAAACTTAAAGCTATTCTATTAAGTCAGCCAGTGCTCGCTACTCCAAATTTTGCTAAGCCTTTTAAAATGGCTGTTGATGCAAGTGATACAGGAGCGCTGTTTTGATGCAAGAGGATGATCAGGGTATTGAACATCCTGTATCTTATTACAGTAAGAAGTTCACTCCACCTCAAAAGAACTACTCAACTATTGAGAAAGAGCTTTTGGCCTTGATTTTGGGTTTACGGCATTTTTCATTTTATTTGTGTTCTGGTTTTGACCCCATAGTCATTTATACAGATCATAACCCACTGAAATTCCTTAGTAAGTTTAAAGATAAAAATCAGAGATTGACAAGATGGAGTCTACTTCTTCAGGAGTATTCATTAGACATACATGTCAAGGGGAAAGAAAATGTTATTGCAGATTGCTTATCTAGACTTTAGACAGATTGTTTTAGAGTAATAAGAAATTTCCTTTGTAAATTTCTTTTTTCTTTGTGGGGAGGTGTTACATAGCCTATGATTTCATCATCCTTTGTGTAATTTTAACGTACAGTATGCTGCATGTTTGATCACGAGCGTGTTCTGCCTCAGTCCCCCCCTTCTACCGTTATAGTAGAGTAAGACGTCCTTTCTGTTGTCCAGAGCGGGATTGTCAACTCTATGTCCCCATGGCTTCATTTGCACGTCCTTCTTACAAGTTGTATCAAGCTCTCCTGGCCCTTATATAATGAGCTCAGTCTCTGCATCATTGCCACTTAGATCTGCTCCTCATTTTGTTCACATCTCTGTCCTCCCCTGTACAGATATTATTATTGTGAATTTCTCAGGAAGTCTCCAACCATCTAGCAGCTGTGGGATTTGAGTATACGTGTTATTGCATTTTGTTCTTGTACTGTATAGCATAAGGTTAATTCTTAGGCCTAGTGAGGTTTTTTTATTAATGTTGGGTTTTATGTCAGTCATTTTTGATAATAGTTTGTATCTGTAATAATTTATCTGGCATTCACTGAGTATTATCTGGTATCTCATTTTATCAGGGCTGACTTAGATAAATTAACTCTTGCTAATTTCGTGTTAATAGAGGCTATTGCAGTTAACCATATATTTAACCTGTTTATTTGCCATTACATTATCCTTATGAGTCCTGAATGTATTGTTGTTAGTTTGAGCATTAAACTTTAACTTGTAATTTTACCTAACTCTTTTGTTTTGAACCTGGAACTTTACGGGACAGTAGTGATTTTTAGTATTCTCACTTAAAGTGTACATTATCTTTCTCTGTTCCGTAACAATATATATATATATATATATATATATATATATATATATATATATATATATATATATATATATATATATATTATATATATATATATATCTATATATCTATATCTATATCTATCTATCTATCTATATATATATATATATATATATCTATATCTATATATATATATATATAATGTATATATATATCTATATCTATATCTATATCTATCTACATATATATATATATATATATATATATATATATATATATATATATATATATATATAATAATGATGGCCAGCAAAACCAGCGTGAAGATACACATGATTTATTGGTGACGTATCAGTTTTTTGCACAAACCATCTTCAGACCTAAACACACACACACACACACACACACATAAAATAGAAAGTAAAACCAGTATATATTTTTCTGATCTTCAGCTTATAAACTTTGATGCATGGTCGTGGGGAGTGCAGACGTGTCTTTTTCTGGGCTCTCCTCTAGTTTTCAGGGCTGCCTCACCGGCAGCGTAAATAAAAGTTAGGTTAGCTAGTACTCATTTTCCTCCCAGTCCTTTAGAGATATTGTAGGTGTCTATATCTGTTTCCTGGGATTGCCTTTGCTTACTCGCCTCTGGAGTGTACCCCCCACTGATCGCTCAGGGGTTTGAGTTACACACAGGCGCGTCCTCACGAGAATGGTTTGAGAGGGTAATCTCAGACTAGGTGTGTCTTCCCCGGGTGCTCTGTCCCTTGCTTGTTTTTCTTTTTCTTTCCACTTCCCCCGTAAGGGGGAAGTGGTTACTATGACGGACGTCCCTGCTGCCTCCCCCCCCTTCAGGGGGGGAGGTTGTCCTGACGACTATATGAATGACCGGACTGACCATCCCCAGACGGACGGACGCCAGACTCGATCCCCATTTGATGTTCCCGTAGACTATGCGACATACGTCACTATCCGTGCTCTAGCTTCCACTCCCCTGTCCAGTCTCAATCCCTTCCTTATCAAGAAGGTGATTGACCACTGTGTGGGAGAGGTGGAACAAGTAAAAAAAAAACTTGTTAACGGAGATCTCCTGGTCAAAACTGTTAACTCGGCACAGGTGAAAGATTTGTTGAAACTGCGTAAATTCCACTGTTACGATGTCGAATCGAAAATCCCAGTCTCCATGAATTCTTGCAAGGGTGTTGTCACTTGCAGGGATCTCATGGTGATGATAGAGGACGAAATCGAAAGTGAATTGGCGCAGCAAGATGTACTTGATACAAAACTCATTACTCATTACTCGGAAGGCACAAGGATGAAGACGGCAACTATTATCTTGTCGTTTGGCAAAGTTTCTCTTCCTAGTTTTGTCAAATTTGGTTACGAAATCATTCACGTTTGCCCACACATCCCTAACCCTTTGCGTTGCTTGAAATGCCAGTGGTATGGGGATGATACAAAGACTTGTTGGGCTTCCCATCCAGTGTGCAGCAAGTGTGGAAGCCAGGGTCATGATGAGGAACGTTGCACATCCGAGACAGTATGTTGCTTTCACTACAAGGGTACTCACTCCACTCCCTCTAGGGATTGTCCCAGGTGGAAGGAGGAGAAAGAGGTCTACACGGTGAAGGCAACTGAGGGTATTTCCTTCTACGAAGCTAGGAAAAAGGTGAAGGAGTTGCATGCAACTCCCACGCCGAATAGGTCCTATGCTTCGGCGTTAATGTCCCGTCCTGTGATGTGCTCTGTCGAGACTCAGACTGACCTTGTCCTTCTCCTTCCCGCCACCCACAGTACCTCTCCTTCTCGGCCTCCTGTCCACTCTAACTCTCTCACTGACATCCCTAAAGCTTTAACTTATTCTCAGGCTGCTGCTGCCTCTCCATCAGTACAGCCTAAACTAAAGTCTGACAAGCCTACTAAGAGTAACATGACCACCCTCATGAAACGGTCACATCTTCATGCTCTTCCGGTTCCTACTCCAGCGAGGGAGAGAAAGGTTAGCTCTTCCTCGGGGGAGGCTCGTTATTGATGAAAATATGGAGATTTCCGTCAACAAGCACCGGGATCGGCCCCTCGGTAGTCACTCGCCTGCTGGCGGGCGGCAAAAAAAGATGAAGCGTACTGGCCCCCAACGTAAATCTTAAACTGTCGCTTTCACTGTATTACAGTGGAATTGTAGAGGTGTTGGGAATAAGTTACAAAATATAGCAATCATGCTTTCAATACAAAGGTCAGACGTTGTTTGTTTACAGGAGACGCGACATAGTTTTCGACCCTCCACTTCCAAAATTTAACTATAAGAAAGCAGATTGGGAATCCTTCTCAAGGATCGCCAATTTAGATATATCTGGGGAGACCATAGATGTTAAGGTCGAAAATTTACCCAATCCATATTACACGCAGCTGAGGCTGCTATTCCCAAGACTTCTACAGTTCATGTGAAGCATAGATTGCCAACAAGCATTAAGGAAATGCAATAGGAGATACAGGATTTTTGATAGCCAGCCCTCTGAGGAAAATTTTATTGCATACAAACAGGCATGGGATGAGCCAAGGAGAATTATAAGAAGGGCCAAACGTGACTCCTGGAGGTCCTTTGTGTCCACGGTGACTCACACTACGCCATTAAGTAAAGTCTGGTCCACTATAAGAATATTAAATAATAAAGGCCCATACTCCCCTGTTACCACCATACAGGTGAACATCATCATCTATGACGAGCCGTGGATGTTGCTAACATCCTCGCCAGGAGTTTTCTCATGTAAGTAGCTCATCTAATAATGACCATCGTTTCCAACATCGTAAACGCACGGCTGAGCTACAGGTAATAGACTTTGTCATCTTAATCAGGACAGCCTGATT
Organism: Coenobita brevimanus; assembly: GCF_032717465.1. NCBI lineage: Eukaryota > Metazoa > Arthropoda > Malacostraca > Decapoda > Coenobitidae > Coenobita > Coenobita brevimanus. The sequence goes on along the minus strand of NC_137065.1, from coordinate 4,895,741 downwards.
AAGAGGTTAGCATTGTACAATGTGATTTGGGCGTCTCGAACGTTCCCAAACTCATGGCACTTAGCGCACGTCATACCGATACTCAAAGAGGCTGGTCGTCTTGTGAATCCCACTTCATTTCGTCCTATTGTGTTGACTTCTTGCCTCTGTAAGGTCATGGAACGTATGGTTAATAATAGGCTTCTTTTTGTTTTAGAGTCAAAGAATTTGTTAAATGATCAACAATGTGGCTTTCATAAATACAGAAGTTCAGTAGATCATTTATTGAATTTGGAGCATTGTATTTCAGAGGCATTTGCCAATAAAGAATTCATGATAGGGGTGTTCTTGGCCAACCATAAAGCCTATGACATGACATGGCAACACGGTATACTAATGAAGCTCTATGCTTATGGTTTAAGAGGAAATTTGCTATATTTGTTTCAAATTTCTTAAGGGACAGGATTTTCTCTGTCAAATTGACCCGTAACGTAACATTGGATATATTTATTGAGGAAAACAGGGTGCCGTAGGGAAGTGTGCTTAGTCCCACTTTATTTAGCATTATGATCAATGATATTCTGTCATCAGCTCCCATCCCGAGGAATCATAAATACTCGCTCTACGCTGACGATTGTGCAATATGGCACTCTTCCCATAATGCACAAATTTCGGCTGGGCAGATTCAAGCAGCCCTTGACTCCGTCCACCAGTGGGCCTTGCAGTGGGGATTTAAGTTTTCCGTCCCTAAGTGTGCCGCTGTAGTTTTTACGACTCATAACGTACCTAATTTGTGCTTAACTTTGGATAATCAGGCAGTACCTTTTCAAAATTCTGTAAAATTTTGGGAATACATTTTGATCGTCGTTTGAACTTCAAAATTCATGTTAATAATTTGCTTCCTCGTTGTTATAAACCAGTAAATGTCCTCAATTACCTAACGGGTACTACATGGGGTGCCGACAGAAAATCTTCATTAATGGTGTTTAAGTCCCTTATTCAATCGAAGATAGACTATGGCGCACAGGTGTATGGCTCGGCATCTGATGCCACGCTGAAAGGATTGGATGTGTTGCAGAATAAATGTTTGCAAATGTGTCTTGGAGCCATCCGGTGTACACGTGTAGCTCGTATGGAAGTGGAGGCAAATGTACCTCCCCTCTGTATTCGCCGTGACCACCTGGCTTGGTCCTATGGACTCAGAACATCGAGAAAAAGTAATATCGGCAATGTGGCCTGTACCCCCCTGTATCAATACCACCATCTTCTGTGGTGGGTGCGTTGGCCACTTGCCATTCGCCTCCACTTACTAACACAGGAGCTTGGTGTGGACCTCAGTGACTGTGACAAGTTGGTGTTTAAAAATATAGCGCCTTGGGAGATTTACTGTTGATGTATCATGGCTCCCAGCACCAAAGACCAAGGCGCCGTAGGTGGAGGTTCACCACTTGTTTCGTAATATCAACATTCGTCACTTGGGGTCTCACCAATTGTACACCGACGGCTCCAAGGCGAGTGAATGTGTGGGTGCTAGTGTGTGGTCGACTGAATAAGCCCTCAGGTATTGGTTGCTGGCTCATACATCTGTGTTTACCTCCGAACTTTTTGCTATTGACAAAGCCAAAGACTTTGCTCAAAATTCTCAGCAGGACTCATTTGTTATATTTTCAGACTCGAAATCAGCCCTTCAGGCAATTGCATCTTGCACTACGGACTCGCACGAGATCCATTGCCGCATTGTTAATAAGCTGCATTCATGCAACAAGTCATTCATGCTGCATCTACGGCATTGAGCAGGCTGACTTACGTGCAAAGTCGGCTGTAGAGCTCGAGGAGACTTAGGACGTTCCTCGTGATCTACGGTCGAGTCTGTCTCTCGGAAAGAAATCAATAAATCTCCTGTGGAAAGGTCAGTGGACCAGACTAAATATTCGAACATGTAAGCCGTACCTGGGCGACTGGGACTCTGCCAACCGTCCCATCGCCTGGAAGAAAAAGTGTTGGCTCGTTTGTGGCTTAATGCCACCATCCTAACTCACATGAAACCTTATATGGAAGAACGATTCCCACCGCAGTGTGACAACTGTGATGCAGTCATATCATCCTGCGCTGTCGGCGATTTATTCGTGAAAGGGCTTCACTTATAAATTACTGCAGCGCAGCAGACGTCCTCTTCACCCTTTTCACCATCCTGGGTGATGGGGACATTGTCATGACTGATAAATTGATGGCTTTCTTGAGAGAGACCGGACTAATCAGAGTGATGTGACTTTTTTACTTTATAGTTATGGTTTTTATGGACAGTAAATATGTATATATTGTACTATTAATTAGGGTTGACAGTTGACATATTTGAAATAGTTCCTCCTCCCCCTGATCTATTTCTAATATAGATGTCCCCTACATTAAACCCCGTTCCTCGATTGACAGTCACCAGCTGATGAGTGCAAGTGTGCAATATAGAAAGGTATTGGGCACTTACAGTCGATGGTGGTCTGTTTGGCGAGGTACTTCAATTTTTGTACAAATTATGTAAATAGATTATACCATATTGTTCAAGTTGTGCTAATTAGGGCCGACAGCTGACGTATATGGAAATGTTCCTGACTCGTCTGGTTCCCTTTCATATATTGATGTCCCCTATATTAGGTTGTGCCTCGACTGACAGTCACCAGGTGATGAGTGCAGGTATGTAATGTAGAAAGGCAATACATATCTGCAGTCGATGGTGTTCTGTTAGTCCAGGTATTTTTTCCATTAGTGTAAGTCTAGCTATTTGTCTCTGTAGGATTTAGTATAGGTTAGCGATTTGTCTGTTTGGTGATTAGTTTTTGGGTCTTTAGATTAGGTTTTTCTTTATAATATATAATATAATAAGTCTTGAGCGTCCAATAAATCTACGAGCAGCAACGGATACTTTTATTCTCAACCTGAACTCCCTTTTCCATTTTAGTCTTGCTCTCCAGTCGATTTTTCTCTGCTTTTTTTTAATGCAAGGAAGAAGGAACTAAAGGCCGGGAACCTGCAAATTGTTCCCTTCAAGAGAGAGAGAGAGAGAGAAAAAAAAAAGATAAGAGAGCCAAATTCATGATCTTCACATTTCGAGATGCCTGGACACAATGCGTTTGAAAGACTGGAGATCATAGGCAGTAGGAAATACAGACAGAGGGGGACAGTTCCAGAGTTGACCTGTTGCATATATGAAGGACTGGGAGTAATGGTTAACTCTTGCATTAGAGAGTTGGACAGAAATGGGATGAGAGTTTGTTGCTAGACGGGTGTTTCGCGTCCATCTTAGTGGTGGAATGATGCAAGCAGACAATTCAGAGGAGCACTAACAATTGAAGTAGCGATAGAAAAGAGATAAAGATGCAACAGTGCGGTGAAGAGACAGAGGTTGAAGGAAGCCAGTAAGTGGAGGGGAGTTAATGAGACGAAAAGCATTTGAGTCCACCTTGTTGTGAAGAACTGTATGTGGGGAGCCTCCCCACACATGAGAGTTGTGCTCTACACAGGGACGAATAAAACCCGTGTATATATGTCAACAACTGTGCAGGGGTAAAGAAGGCACGGAGTCGACTTAGCATAAATAATCTCTTAGAAGCAGATTTTACAACAGAGGAAATGTGTTCTTTCCAAGATAAATCCCGAGAGAATGAAACCCCAAGTATATTTAAAGATGATGCAGGATTAAACTGGATATTATTAAGAATTAGAGGATACTTCTGTGGAAGATGTTGTCGGGTTGATAGATGTAACAACTGAATTTTTGATGCATTAAAAACAACGAGTTTACTTTTACCCCAATCAAAGATATGAGCCAAGTCAGACATTAGGTGTGCCATAGCCTCATCACTTGTTTGTTGAAGTAACTGCTGAGATGGACGCTGCGGGAAACGAGTGAAAAGATGAAGGGTGGAGTCACCAGCATATGAGTGGATAATGTTAGATGTACAGTACCTCTTATGCTTTTGAAGAGGGATTATAAGAGGTCCAGGAACTCTCTATTTCAGATTTTGCAGATTGACGCACAATATTTGTGCCCACTTGTTTACTATTACCGGAGACCTCACGATCTCGGAGGTCAACCCCAAATAGCTTATGTCTGAACTGGAGGTCATGTGAGTGTGCACGCCAAAAACTGGGCTGCTGGGTCTAGTCGTTAGAGAGTGTCTTATCTGTGACCTAAAATGACCTCCGACCAGTGACCGGAAATGAACTCGGAGGTCAACCTCACACAGTCTATGTCCGAACTGGAGGTCATGGGAGACTCCATGCCAAAAATTTGGCTGCTGGGTCCAGTTGTTCGAGGGTGTATTACCGGTGACCTCAAATGACCTCGGATGCCAACCTCACATAGCCTATGTCTGAACTGGAGGTCATGTAAATCACCATGCCAAAGATTATCCCGGTGTTGCCCGGGACATTAAGGTGAACACACTGAAGGTGACCTCAAATGACCAAGATCTGAATTTTGACCCCTCCTAGAACAATCCTTGGGTCACCCTGATTCAGAATATATATAGGTCTGGGGGTCTATGGTTCTTGGTTCGGCGTTATACCAGGACAAACAAATAAACAAACAACGCTTCACACACATATATATATATATATATATATATATATATATATATATATATATATATATATATATATATATATATATATATATACATATATATACATATACGTATATACATATATACATATATATATATATATATATATATATATATATATATATATATATATATATATATATGTATATGTATACATATATATATATATATATATATATATATATATATATATATATATATATATATCTATTGCCAGACGCCTCAATCCCGTTTGGGGTGGCCACAAACAAATCGCCTCCAAGTCGCCCTGTCCCCCGCCATTTCACTGCCCTGCTCCCACCTCACAGCCCCCGCTCTCATATACCTCTCCACCCCATCTCTCCATCTCATCCTCGGCCTCCCCCTCCCACTTCCCCCCTCCACCTCACTCACATACACTCTCTTCGTCAGTCTTTCACCCTCCATCCTCTCCACATGGCCAAACCACCTCAGTGTGTTTCTCATAACGCTTCCTATCACATCCACATCCACACCACAATGCTCCGTTATATCTTCATTCGTCAGCCTGTCTCTCCACGTGACTCCACAGGCTCCTCTTAAATAACTCATTTCCACGGCTCTCACTCTTGACTTGTGTCCTTCAAACAATGTCCAAGCTTCACTTCCGTACGTTAGAGTTGGTATCACAATACTGTCATGTAGTAACTTTTTCACATCCATGCTCACTTCCCTGTTTCTTATCACTGCTTTCAAAGAACCAGCAACCTTTCTTCCCTGCTGTACCCTTTCAAGCACTTCACCCTCCAAACCTCCATCCTTACTCATCACACTACCCAAGTACTTAAACGTACTCACATTTTCCAATTCCTCACCATCCAACCTTGCTGTACATTCACTAACCTCACCTCTCTCAAAGACCATCACTTTACTTTTCCCTACATTCACCTTTAGATTCCGTTTGTTACACACTCTCCCAAACTCATCCACCAAGCCTTGCAGCTCCCCATCGTCTTCACTCAAGAACACAGTATCATCTGCAAACAACAGTACAGGGAGTTTCCAAACACTATCCTCTCTCACCAGGGCCACTCCAACATCCACTACCCTACCTTGTACCTCTTTTATTACCCCATCCATGTACAGATTGAACAACCATGGAGACATGACACATCCCTGTTTCAAACCAACTTTCAAAGAGAAAAATTCACTTAGTACACCATCCACACGCACTGCAGCCTTCGCACCATCGTACATACTCTTCACAGCATTCAACAACTTCCCATCTACTCCATATATTCTTAACACTTTCCACGATCCTTGTCTATCCACCCTGTCATATGCTTTCTCCAAATCCATGAAAGCCGCATACAACTTCTTTCCCTTCTCTAGAAACTTTTCCACTAAAGATCTAAGAATGAATATCTGATCAACACAACCTCTTCCCTTCCTAAAGCCTCCCTGTTCTTCTCCAACTAATTTCTCTGTTCTTTCTCTAACTCTGTCTATAAGTATCCTACCATACACTTTTCCTATTATACTAAGAAGACAAATACCCCTATGATTACCACACACTTCTTTTTCCCCTTTTCCTTTGTACAAGGGACTAATTATACCTGACTTCCAATCCTCCGGGACTCTACCTTCCTCCCAGGCCAATCTGCACATCTTCCACATCCATTCTATTACTATCTCTCCCCCATGCTTCAGCATTTCACCACACACTCCATCAATTCCTGGTGCTTTCCCCGTTTTAACTTTCTTCATTGCTTCCACAACTTCTATCCTACTGATTTCTTCCTGTCTTCTCACCTCCCTCCTTCTCCCAGCCATTCCCCAGCCACTTATACTCGCATTACTTCCATCCTCTACGTTCAACAATTCCTTAAAGTGTTCTCTCCATCTGTTCACTTTTTCTCCCTTCTCCACTAGTAATCTACCACTTTTATCTTTCACTCCCCTGCTTACTTCACTTCCACCCTGTCTTACTCTTTTCACTTCTCTCCAGAACATTTTCTTACAGTCCCTCCATTTTACACTCAGATTCCTTCCAAATTCCTCATCCACTCTCTTCTTACTCTCTCTTACTAATCTTTTCACCTCTCTCTTTCTTTCCACATATAACTCTCTCTTCCGCCTCTCAACATCTTCCACACCCCTATTTCTCATCCATTCATTGTATGCTTTCTTCTTTTGTGCCACAGCCTGTCTCACCTCTTCAGTCCACCACGCTGTTCCTTGCACCCCCCTCCGTCTTCTCCTCCTTCCACACACCACATCACATGCTGCACATATTTCTTCTGTAAATATCTTACACACACCTTCCACGTCTCCCATCTGCTCCAATTCATATTTGCCCAATCGTTACTCCACTTCTCTCTTATATATTTATATATATATATATATATATATATATATATATATATATATATATATATATATATATATATATATATATATATATATATATATATATATATATATATATATATATATATATATATATATATATATATATATATATATATATATATATATATATATACAGTTATATCAATACCTTAGAGGAAGCCAGCCAGAATGTTCCAGCACTAGAACTTGCCTCTCCCGACATTGTTCCACTTAAGATACAGACAAGGTATGTGAAATCCATCCTAGACAATTTACCTATCAACAAAGCTCCAGGGCCAGATGGAATTCCACCAATTGCTTTGAAAAAGTGTTCCCCAGAACTTGCCTCTGTTCTTGCAAAATTATTCAGACTATGCATACGTACTTCTTCATTTCCTAATTCGTGGAAAGAAGCCAATATCCACCCAATTCCAAAGAAAGGAAGTTCCTCTGACCCCTCTGCTTACAGACCAACAGCTGTCACATCTTCTCTTGGTAAGGTTTTTGAAACTGTAATTAATAAGCACATAGTTAAACATCTTGAATCCAACAACTTAATTAGTGATAGACAATATGGTTTTCGCCAAGAAAGATCCACCATTGACATACTCAATCTCCTAACTCATACCATCCATCAATCAGTTGATCTACATGGTGAAACTCATGCAGTAGCCCTGGATATTTCTAAAGCTTTCGACAGAGTGTGGCACCGTTCCCTGTTGTCCAAACTCCCTTGCTATGGACTAAACTCTTTTGTTCCTTTGATTTCCTCATATCTCAGCAATAGAAAAATAAGAGTAAAAGTAGATGATGTATATTCCACTTTCCACTCAGTTAACGCCACCGTGCCACAGGGATCAGTTCTGGCACCAACCCTGTTCCTCGTTCATATTAATGATCTCTTATCTGTCACCCACAATCCCATCCATTCATATGCAGATGACTCAACACTTCATAGTTCATTCACACTCAGATATTAATTTGCAAAGTCCGATATCTCTAACTCTCACCTCAGTACAGCCATCTCTTTAAATCAAGATTTATCCACGATCAGTGAATGGGGACAAAACAACCTTGTCTCATTTAATGCTAGTAAAACTAAATATATACAATTTACTAATAGGCAGATATTGCCAGAATCGTATGTTACCTTCAATGCTACAAATATTCCCATTTCCAAAAGTATTGAAATTCTCGGCGTCTCGCTTAACAATGCCCTCAGCTGGACCTCTCATGTCAGATCACTTGCTAAAACCGCCTCAAAGAATCTTGGATTATTGTACAGAGTCCGTAACTTCTTCACTGACGAGCAGTTAGTTATCATTTATAAGAGTCATATGCGCTCTCAGCTTGAATACTGCTCAACCTTGTGGAGCGGATGTGGAGAGGTTGCATTAAAACAAGTAGACAAAATTCAGAACAAGGCTGTTAGAATTATTAATAACCCTGCTATTATTAATAAACTACCTCCCGTACAAGTAAGAAGGAATGTTGCCTCCCTTGCGTTATTTTACAGATATTTCTACAGCAAATGCTCAGTCGACGTTGCGTCCATGGTGCCACCTCTCCATGCCTTCCCTCGTGCTACACGGGCAGGTGGCAGCGCTCATGACTGGAGTGTCACTCAACCATACTGCAGAACTTCTGCCTATCAGAATTCTTTCATTCCCCGAACTGCATCTCTCTGGAACTCGCTTCCCCAGAGTTGTTTCCCTCCAGACTTCAACCTACTGCTGTTCAAGTCTGTTACAGATATTTCATGAACAGCGGACACCAGTAATCTGGTGCATGGATTTTTTTTTTTATTCATTTGTTTTTCCTTCCTCTGTTATGTTATTAAAAAAAATATATATACATACATACATACATTACTTAAATGGAATTATCTACATGTACATGCGTATATGTGTGCGTGCGTGCGTGCTTGTGTGTGTGTGTGTGTGTGTGTGTGTGTGTGTGTGTGTGTGTGTGTGTGTGTGTGTGTGTGTGTGTGTGTGCTATGGTACAGTTCTGTATGTGATATGGTACAGTTCTGTATGTGATATGGTGCGGGTATGGGTGTCAGATATGATGTATGACAGATATGGATCTAGGACAGGTATGTGGTGAGCATAATGAAGTATGGTGAGTCAGGTATATGTGAGTGACTCCCACAATTATTATACAGAACAGAGAGCCAGGAATATAGGACAGAGAGAGAGAGAGAGAGAGAGAGAGAGATTGAGAGAGAGAGAGAGAGTGTTACCCCTAGGTGAGAGTGCATATAGGTGTGTGGTTTAGAATAAATATTATACCTACATACATGCCACGTGTACAGCTCGCCCCGAGAAAGACAGGTGTGGAGAAACAGGTGTGTCGACACTCAGTCCAGGTGTGTGTGTGTGTGTGTGTGTGTGTGTGTGTGTGTGTGTGTGTGTGCGCGCGCTGAGCTATTGTCTGCTTTCTTGTTTTGTGGTGGATGGTGTTATGTGTATTATCAGTGAATGTCTAGTTTAGATTGTGTTATCTGAACTTTTTGTTTATTAGAGACTACCGACACACACACACAGACACACACACACACACACACACACACACACACACACACACACACACACACACACACACACACACACACACACACACACACACACACACACACGCATACACACACACGTGGGGACGCGCTCGATATACCATTTGACAGAAACTGAAAAATAACTTACTCTGTATTTCCTACTGCCTATGATCTCCAGTCTTTCAAACGCATTGTGTCCAGGCATCTCGAAATGTGAAGATCTTGAATTTGGCTCTCTTATCTTTTTTTTTTTCTCTCTCTCTCTTGAAGGGAACAATTTGCAGGTTCCCGGCCTTTAGTTCCTTCTTCCTTGCATTAAAAAAAAGCAGAGAAAAATCGACTGGAGAGCAAGACTAAAATGGAAAAGGGAGTTCAGGTTGAGAATAAAAGTATCTGTTGCTGCTCGTAGATTTATTGGACGCTCAAGACTTATTATATTATATATTATAAAGAAAAACCTAATCTAAAGACCCAAAAACTGATCACCAAACAGACAAATCGCTAACCTATACTAAATCCTACAGAGACAAATAGCTAGACCTACACTAATGGAAAAATACCTGGACTAACAGAACACCATCGACTGCAGATATGTATTGCCTTTCTACATTACATACCTGCACTCATCACCTGGTGACTGTCAGTCGAGGCACAACCTAAAATAGGGGTCATAAATATATGAAAGGGAACCAGACGAGTCAGGAACATTTCCATATACGTCAGCTGTCGGCCCTAATTAGTACAACTTGAACAATATGGTATAATCTATTTACATAATTTGCACAAAAATTGAAGTACCTCGCCAAACAGACCACCATCGAGTGTAAGTGCCCAATACCTTTCTATATTGCACACTTGCACTCATCAGCTGGTGACTGTCAATCGAGGAACGGGGTTTAATGTAGGGGACATCTATATTAGAAATAGATCAGGGGGAGGAGGAACTATTTCAAATATGTCAACTGTCAACCCTAATTAATAGTACAATATATACATATTTACTGTCCATAAAAACCATAACTATAAAGTAAAAAAGTCACATCACTCTGATTAGTCCGGTCTCTCTCAAGAAAGCCATCAATTTATCACAAATGTGAAACAGAGTTATAAAATCTATACGTAGGATATTAGGTGTTATACAGTATATGCACGATACGTTTATTGCAGATATACATATTTTGCTCTGCAGAACACACACACACACACACACACACACACACACACACACACACACACACACACACACACACACACACACACAGGTGAATGGATAGAGAATAAGGGCAGCGAGGGAGGGAGAACGAGAGAGGGTGGGGGAATAAAAGGAAAGGAGGAATGGGGAAAGAGAGAGAGGGAGGGAGCAGGGGAGAGAGGGAGTAGGAGAGAGAGGGGGGGAAAGAAAGAGAGAGAGAGAGAGAGAGAGAGAGAGAGGGGGGAGGGGGGGAAGAGGGAGAGTCAGTGTTACCAGATGAAATCTGACTGAGGCCAATCGGAGGTGTGTAAGAATTCTTGTCCCCAATAGTACATGCAGCAGTAGAAGAGTTTAATGCTTGCAAAGTACATGCAACAGTAACAGATAATATTTCAGTGTCACTATCTACGCTTTCACCAGGTTCATCTTCTGCAGAACTGCTAAAGCTGCTTTCATTTTTCTTTGATATCGATGGACTGGCACTAGCTTCGAGGTGATACTGGGCTAGACTGTCTTATTCCTTAGACTTGCTTCTCAGACACTCCTGTAACCTCTTTGTAGCTTTGCTGTCAAGTGCACCTGTCATCATCTTGCGTGTGGTTCGTTGATCTTGAGGAAAAGACAGTTCAGAAATTGGAGTCTTGCAAGACTCTGCACACGAACATATTGAATGGTTAGCACATTTGTATGTTGCAATGTCGAAAATCCTCCTGGCTTGCTCCTTGCATTCAGTGACTTTCTGTTCATACTGTTTATTTCTTTTCGAAGTAGGGTATCTCACAAGTTTGAGATAGTTATCGTGGTGATTTCGTATCAGCTGTATAATGCGGTTGATGTCACATTAGGTACTGATGGTCGGATCCAAATTTCTTTAAATTTGACAACCAGGATTTCAGACAAAGCTGCAACAGTTTTTTTTTTTTTTTTTGTATTATTATTATTCAAATTCATTCTAACCCACTGATAGTCCAAAAACATGTCTTCAGTAGTTGGCAACCTGTGCAAGTTCAATTTGGCAAGCCGGAGGTTTTCTTGGATGACACTCAGCCATCTTCTCACCATGCTCCAACACTCAAACTGCATAAGGAATGCAACAGAACATAGTAGACTTAACAAACTTGAAGTATTATTATGCACTGTATAATATATACGCTTAAGTACTCATAAGACTGTCACGGGGGGATGTGAAATTATATATTAAGAATGCTAGATGTTACTTGAAAACAGAAACAAGGAATTAACTTGTGAAAATCAAGCAGTAAGTTTTACTTTATGTGGCTTACGTCGCCGATTCTCTAAGGACGAGAATTTATAAACTTTCTCAACAGTACACAGCAGAGACTAATAACTCACGCGTGCTGATTGTTAGTGCTCTTAGCCTCTTGAGAAAGTAACCCCACCCCTGACAATCAATAACTAATGCTAATAATGATAAACAGGTTCTTGCCGGTACTTAACTCCTGGCTGGTACAATGGATTTAAGTTTCATACAAAAGAACTGGCCTAAGTACCAGTTATGAATAATGTAAAGAGTTTGTGCAAACTAGGAGGGGCAACTAAAATAAACTTAATGTGGAGAAGTGGTTGGAAGAAGTTCAGGGAGCTCTTGCCTCTCCTGACATTGAGAGGGCTCTCCCTACGTGCTAAGGGGTCTTTGTATGCAGCATGTGTTAGGAGTGTAATGCTGTATGGCAGTGAGACCTGGGCAGTGAAGGAGGGAGACATTCGCCGGCTCAGACGTACAGAAATGACAATGATTAGGTGGATGTGCAGTGCGTCCCTGCATCCAAGGCCTGGAGGGGCTGGGTTTACAATGGAAGAGTTGAGAGGTAGGATGGGACTGGAGTGTATTGGTGTTGTGATGAGGAGAGGTAGATTGAGGTGGTTTGGACATGTGGAGAGGATGGGGGATGATAATTGGGTGAGGAAGGTGAGAAGTATTAATATTGGGGGTGGGGTTATGAGGGGTAGACCGAGAAAGACATGGGACGAGGTCATTAAGTGTGACCTTAGGGTTAAGGGACTGAACAGGGAGGCTGCAATTGATCGTGCAGCGTGGAGAGCTGCCATTAGGTGACCAAGGCCGACACATGCAAGCATGTTGGAGCCTTTAAAAACGCAAATGAAAACGTGGAGGAATAAAACACAAGTCTAATTACATAAAGCTCAAAGAAAAGAACTGTGAATTTATTGATTACAATGAAATAAATTTACGTTATACGAATTTCAAAAATGAATTCAAAATAACAAGGAGAATACACTCACTCGCTCATTCAAAAGCTAATTTAACTTAAGCCTAGAAAAACGAACAAAAATACTGGTCAGTAGAGGGGAGCCAAACGAGTAGTCCGGGCGTCTGTGATGAACATCAAAACGCTGTTGTTTGCTAAGCCCGCTTTGCCAATTCACCATCTAGGTGGAGATTCTGGAACTCGCTGTACAACGGAGGCACTGCTCTATGCTGGGCACAAACGGTCCTGCCCTCGAGGTGACTCAAAGCTGACTAAATTCAAACAGGGAAAAGAGGTAGGGGCTGGCCGTGTTTGCCGGAAGTAGGGCGCGGCCTAACTTCAACAGTCAACGGAAAGAAATTGAATGATATAGGCTCACAATAAATCACTCAGTGAAAGCATTACTGTCGTGGATAAGAATGGTCACCTGTGAAACAGTGACATACGTTCTGAAAACCACCCTGATCAAAGTGAATACAAGGACGATTGAACTGAGTGATGCCCAGTGGGAATTCCACTAGAGTTCGTGGTTTTCTCACTAAAGTACAATGTCATGAATTAATAAATACGCTCTCGCGAATTTGTGACATTACGCCCCATCAAAATCAAAGTTTTCTTCAGAAAAATATTCGATATACATACATATAAATCCTAACTCAGTCACACAAGATTCACACTGTGGTGTGTGTACTATCCTGCTACAGGAGAAAATCACAGTCGCCCATGAGCGTAAAAAACTCATATTTACGTTAATAGAAGCAAGCTTGAGGAAAAAACTCTATGACAACAGTGAAAAATCCTGTACTCAGGTCAAACTGAGCGAAAAGTTCGCTACATTTACATTAACAACTAATTGTTATGTAGCGTGATGTATGTAATACACTGTGTAGGTGTGACAGTTGTGGTGTAACTGTGCCTACGTGTAAAATTATATAATACAAATCAATAGTAAATAGAGATGACGAGGCAGAAGAGAAGAGGCGGCAGCATGCGGCAGAGACGATCAGCTGATCTGCATGACAAATTTGCTACACCCACCAGCTTCACCTGCGAAAGCAATCAAGGTGGAGCATCAATAGTGTCAGTGTGACAAACAATTTTTATTAAATTACAATTTCTCTCTCTCTGCCTGGCAGTTAGTACTTATCTTACAAAAAGTACGCCCTAGCCAAAAATTTTAAGTGACAGCCAAGCTTTGTACATCCGAGGTCTCCATTATTTTTGTATTGGATACATTATTAACCAGAAAACGTGGTCCCAGGACAAAATCTCAAAGGACCCTTATAGTTTACTGGTTAAACCCTAAACCTACATTATTATTAACCAGGAAACGTGGTCCCAGGACAGAATCTCAAAGGACCCTTATAGTTTACTGGTTAAACCCTACTCTACACTTACGATTAACATTGGCAAGCTGAGAATCCCTATGCAATCTCGGGCAGGTCACATTTTAACACCCACCGTGGATGTGAACACTCATGTGGATAATGTGCATTCTCCGGGAATCCTCAGAGAGGCCCACAGCTCGAGACACCACAAGGTAATTCAAACACAGCCTCGGAGTGTCCTTACAGGGGTCTCGAAATTCCCCCTTAACCTACGATATATATGTATATAAAGGCCCTGGACATACTGTGTCCTGTGGGGCCAACGGGCAAGACGTCAGATCTGCACCCACATTACCACTGCCCTCTCTTTCAACTGCTTCAGAGATTATGGGTGTGGATTCAAGCGGCACAGGAAGGACATGTCCCTGATTGGTGGTACATTGACACACATTGCAGGAACGCACATAGCTATCTATTTTCTGTTCCATCCCTGGCCAGAAAAAATCAGCACGGATATGGCCCTGGGTTTTCCTTTTGCCCAGATGACCTCCTGAGGCTGAACAATGACCCCATTCTAACACTGCTTGGCGATACTTAGCAGGAATGACAAACTGCAGTTGAACCTCGCCCTGGGGTGTTCGTGACTCACGGTACAGCTGTCCTTGTTTACGAAGGAACCTGGCTTGACCTCCCTGTGAATACTTAATCATTCTACCCTATTGCTTCTTCTGCACGGCAGCAAGTGTTGGGTCAGCCTGTTGTTCTTGGACAACATCTTGGCTACAAATCAGATCATGTAGCGATGCAATGGTCACAGGGGTGACACAGTTTGGAGCCTCAGCCATGGCTCGTGTTACTGCAGCCGAAGTAGCATCATCTACAGTGCAACTATACTTGGCACCTTGAATATTGCCTATTATTAGGTCAAACAAAGCTCTGGCATGACAACTGCAAGTGTCGTACCAGTGTAAAATGGAGATGCCACCTGGATACATGCCTCAGGGAACAATCTCACTGATCCATTAATAAGCTGAGCTTGGATCTGTTGACCTGTGTATTCCTCAGGCCGAACTAGACTCTGCCTGACAGAGCAACCTGAGGAACCATTGTCTCTCAGGACCTATACAGGTACACCTCCAACAAACTCTGGCTGAACAAGGAAGGCACTGTTGCCTTTTTTTTTTTTTTTTGTTATGCTAGGAAGAAGGAACCAAATGCCATGAGCCTGCAGTAACAGTTCCCTACAAGAGAAAAACAAAATACAATAGAGAGCCAAATTCAAGATCCGATCATTTCGAGATGCCTGGACACACTGCATTTGAAAGAATGGAGATCATAGGCAGCAGGAAATACAGACAGAGGGAGACAGTTCCAGCATTGACCTGTTGGATAAATGAAAGACTGGGAGTAACGGTTAACTCTTGCATTAGAGAGTTGGACAGAAAAGGGATGAGAGTTTGCTGCCAGACGGGTGCTACACGCATGTCTTAGAGGAGGAGGAATACAAGCAGACAGTTCAGAGGAGCAGTGACCATTAAAGCAGCGATAGAAAAGAGATAAAGATGCAACAGTGTGGCGAAGAGACAGAGGTTGAAAGGAGTCAATAAGAGGAGGAGAGTTAATGAGACGAAAAGCCTCTGACTCCACCCTATTGAGAAGAGCTGTATGTGGGGAGCCTCCCAACCCATGAGAGTTGTACTCCACACAGGGGCAGATAAAACCCCTGTATAGAGTCAACAATTGTGCAGGGGTAAAGAAAGAGCGGAGTCGGCTTAGCACATCCAATCTCTTGGAAGCAGATTTTACAAGAGATGCAATATGATCTTTCCAAGATAAGTCCCGAGTAAATGAAACCCAAAGCATGTTCAACGATGATGCAGGATTAAGCTGAATATTATCAAACATTAGTGGGTATACCTGTGGAAAATTTTGTCAGGTTGATAGGTGTAAGAACTGAGTCTTAGATGCATTAAAAACAACCATATTATTTTTACCCCAGTCAGAGATATGAGCCAAGTCAGACATTAGGTGTGCCATAGCCTCATCCCTTGTTTGTTGAAGTAACTGTTGAGATGGGCATTGCGGGAACCGAATGGAAAGGTGAAGGGTGGAGTCATCAGCGTATGAGTGGATAGGGTTAGATGTACAGCTTAGAAGATCATTGATGAATAAAAGGAAGAGAGTTGGTGATAGGACAGAGCCCTGAGGAACACCACTGTTGATAGATCTAGGAGAAGAACAATGGCCGTCTACAACAGTGGCTATAGAACGACCAGAAAGGAAGCTAGTGATGAAGGTGCAGATAAAAGGATAGAAACCGTAGGAGGGCAGTTTGGAATTAAAGATTTATGCCAGACTCGATCGAAAGCCTTAGAGATGTTAAGTGCAATGGCAAAGCTTTCGCCAAAGTCCCAAAAGGAGGACGACCAGCAGTCTGAAAGGTAGGTGAGAAGATCGCCAGTGGAGCGTCCCTGACGGAACCCGTACTGACAATCGGAAAGAAGGTTGTCATAGGAAAGATGCTTTAAAATTTTTCTATTGAGAATTGACTCGAAAACTATTGAAATACAGGATGTTTAAGCAATTGGACGATAGTTGGAGGGTTGGGAGTGGTCACCCTTCTTTGGGACTGGCTGAATGAGAGCAAACTTCCAGCAAGAAGGAAAGGTACAAGTTGATAGACAAAGGCAAAAGAGTTTGCCTTGGCAGGGTGTAAGCACGGAAGCACAGTTCTTGAGAACAACAGGAGGGACCCCATCAGGCCCATATGCCTTGTTAGTACTGAGGCCAGTGATGGCAGAAAATAGATCAGCTGAAGAAATTTTAATGTCAGCCATGAGGAAGTCAGAGGGGGGAAGTGATGGAGGAACAGCACCGGAATCGTCTAAGGTGGAACTGGAGGAGAAAGTCTGTGCGAGGAGATCTGCTTTATCAGTAGAAGAAATAGCTACAGAACCATCAGAGTAGAAAAGAGGAGGGAAGGATGATGAGGTAAAGTTGTTAGAAAGGTTTTTGGCAAGGTGCCAGAAGGAGCGGGAAGAATTTGAGTTGGAGAGTTGAGAGCATTTAGTACGGATGAAATTATTTTTAGCAGAGTGAAGAACAGACTTAGCACGATTCCGGGCAGAAAAGTAAAGATGATGTGATTCAGGGATGGGTTGGCTCCGGTTCCTTTTGTAGGCCCTCTTCTTGTTTCGGACAGCATTAGAAAAAGCGTGATTAAACCAAGGCTTTCTTGCGTTAGTCAAAGGATATGAGAAAGGAATGTATGCTTCCATGCCCGAGAGAATAACCTCCGTAATCCGCAAGGCACACTCAGATGGCTCACGGCCATGGAAGCAATAATCATTCCTCGAAAAATCAAAAGTACTGCCTGAGGGTCTCCCAGTCCGCGGCTCCAAAATGCCACAAGCGACATTTCCCTGGAGGGTCCACAGGCCGTACCAGAGTGATAGGACAGGTTAAGGTGATAAGGTTGTGATCGGAGGAGCCCAACGGAGAGAAAAGATTAACAGAGTATGCAGAAGGATTAGTTGTGAGGAAGAGGTCAAGTATGTTGGAGCTCTCTCCAAGGCGGTCAGGGATATGGGTAGGGTGCTGTACAAGCTGCTCTAGGTCATTAAGGATACAAAAGATCTAGGCTTGTTCACCAGGTGGATCAGTGAAAGGAGAGGAGAGCCAAAGGTGGTGGTGAACATTGAAATTTCCTAGAATGGAGATTTCTGAGAAAGGAGAAATGGATAGAATGTGTTCCATCATAGAAGTAAGATAGTCAAAGAATTTTTGATAGTCAGTAGAATTAGGGGATAAGTAAACAGCACAGATATATTTAATCAGAGAATGACAGGCAAGCCGAAGCCAGAGTGTTGAGAATTCAGAAGAATCGAGTTCAGGAACATGAGGGCAAGATAAGTCGTTGCGTATATATACACAACAGCCACCTTTGGCTTTGAAATGAGTATAGAGAAAGTAGGAGGCTACAGAAAAGGGTTTGCTGTCAGTTGCCTCAAACAGCTGAGTCTTAGGTTGGAAAAAGAAGGTGAGGTTTAGAGGAGGAGAGGTGGTGCTCAAAAGAGCGAAAGTTAGAGGAAAGGCAGCGAATGTTGCAGAAATGAAGAAGAAGTGAGTCAGACAGTGGTTCTAGGCGCCTCGAGTCGTCACCGGGGGAGGGGCGGATGGTGGGGGCATTTATGGTCCCCCCCTCTGGGGACTCCGAGGCTTGGTGATGAGATGCCATAATTACATTTTGGAAAAGGAAGTGTAGTGTGTACTGTGCATGTAGTTTGGTGTAGATAGTTAGAGAAATTTGTACTGGAGAGCATGCTGGCCTACTCTCTGTGTAGCTGAGACACTGAAGAAGTTCAGCAAAGGGGGATGGTCAGGAACTAGTCCTGAGGGCTGATGAAACGGGAGCTCCAGCACTCCCTGACATCAGCTTTCCATCCACCTCGGGAGTACTGCCCTGCTCGACTGGTGCTACAGTCTACTTCTCCCTGTGGGAGGGCCTGTGGAGGAAGCAGCCAGCCACCAATGAGGCTGCTGAATGCAGCAAACATGGTGCCCTGAGAACTAGATACCTGAGGGGTCGTATTCACTGTCTGGGGAGATGGAGCGTTGACCACCTGCAGAGGAGGGTTCACTGTTGCTGGGGGACTAGTGAACTGTGGGGAAGTACATGTGCTGCTAGGGACGACACCACCGTACTGCTGTTGAGGAATGAAGGCTGCATTTGCCTCCTGCCTCCGATACACTGGTGCTGGCGCTGAAAAGGATTGTCCCGACTGTTGATTGCGTGGCTGATACTGCTGCTGGTTATTGTACTTGTACCTCTTCCAGACAGGTTGCTGCGTATTCTGTCCCTGGTCCTTCTTCTGTGGTTTGTTTGGACCTTGGCCATTATTCTGAGAACAGCCTTGATGCTGGAGTTCAGTCTGAGACGGTTTCCCAGATTTGTCAGCTTTCCTGTTCCATGTGTGTTGCTGATGAGTTTGATACCCATATGCAGTGAAGAATGCATCAGCCTTCTCCATCATTTGGCAGGCATCCCTTACGTGGCTGATCTTAAGCTGAGCCATAAGCTCAGCAGACCTCGACTTTTCTAGCTGCGTGCACAGCATAAGGTCAATTATCCCCTCTCGCGTGGGAGGAGTTTCATTTTTCTCCATCCACTCGTCTAAGTAAGCAGTAAGCTGATCAAGAAACTGAACAGCAGTCTCCTTTTCTTGTAGACGTGCCCTCATAAACTGACTCCTGGCGTCGTCAACTGTGAGACCATATGCTATGATGAGTGCGGCCTACATCATCTCATAGATGAGATTGTCTCCACGAATTCTGTGGAGAATATCGAGGGCAGGACCCTCAAACAAGCTAAGAAACTGGAGCCGCTTAGCTGCCTCATCCAGCTGGTACAGCTGAGCCATGTCTTTGAAACGAGCTATGAATGGCTCGATTCACTTGCCTTCCTTGTATGGAGGAAGCTTGATGTGTGGGGTCGCCAGAACATGTGTAGGGAGAGCGCTCATGGAGCTTGGGTTAGTTGCATCAGATGTATCTGAAGCCAAGGAGTCTCTCTTGAGCTTCAGCATCTCAAGTTCACGTTTCTCACGTGCATCACGCTCGGCACGTTCGTGTTCTCGTTGTTGTCGCTCGTATTCACGTTCTCTTTCGCGTTGTTCTCACTCGTGTCAGCGTTGTTTTTGCTCGTGTTCACGTTGTTCTTGCTCATGTTCACGTTCTCTCGCGTTCCTCGTGCTGTTCTTGCTCATGTTTGCATTGAATTCTATGCTCCTCATGGGCATCACTCTCACACTGTTGTTCGAAATTAAACTGTGAGAGCACATACTCCTTTATTTGTTCAGGGTCTGTAAGCCCCATATCTTTGGCTTCCTGCATATATTAGTAGCCATAATGCTAACTCAACTAAGGCTGAGTAGACTTAAGACTGAGTACTGACTGCTATTTTGCAGAGAAATGCCAATAATCAATAGTAAAAAACATAGGCACAGGTTGGTGGTGACCAGTTTTATCTAGTTAAGTTCATAAAGAAAGAAAAAAAAAACTGACTGGGAAAACTATTACGTAAAATTAATAGAAATGAATCAATAACCACCAGTAAGATAGTGCCTATAGACATTAATGATAAATACCTAGGTGTGAGTGAGTGAGTATTATCTCGTTAATAACTTTAGAGCTAGGAGTTAATATCATGGGATGAGGTCGCCAGATGTCACGGGGGGATGTGAAATTTATGAATTAAGAATGCTAGATGTTACTTGAAAACAGAGACAAGGAATTAACTTGTGAAAATCTAGCAGTAAGTTTTACTTTATGCCGGCTTACGTCGCCAATTCTCTAAGGATGAGAATTTATAAACTTTCTCAACAGTACACAGCAGAGACTAATTACTCACATGTGCTGTTTGTTAGTACCGTTAGCCTCTTGAGAAAGGGACTCCACCCCTGACAAACAATAACTAATGCTAATAATGATAAACAGGTTCTTGCCGGTACTTAACTCCTGGCTGGCACAATGGATTTAAGTTTCATACAAAAGAACTGGCCTAAGTACCAGTTATGAATAATGTAAAGAGTTTGTGCAAACTAGCAGCAGCAACTAAAATAAACTTAATGTGGAGAAATAAAACACGAGTCTAATTACATAAAGCTCAAAGAAAAGAACTGTAAATTTATTGATTACAATGAAATAAATTTACGTTATATGAATCTCAAAAATGAATTCAAAATAACAAGAATACACTCACTCGCTCATTCAAAAGCTAATTTAACTTAAGCCTAGAAAAACGAACAAAAATACTGGTCAGTGGAGGGGAGCCAGACGAGTAGTCTGGGCGCCTGCTATGAACATCAAAACGCTGCTATTCGCTACGTCCGCTTCGCCAATTCACCGTCTAGGTGGAGATTCAGGAACTCGCTGTACAATGGAGGCGCTGCTCTATGCTGGGCACAAACGGTCCTACCCTCGAGGCGACTCAAAGCTGACTAAATTCAAACGAGGAAAACAGATAGGGGCTGGCCGTGTTTGCCGGAAGTAGGGCGTGGCCTAACTTCAACAGTCAACAGAAAGTGATTGATATTGGTTCATAATAAATCACTCAGTGGAAGCACTAATGTCGTAGATAAGAATGGTCACTTGTGAAACAGTGACAAATGTTCTGAAAACCATCCCGATCAAAATGAATACAATGACGGTTGAGCTGGGTGATACCCAGTGGGAATTCCACTAGAGCGTGGTTTTCTCACTAAAGTACAATGTCACAAATTTATAAATACGCTCGTGCGAATTCGTTACAGAGACGCATCAGAAGCATGTATCTGAAACATTAGTTGCCTTGTCCTCTAATATATTTGGCGTGACTGAACATGTCCCGGCATATTAAATTAGTAATTTTGGTAGAGGGCAGAAAATGTTGGTTTTAGAATACCAAATTTTACGTGCAAGATATATGGGACAAATGACAACTTTTAGGGGGTATTACATGTCATAATTCAATTTTTCATTTCTTGGCTCCACCCTAATCTGCATGTGAAAGAAGTTACTGGGGAGGGAAGGAAGGGAAAAGAAGAAACTGGGGGAAAGAAAGAGGTAATGATAAAGGGAAGATGGGTGTTAGGATAGGAGACAGGAGGTAGAAGATAAGAATACAAAGAAGAAGAAAAGATAGGAGAGGAGAGGGGAAGAATGAGAAAACAGGCAACAGAGGTAGGAGACAAGAGAGAGAAAGATCGGGAGAAAGGAGAAGAGAAGATTAGAGAAGAGACAGAAAAAAGAAGAGGGAGAGAGAAAAGAAAATTCTTAGGAAATAAGAGAGTGAGAGAGAATAAAGACAGACGGGAGGGGTATAAGAGAAAAAGCTGGCGTATATTTACAGTTCAAATGTAGGCACACAGTACAAGGGTAAAATAAAAGGCAAGATATAAATGACTGACATCGATGCAAGAAGTAATATTAATTAAGAAAGTAGTTTGGAGGATGCTATGATTGAGGCAGAGAGAGAAGAAAACGAGGAAAAGAGAAAGATGGAGAAAAAAAGAAAAAAGAAAAGAAAAAGAAGAGAGAGAAGATAAAAAAGAGAAAAGAGAAAGAAAAGAGTAACAACAAGAGAAAGAAGAAATAAGAAGGAAGAAGAGAGAAGTGAAAATAGGATAAAGGAGAAAAAAGGAGAAAGGAAGGGAATCAAAGGAGTAAGAAGAAGAGAGAAAGAAGAAAAGAAAAGCAAGAACAGAAAGAAAGAAAGAGGGCGAAGGAAAGCGAAAAAAGGGAGGAAAGAAGAAAAGAGAAAGACAAAAAGAAAGAAGAAAAGAGAAGGAAGAAAAGAGAACGAAGAAAGAGAAAGAAAGGAGAAAGAAGAGAACGAAGAATGAGAAAGAAAGATTAAGAAGAAAATAGCAGAAAAGAGAAAGAAGAAAAGGAGAAAAACGAAGAAAAGTGGAAGAAGAAAAACGGAAGGAAAGAGAAAGAAGAACGACGAAGAAAAGATACAGAGGGAAAAGAGAACGAGGAAAAGAGAAAGAAGAAGAAAGGGAGAAAAACTAAAATTACGACCTTGAGTGTGTGGAACTGCACATATAGTATGTACTTATGTATCTCATTTGCATTTACGTGTATTTCCGTGCATCTAATCATTATCATGCACTCCCTTGATGTAGTGCTTCCTATTCCTTCTTTCACCGTTATCATTCTTTTTCTGTGTCTGCCCTCCTCTCTAACCTGTCTCTCCCATCTTTCCTGTCACTTTTTATTGCTCTTCTTTCCTTTTCAGGTGGCTTTACACTGAGTGACTAGCCTAGTGGTCTCCTATAAGCCAAGGAAACCATTTACTCTGCTGGGTGGTAACAATATTACCAACAAAACGTGTTCCCTACGTATCAACAAGTGGCCTGGCGGAGGGTTTGTGCCTCTCCAGGTAAAATAACTAACTCAAAGACCAACGGCCACCCCCTACGGCATTGTGGCGTCTGGTTATAGATGGACAGATAGAACTACTTTAGGCCAGCCACAAACATTTTATCTTGTTCTTGCTGCCTCCAGACGATTTTATTCAGCACAGGAAAGAATTCCAATGATCAGAAATCGTCTGCATTACTGACTACTAGGCTTGTTCTTAAGTAGTCAAAATCGTCTGGTTGCAGGAAGAATTAAGCATAAGCCACGTCTTGCGGCTGTTGGGTAAATGAGGGTGATTTCTACACCTCACCGACTGGCCTAACCTAACCTGACCTCACCCAACCTTACCTGACCTGACCCAACCTAACCTGACTTACACAACCTAACCTAACCTGACCTGACCTAATCTGACCTCACGTGTGAACCAGCAAAGATCTGCCACACAACCATCCATTCTAGGTAGAGAGGTGGCCTGTAGTCCTAATGGACCCAGGTTCAAATCCCGGCATGGGCAGGGAACAGTTTGAGGATTTGAATTTCATAAAAGTAGACGTTATTGATCTACCAGATGACCCGCCGACATGTCGTAAAAATAACCCCACTAATACCAATATACCAGTCCTGTATGGGACAGCCCTAGCGTGTATTCAATATGGACTGTGGGTGTTAGCGACGAAGTGGTGACATGTGGAGATGTAGGAGGACTACTGGGCCTTGGGATAGGCTACTGCCTCCGAGAAATAAGCCATGAAGCCTTTGCCCAGAGTCGGACACACACACACACAAAAAAAAAAAAACTACCTGCGATATTGTTAAGTGTTCCCTGTAATATTTTGGATCTAGATGTTATTGCGGTTTTAAAAAGACCTTTTTCCCGCTTTGTTATTATTATTATTATTATCATTATTATTACTACTACTACTACTATTACTGTATGAATGGATGTTTGACTTATAGCTGTTGCACATTTTAGGATGTCTATCCATCTATCTATCCATAATCTGGGAAGGATGTTGTGTGAAATATTAAACAATACGAGTAACTATGAAGAGAGAAACCTGTACCGTACACAGGAAAAATCATCTGATAAATTACCAATATGCTGGGAATCGAACCAGTGACTCTCAGGTGAGAGCAAGGCAGCATACCACTACACCACGACCAGGGGGTTAACTCATCCTCTTGATGCCCACAGTGGGGGTGGAGGGGACGTTGGTTACAAGATTGTGACAACGTGAATTAACTTTTTCCAGGTCGTGGTGTAGTGGTATGCTGCCTGGCTCTCACCTGAGAGTCCCTGGTTCGATTCCCAGCATATTGGTAATTTATCAGACGAGTAACTATATTTTTTAGCGACTCAAGTGTTAAAGAAACATGACAACCGAAGACATTGCCCACCTGAGTGATATTTTAGCAGGCAAGAGGTTAACAATAATTATCATCATCATAATAATAATAACTGTAGTAGTAGTAGTAGTAGTAGCAGCAGCAGCAGCAGCAGCAGCAGATGGAGGTGATTTAAAAAATGAAAAGCAGCAGAAGTAGTAGTAGTAGTAGTAGCAGTTGTAATTGCAATAAGAAGATGAAGAACTAAAACACCGTAAAATTGTCGAAGAACTGTTTTGATAAACTCTTCCCGCAGCCATTGTCTACTAGAAGCCAAGGTATAAAGAGACCTTGAGGTCAAAGTCACCGATCTTGTGCATGTCACCTTAGGTCATCACAGACTATAAGTCCACCATGTTTAGTGATCCTAGCTTTAATCCTTCATGGAAAATTAGGTGACATCCGGAATATCTGAAAAAGTCTCAATTTTTGACCCGGACGATCTCAGAGAATAATCAACCAATTGGAACCATACTTCTTTCTGCACACTGTCCGCCTTAAGACTTCCTAGTTTAAGCGCATCGTGAGATAGCGTGGCTGACTCACTGTGTTCCGGATAATGTCCGGAGATGCGGTTGACGGATTGCCACCATATCTGGCCAAAAAAAGCGGACAGCTGTCCGAATAAACTCACTAAGTTTGAAGGCCTTAGGCCAGATAGCCTTTGAAGTTTCGCATTTTTAAAATAATAATAATAATAATAATAATAATAATAATGACAATGATAATAATAATAATGACAAAAACAAGAGAACTTCTCACAGGAATGCGTGTAGTTTTAATAATATCCTTCCTTCCCCTATCCGATTAAGTATATGCCAAAAGCTCTTGAAAAACCAACAACTAAAGAGAGAAGAGGAGTGTGGGAGGAGGAGGAGGGAAAATGAGAGGGAGGAGAGGAGGAAGACTGAAGAGTCAACAAGCCAGTGTTGGTCAAGACAGCGCGGCAGGAGAGAGAGAGAGAGAGAGAGAGAGAGAGAGAGAGAGAGAGTGAGGAAGGAGGTGAAGACAGAGAGGGAAGGAGGAGTGTATGGTTGGGTGGAAAAAGGAAGGAAAGAAGTGAAAGGAGGAGAAATATCGGTGGACAAAAGAGAAAAAAGAGGGAAGGAAGGAGGGGATAAATAATGGAGAGAGAGAGAGAGAGAGAGAGAGAGAGAGAGAGAGAGAGAGAGAGAAAGAAGGGTGGATGGGGAGAGACAGGGCTGAATGAAAGAGGGCGCCGTATTGGATAGTTGCTTGATTGGATGAGTGGATGGATGATGGGAGGAAGGGAGGGAGGGAGAGAGGATGGGGGATAGGAGGGAGGGAGGGAGAGGGGATGGGGGATAGAGGGAGGGAGGGAGAGGGGATGGGGGATAGAGGGAGGGAGGGAGAGGGGATGGGGGATAGAGGGAGGGAGGGAGAGGGGATGGGGGATAGAGGGAGGGAGGGAGAGGGGATGGGGGATAGAGGGAGGGAGGGAGGGAGAGGGGATGGGGGATAGAGGGAGGGAGGGAGGAAAGGAGGGAGGGAGGAAGGAAAGGAAGGAAGGTCGGGGGAGAAAAGGAAACCACAAAAGAAAAGTAGGGTAAAGAGAAGGTAGTAGAAATGAAGGAAAAAAGGAAACAGGTGTGTATGGAAAAGAAGTAGAGAAAAAGGAAGTGGAAACAGGAAGACAGAATGAAGTAAGAGAAGGCAAGAAACGAGGAGGAAAGAGGACAGGGAGGGGGAAGAAAAGTAAAGAGAACTAAGAATAACTAAGGAGAGGAAGAAAAGTGAGAGAATGGAGAGAATAGAGAAGGACAGAAAAACGGTAGAGGAAAGGAAGGAATGGAATGCAGTTGAGAAATGACAGTGGAGGAAAAAATAAGAGAAAGATGAAAAGTGGAAAGAGAGAGAAAAGAAGGATGGAAGGACGCAAAGAAGGAAAGAAGGAAGGAAAGAAGAGAAGGAAGGAAGGAAACGAAGACAGAGAATTAAGTAAAAGAAGGGGAGAGTATGAGATTGAAAAGGAAGGAACTGAAGAAGAGAGGAAGGAAGGAATGGAAAGAGAGGGTAAAAAAGACCAGGAAGAAATGAGAGGAAAGTATAGAAGTAAAAGAGGAAAAATATTGGAAGAAAAGGGAAAGTCAGGGAGAATGAGGAAGAAGAAAAGAGACGTAGTAGAGATAACACCAACGAGGAAGAAATGTTTTGATAAGTTTTTGCGGGCGGAAGAGAGAGAGAGAGAGAGAGAGAGAGAGAATTTCCAATCTCACATCCTGTACGTCAACCCTGATACTAGCCTCTCTTTCTCTCTCTCTCTCTCTCTCTCTCTCTCTCTCTCTCTCTCTCTCTCATTATTTTGTTTACCACAGGCTATATTTTTCCAGCTCAAGTCCTCATCTCCCTCTGGTTCCTATGATTCACTTTCCACTGCATAAAATTGTCCGGCGTTAGATAGAAGGCAGTAGAGTTATCCACACCCAGAGAGGGGCAAAGTATTCTCTAGTAAGCTAAATAAAAAGAAAGTGACTGCTGGAAAAAAAAAAAAAAAGATATCCTCAAGAATCTAAATATTTGTATGTATGTATCTATCTGTATCTGTAATCTATATCTGTCCTTCTACCTAATGCTATCTATCTACCCCTCCATCCTTGTATATGTTCATCTATCTGCATCTAAATAGATATCTATCCATCCTTGTGTATCTATGTATCTGTCTATACCTGCATGTACGTATCTACCTATCCATCCACGTGTATTTGTGTTACCTATTTAACTATCTATATCTATATACCAACTTATTTATCTATCCATCTGTATTATGTATCTATCTATCTATCTGTCCATCTATCCATACCTGTATCTACAACTCCGAATCTATATCTATCTGTCTATCTATCTACCCATAAACAACACATAATGATCCAGGGAGGGGAAACTAAAAGTAACAGAAACAAGAGAAACATTAGGTAAGAACACACTCCTTTGAAGACAGTGTGTGAAGTGATGGCGTGTGAGTGAAAGACTACAGAGAGAGAGAGAGAGAGAGAGAGAGAGAGAGACAGACAGACAGACAGACAGACAGACAGACAGACAGAGAGTAGAAAAAACGAGAGAGCAAATGGAAAAAGGACGAGACGAATAAAATACAAAGAAAAAAATAAAGTGAGCGAAATGAAGCGACAGGGAGAGATTGACAGCGACAGGGAGGGAGTGACAGCGACAGGGAGAGTGAGAGCAACAGGGAAAGAGTGACGATGACAGGGAGAGAGTGACAGCGACAGGGAGAGTGAGAGCAACAGGGAAAGAGTGACGATGACAGGGAGAGAGAGAGAGCGACAGGGAAAAAGTGAGTGACAAGGAGAGAGTGACAGGGAGGAAGTGAGAGCGACAGGGAGGGAATGAGAGCGACAGGGAGAGAGAGGGTCTTTGGAGAGAGCAACAGGAACAGGAGAGAAAGGCCAGGAAACAGATAGTGACAGAGTGAGAATGAGATGAGATAGGTAGGTACCAAGGTAGGTAGGTAGGCAAGTTGGTAGGTAGGTTGGTAGGAACACGTATATACGTAGATAGGCAGGCAATCAGGTAGTTTAGGATGTAGGTAGGCAGTGAGGCAATCAGGTAAGTCGGTAGGAAGGCCGGTAGATAAGTAGGCAATTACTTAGGAAGGGAGGTAGGTAGGCAGGTAAATTCCCAGGTAGGCCGGCAATCAGGTAGGTAGGTAGGTAGGTAGGTAGGCAATCAGGTAGATAGGTAGGTAGGCAATCAGACACTCAGGTAGGTAGGTTAGTAGACAGGTTAATCTGGAACATAAACCCAGTGGAGTGAAGGCTGAAGTTGCTTTCCTGCTGCAGGCCACCATGGTCCTTTTGGGTAAGAAGAAGGGCGTTGAGGGACGTGCATGTAACCGGGCAGTGGAGCCGCCTGGTGATATCAGTGCCACCACGTGAAGGCGTCCCTCTCCTAAACAGTCTAGTCCAACCAATGGCACACGGTTTATTAAGCTGACAGGCAGTCTGGCGCCCATATTCTCCTTGGTGAAGGAAGCTCACTAACACCTCTTCCTAAGCGATTTATTTTGTTTATTGCACTTTATTATCCTCTCCAGTATCATTTAAATCACTGGAATATCATCCTACTCAGCATATATAACCTGCCAACTGAAATTAACCAGCCGTATCCATAAATGAATCGCTAAGCGAGAGGTGTTAGGAAGCTTCATTAACCGATAAAAATAGGAATCTTGGTACTCTGAGGCCCATGTTAAGGAAGCCCCTTAACACCTCTTCCTGCGCGATTGGTTTTGCTTATTGCATCTTACTGTCCTCTTCCGAGTCGTTTAAATCATTCAGATAACACCACACTCAGCATATATATCCTACAAACTGATACTAACCAGCCATGTCCAAAAATAAATCCTTAAGGAAGAGGTGCTAGGGAGAATCCTTACCCGACAAGAATACGGATGATGGTATTTGGAGTACTATGATCTGTCTGACTGACCTGTGCAGCTGAGATGTGTGCGGCAAGTAGGGTGTGTTTGATACGCGGCTGCTGATTGGCCGCCGATGATGTCATTGAAGTAAATGCAGGCATTTATTGTTGTTCAACATGCGGACGTAGGTGTACACCATTGGTGGATACTATAGCGCAACATGCGGACGTAGGTGTACATTGTGCGTGGATGTACTGCAACATGCGGACGTGGATGTACACCGTGGATGGATAATTTATTTCAAACGTCACTCATCCATTTATGAAACTTTATAATAAACTTTAATTTTCTTTGATAACAGTAAACTTTTAAAGCTAATTTTGACCTCTTCAGCTTCGGAAATTATTACATATTTAATCTGGCAGCTTGTACTGAAGGCAGTTTAAAAATATAAATACATATGTGTTAAATTAAGAAGAGGTGTAAGATTTAAATCATCGGCGGCCAATCAGCAGCAGCGATTCAAACACACCCTACTCGGCCCATGTACAGCTGCACAGGTCAATCAAACAGACTATAAAACCGATACTGCTGACTCGTTCATGGTACCAACAGCTCTATACTCTGCTTATTCTAGCTTGCTCTAAAATTACAACCTGTCAATGATACATCCTGAGTTGGAACAAAAACACTAGAATATGATGTTAGTCACGAAAAAGTGCTGTGGAGAGGGTGTAGCGATGCTTTATAATTCTCGCGCTGAGTCACCCAAAATAAGCTGCACGTGGACGGAAAACTGGGCCAAGATAAGGTGAAAAGAGCATATATATATATATATATATATATATATATATATATATATATATATATATATTTATATATATATATATATATATATATATATATATATATTGTTACATAGCCTATGATTTCATCATCCTTTGTGTAATTCTAACGTACAGTATGCTGCATGTTTGATCACGAGCGTGTTCTACCTCAGTCCCCCCTTCTACCGTTATAGTTGAGTAAGTCGTTCTTTCTGTTGTTCAGAGCAGGATTGTCAACTCTTTGTCCCCAATAGCTTCATTTGCGTGTCCTTCTTACAAGTTGTATCAAGCTCTGCTGGCCCCTATATAATGAGCTCAGTCTCTGCATTATTGCCACTTAGATCTACTCCTCATTTTCTTCACATCTCTGTCCTCCCCTGTACAGTTGTTATTATTGTGAGTGCTCAGGAAGTCTCCAACCATCTGGCAGCTGTGTAATTTGAGTATAACTGTTATTGCATTTTTTCTTGTACTGTGTAACATAAGTTGTTAATTCTTGGGCCTAGTAAGGTTTTTGTGATTCATGTGTTTTGGGTGTCAGCCCTTATTAATAATATTTTGCATCTGTAATAATATATCTTGCATTCACTGAGTATTATCTGGTATTGTCATTTTATCAGGGCTGACTTAGATAAATTTACTCATGCTAATTTCGTGTTAATAGAGGCTATTGCAGTTAACCATATATTTAATCTGTTTTTGCCATTACATTATCCTTATGAGTCCTGAATATGCTGTTGTTAGTTTGAGCATTAAACTTTAACTTGTAATTTTACCTAACTCTTTTGTTTTGAACCTGGAACTTTACGGGACAGTAGTGATTTTTAGTATTCTCACTTAAAGTGTACATTATCTTTCTCTGTTCCGTAACATAAATTTGGCGACCTCTTATCAGGATATTCAGGATATTATCATAAGGATATTGCTTGATATTTTGTGACTGTGATTTATTCATGATGTCTACTATTACTACGCTGGATGAAGCCAAAGATTTTTTGTCAAATGTGCAAACAGTGTGTGATGTAGAAAACAGAACAAAGAATGAACTTAAGCTTGTTGCTCAACAATTGGGAATTGTTGTTCGCTCTCATCATTCTAAAGATCAAATTGTTGACATGATTAATGAAAGCTTGTTTAATGTAACTCCTCGAAATGAGCAAACGCAGATTGAATTAGCTAAGTTACAGCTAGCCCTGCAGGAGGCCCGTGCTAAGGACGCTGAGGCACAAGTTGAACTTGCTAGGATTCAAGCAGACCATGAGTATCGCATGAAACAATGTGGAACTGGATCATCTAGCTCTGATGATTTTGATGTGGCTAAAAATGTTAAACTTGTCCCTCCTTTTAATTAATCTGATTTAACAAAGTATTTTCAGTTGTTTGAGAGGGTAGCTACAGGTTTTAATTGGCCCAAAAAGTATTCGCCAGTACTCCTTCAAACTGTTCTCACCGGTAAAGCTCAAGTAACTTATGCATCTTTGCCTCAGGATCAATCTGATAATTATGATGTAGTTAAGAGCTTGATTCTTAAGGCCTATGAGCTTGTTCCTGAAGCCTATAGAGTAAAATTTAGGACAACTTATAAGCAAGATAAGCAATCCCATGCTGAGTATGCAAAAATCAAAGAAGATCTGTTAGAGCATTGGTTAAATTCTAAGAATGTGGATTCTGATTTCGGTAAATTTAAACAGATGATTTTGCTGGAGGACTTCAAAAGGTGTATTAGTAAAGATGTAAGCCTATATCTTGATGAGAGAAGAATAGATAATTTGTCTGATGCTGCAGTTTTAGCTGATGAATATGTTCTCACTCACAAGAGATATGCTAAAGAAAAAAGGAAAACTGAGAGTAAGTACTTTGCCTCTACTCAGAGTACAGGTAACAGGAAAGAGAATAAAGATGATGTTTCTCAGGAAGTAAATACCAGCTTCACCTCTAGATTTCAGAAAAGTAAATGTAATTATTGTAGTAAGCTTGGTCATACTACGAAGAAAAGTTTCAGGAGACAGCGTGATGTGAACAAAAAGGAGTCTTTAAATATTCAGTCAATTGGTCTAGTGTCCACCCTTGAGAGTTCCCAGAATTCCTTAACTGAGTTAACTGAACCTGCTTTGAGGGGTAAATTAAATTCTCATGATGGAGCTCCTCTTTTGAGCAGTAACATGGGTGACACTCTCAAGAGTTCATGTGCTAATTTCCTGTCTGATGGTTTTGTCAGTCCTCTGGACAGTAATGACAGGAAATCAGTTAAAATATATCGTGATACAGGTGCTTGCCAATCCCTTATGCTGACCAGTGTTCTAGGCTCTAATGTTAATTCCTCTGATGAAACTGTAATCTTACAAGGTGGAGGGAATAATTACCTCTCTGTCCCTCCGTGCAGAGTGAATTTAGAGTCTGGTTTTGTTAATGGTTCCGTTATGGTTGGGTTGGTTGAGACACTCCCAATGTCAGGTGTAACTTTCTTACTTGGAAATGATATTGGTGGAAGTCAAGTGTGTCCAGCTCCTCAGTTGTTTAGTGAGCCAGTGGCTGCAGCCCAGGATTGTGATGTCCCTGATGTGTTCCCTGCATGTGCTGTCACTAGGGCTAAGTCTAAAGTTACTGGTGACTTAGAGGATAATGATGATGATGATGTTATCCTAGCTGACACTTTTCTTGCTAATTTGGATCACTTACCAGATGAGGCAGCACCCCGTAGTGTTGATAAGTTGTCTCGTCAAGAGTTGGTTGAGTTGCAGGTTCCTGACCCTGAGTTGAAAGGTCTAGCTAACTCTGCTTGCAGTGAGGAAGAGTCAGCTGGTGCTTCTACTTGTTATTATATAAAGTCAGGAGTACTTATGAGGAAGTGGAGACCCCCAACAGCATCAGCCGACTGTGAATGGGAGGTTGTACATCAAGTTGTCATCCCTCGTGTTTGTAGGCAGGATATCATTAGAGTGGCTCATGATTCCAGTTTGGCAGGACACCTTGGAGTGAGGAAGACTGTGGCACGCATTTTGAAACACTTCTACTGGCCAGGTATCTTCAGGGATGTTTCCTGGTATTGTAAGTCTTGTCACACCTGTCAAGTTGTGGGGAAGTGTAATCAGACTGAAAAGGTTGCACCTCTAGTTCCCATTCCTCCTTTTGAGGCGGCTTTCACCCGTGTGTTGGTGGATATTGTGGGCCCTCTTCCTAAGACTTCTTCAGGATTTTCTTATGTGCTGACCCTGATTGATATGGCTACTCGTTATCCTGAAGCCATTCTACTTAGAAATATCTCAGCAAAGAACGTGGTTAAGGAAATGCTAGGGTTCTTCACAAAGTTTGCTCTGCCCAAGGAGGTACAGTCAGACCGGGGAATTTCATATCAAATGTTTTCAAGCAGTCTCTGAAAGAGTTGGGCATCACCCAGATCACGTCTTCAAGCTTACCATCCCCAGACTCAAGGAGCGTTGGAGAGATATCATCAAACACTCAAATCGATGCTCAAGAAATTCTGTTTGGAACATCAGAAAGACTGGGATAAAGGTCTTGCATTCGTTGTATTTGCCGCAAGAGAATCTCCAAATGAATCACTGGGCTTCTCACCTTTTGAACTACTGTTTGGCCATGAAGTAAGAGGACCCCTTAAGTTACTCAAGGAATGCTGGCTGTCGGAGGAAGATGACGTCAACCTGCTGGAGTATGTGATGAAATTCAAAGAACGGCTGTCCACTGCTTTACAGCTGGCGAGAGAGAATTTAGGAGCTGCTGAGGAGAAGATGAAGACTTGGTATGATAAGAAGTCCAGGTTACGCCACTTTCAGCCAGGAGATCAGGTTTTGATTCTGCTGCCAGTGCATGGGCAACCTCTTCAAGCCAAGTTTAGTGGTCCTTATTTCGTGGAGAAGAAACTCAGTGATGTCAACTATGTCATCGCCACACCAGATCGTAGAAAGAACAAGCAACTTTGTCACATCAACATGCTAAACTTATATCACGGCCGGGACGAAAATAATCTAGTCTGCACTATAGCTGTTCCACCCGAGTCTGCAAGTGAAGTTCTCCCATGCAGCATGAGCCTGAGTGATAGTTTGGGGAAGAATCCTGATATCATGAATGATCTCCAGGCTAAGCTTTCTCATCTAGCTCCCGAGGAAAGGCAGGAGTTTTCGGCATTACTGCAGGAGTACCCGCAAGTGTTCCGTGCCACTCCAGGAAGAACCACTGTGTTGATGCATGATGTCTCATGTTGGAGACGCAAAGCCAATTAAATTGCCTCCTTACCGTGTGAACCCAGTGAAAATTCCTCTCATCCAGAAGGAGCTTGGCTACCTGTTGGACCACAAGATGATTGAGCCCTGTCAGAGCGAATGGAGTTCTCCTGTCACTCTGGTCCCTAAGCCAGGGGGGTCACAGCGGCTCTGCATTGACTACAGAGGTGTTAATCAGATAACCAAAACAGACACTTACCCTCTCCCTCGTGTGGAAGATTGCATAGACAAGATCGGAAAGGCTAGGTACATAAGTAAGTTTGATTTGTTAAAGGGGTACTGGCAAGTACCTATGACTGAACGTGCTAGGGAGATCTCATGTTTTGTAACACTAGGAAAGACTTTTGCATGTTCTGTAATGCCATATGGTATGAAGAATGCACCAGCCACATTTCAGAAGCTCATGAATGTTGTAACAGAGGGTTTGGCAGGGTGTGTTGTTTATATTGATGATGTATTAATCTTCAGTGATAACTGGAAAGATCACCTATGCCATGTCAGTAAATTTCTTGAGCGTTTGGTTCAGGCTAATCTTGTAGCTAATTTATCAAAGTGTGAGTTTGGTCAAGCTAAAGTTCAGTACCTTGGGTACGTAATTGGTGATGGACATGTTGCACCACCGGGAGCTAAGGTTCAGGTTATAAGTGATCTTCCCAGACCTAAAACTAGGAAAGAGCTGCAAAGATTTTTGGGAATGGTAGGTTATTACAGGAGATTTGTTCTTAACTTTTAAATTCTTGTATCACCACTTACAGACCTACTGAAAAAGGGAGTTAAATTTGTCTGAACCGATAACTGTGAATCCTCTTTCAGCAAACTTAAAGCTATCCTATTAAGTCAGCCAGTGCTCGCTGCTCCAAATTTTGCTAAGCCTTTTAAGATGGCTGTTGACGCAAGTGATACAGGAGCTGTTGCTGTTTTGCTGCAAGAGGATGATCAGGGTATTGAACACCCTGTATCTTATTACAGTAAGAAGTTCACTCCACCTCAAAAGAACTATTCAACTATTGAGAAAGAGCTTTTGGCCTTGATTTTGGGTTTACAGCATTTTTCATTTTATTTGTGTTCTGGTTTTGACCCCATAGTCATTTATACCGATCATAACCCACTGAAATTCCTTAGTAAGTTTAAAGATAAAAATCAGAGATTGACAAGATGGAGTCTACTTCAGGAGTATTCATTAGACATACAACATGTCAAGGGGAAAGAAAATGTTATTGTAGATTGCTTATCTAGACTTTAGACAGATTGTTTTAGAGTAATAAGAAATTTCCTTTGCAAATTTCTTTTTCTTTGTGGGGAGGTGTTACATAGCCTATGATTTCATCATCCTTTGTGTAGTTCTAACGTACAGTATGCTGCATGTTTGATCACGAGTGTGTTCTACCTCAGTCCCACCTTTTACCGTTATAGTAGAGTAAGTCGTTCTTTCTGTTGTTCAGAGCAGGATTGTCAACTCTTTGTCCCCTTTAGCTTCATTTGCGCGTCCTTCTTACAAGTTGTATCAAGCTCTGCCGGCCCCTATATAATGAGCTCAGTCTCTGCATTATTGCCACTTAGATCTACTCATTTTGTTCACATCTCTGTCCTCCCCTGTACAGTTGTTATTATTGTGAGTGCTCAGGAAGTCTCCAACCATCTAGCAGCTGTGTAATTTGAGTATAACTGTTATTGCATTTATTCTTGTACTGTGTAGCGTAAGCCGTTAATTCTTGGGCCTAGTAAGGTTTTTGTGAGTCATGTGTTTTAGGTGTCAGCCCTTATTAATAATATTTTGTATCTGTAATAATATATCTTGCATTCCCTGAGTATTATCTGGTACTGTCATTTTATCAGGGCTGACTTAGATAAATTTACTCATGCTAATTTCGTGTTAATAGAAGCTATTGCAGTTAACCATATATTTGACCTGTTTTTGCCATTACATTATCCTTATGAGTCCTGAATATGTTGTTGTTAGTTTGAGCATTAAACTTTAACTTGTAATTTTACCTAACTCTTTTGTTTTGAACCTGGAACTTTACGGGACAGTAGTGATTTTTAGTATTCTCACTTAAAGTGTACATTATCTTTCTCTGTTCCGTAACAATATATATATATATATATATATATATATATATATATATATATATATATCAGGAATCGCCACATGATTTCCTTTAGCTAGTAGTAATTGAGCCAAAATAGTACCCCAAAAGTAAACAGACACACAAAAATAATAATCAGAAATATAGAATCTAATTCACGCCAAAATATAATCATTCCTGGACAGCAAAACAAAAACACGCGCGAGAGCACACACACACACACACACACACACACACACACACACACACACACACACACACACACACACAAATTTTATCTATCCAAGCAAAAAATCACACTTGTGTATTAGAAAAAATAATATTTTCTATTTCACGATGACTAAATATTTTCAGAAATAATCGTGCTACCATATTATTTTTTCCAGCTTGTGAGACTTGTCGAACTGAAGGGTTTAGATATAGACGTTATTACTCTCTCTCTCTCTCTCTCTCTCTCTCTCTCTCTCTCTCTCTCTCCACCTAGCTATACATGCAAATGTAGGCAACTTCTTTCCCTATCAATTCTTCCACATTTTTTACCGGTATTAGTCTATCATTCCCGCCCCCCCTCTTTCTATCTATCCATCTACCTATCTATCTCTTTTTATCTATCCATTTATCATTCAACAAGTTTTCCTACTTATATTTCTGTCTATCAAATTCCACGTCTTGTCTGTCACATGTACTACTTTTCCTCCTCCTCTTTTATCAATTTCCATCTATCTACATTTTCTCGTTGCATTATTATTCATCTTTCATTCTTCTAATCATTCCTTCTTCTCAATTCTCTCAATCCTTATATTATACTATTATTATTATTATTATTATTATTATTATTATTATTATTAATACTCTCATCTTAAATGCCAGGACCAACTTGCCCAGCCCCAGGCTCTACGCTCCTCATGGGGCAACGTAGGATTAGATGATGGATGGATGGATGGATTATTATTATTATTATTATTATTACTAGTATTATCTATCTATCTATCTATTGCCAGACTCCTCAATTCCGTCTGGGGTGGCCACAAACAAATTGCTCCACGTCGTCCTGTCCCCCACTGTTTCACTGCCTTGGTCCCAACTCACACCCCCCTCTCTCATATACCTCTATAATTATTATTATTATTATTATTATTATTATTATTATTATTAATTATTATTATTAATTATTATTATTATTATTATTATTATTATTATTATTATTAACATGTAATAGGCGTCCACACTGAAAGTCTGGAACGTGTTCGGGCGAGCGAGCGAGCAAGTCAGGCAGTGCTGAATATTGTCTCATGTGGCTCATCATCTTCCTCTGATTTCCTGACCTGAAAATACTAAAAAGAACTTATTAGATTACACCAAAAATATTCCCTCACACTTCCATAAATCAATACTCCACTTGTATTAATTTTAGGTCAAGGGCTTGGGACCTAGCCGGTTAATAATGGGTTAATCAACTTGTAAACAAAATACTGCTTTTCAGTTTGATTAATCCATTATTTTCCAGGTGGTTTAAATACAGTACAGTATGTTTGGTGAGTTTTTGTTTTATCTGTTATCCATAACTGTGCTTTCATTGATAAATGATTTCAGAACATTTCTTTGACAAATACCAGTACCTTTACCATTGCCTTCAGCAATACCAAATTATGTTTCCTTGTTTTACGCAAAAACTATTTGGAATTACAGGTTGTCTATGAAATGAAAATACGTGCTGTGGAAAGAATGTAGAGGTGAAGTACTCTGTTTTTTTTTTTTTTTCCCTGAATCGCGTGGACTAATCTGCAAAGGGACCAATTTCTGGGCCACGTGAAAGTGAAATAAGTATAACGTCAATAACCACTCTGCCACCGCTCTAAAATTCCACTGCCCTCCTTCTCTCTCTCTCTCTCCATTAATCATTTTTCTTTCTCCCAACAACTATCATATTTCTCTCCCACCCTTCCCTTGTCACCATGAAATCTATGTATCTCTTTATTGCCAGACGCCAAAATCCCGTAAAATCCTTCTCCTAATTTCCATTCTGTCTGTCTGTCTGTCTGTCTGTCTGTCCGTCTCTCTCTCTCTCTCTCTCTCTCTCTCCATTAATCATTTTTCTTTCTCCCAACAACTATCATATTTCTCTCCCTCCCTTCGCTTATCACCATGAAATCCTTTCTCCTAATTTCCATTCTCTCTCTCTCTCTCTCTCTCTCTCTCTCTCTCTCTCTCTCGGAAAGCACGATACGAGTAATGTATTCTTTCTCTCTCTCTCTCTCTCTCTCTCTCTCTCTCTCTCTCTCTCTCTCGGAAAGCACGATACGAGTAATGTATTCTCTCTCTCTCTCTCTCTCTCTCTCTCTCTCTCTCTCTCTCTCTCTCTCTCTCTCTCTCGGAAAACAAGATACGAGTAATGTATTTCTCTCTCTCTCTCTCTCTCTCTCTCTCTCTCTCTCTCTCTCTCTCTCTCTCTCTCTCTCTCTCTCTCTCGGAAAACGCGATACGAGTAATGTATTCTCTCTCTCTCTCTCTCTCTCTCTCTCTCTCTCTCTCTCTGCTATTCCACTGCGTCTACTACACACTTAGGGCACATCCGTCACTCTCCTCCCAGATGCCTCATATCGAAGAGACATCTAAGGACAGTGATACATTGCAAATCTCTCTCAGCCTCAGTAATATTAGCTAGTAAAAGATAATGATAAATAAGAAGAGGTGAAATACTAGGCAGAGAAATATCCCAAGCCTCTGTCAGCTTAGGAATATTCGTCAGTGGTGGAAAATGAGAAACAGAAGAGGTGAAATATTACGTGAGAATCAGAACACGTTATATATGACGTGAGAATTAGAGCACGTGAAATATTACTTTGTGGTAGGTGAGGGCGCTCGCCATCCACTCACTCAATGTAGTGCTGCTCTTGGGTGTCTGCCCTGTCCTCTCCTCCATCCTTCTTTCCATCTTCCATCTTCTTCTATCTTTCTTTCCTTCATTCTTTCCTCGTCCTTCTGCCTACTGGTGACTTTACACTCCCTCTTCTGTCTTTCATTCCTTCATTCTTTCCTCTTTCTTCTGCCTATGGGTGACTCTACACCGAGTGACAAGCCAAATGGTTTCCTGTACACCAGGAAACTATTTACTACGCTGGGCGGCAACCATATAACCAAATTTTGGCACCTGGTGGTTTAGTGGGTAATTACTGTGCTCCAATCGGATTGAGGCGGTGAAGGTTTATATCCAAGGGATGGTTGGGGTTTATTGCTAACGTAATGCCACTCAGGGATGAGTGAGGTTGGTCACTCTCATCTTAAATGTCATCACCAATTGCCTAGCCCCGGGCTCCTACGCTCCTCATGCGGCAACGTAGGATTGGATGATGCATGGATGGATGAAATATTACTTGAGAATCAGAGCACGTGAAATATTACATGAGAACCATAGCATGTGAAATATTATGTGGGAATCAAAGTACGTGAAATATGACGTAAGAATCACAATACGTGAAATATTACGTGAAAATTCCAGCACGAGAAATATTTTGCGAGAATCAGAGCACGTGAAAACTTATGTGAGAATCAGAGAACATGAAAGATTAAATGAGACTCAGAGTACGTGAAATGTTACGTGAGAATCAAAACACGTAAAATATTAGGTAAACTTTTGTCTTCCTAAATGCTGAGCTGTAACAACTGATTAACACCTGAATACAATACTAGCAACGAGGAAGTGCAATGGCAAGGACGAAAATATGAGCCAAGTTATTGGGAAAGAAGTATAGAAGAGGAAACTGTGGTGTAATATGGAAAATATATTGCTTAGGATGAGGTGACAGGATTTCTTTCAAACAACAAACAAAATGATCCTAATATCTATGAGGTGCGGTCACAGTCAATAATATATATTTATATTAATAATAATAATAATAATAATAATAAGAGGAAGAAGAAGATGAAGAAGACGAAGATGATGATGATGAACAAAAACAACAACAACAAACAACAACAACGACAATAATAATGATAATGATAATAGTAATAATAATAATAATAATGGAATAATAATAATAATAAACATAACAAAACTCGAAAAAAGAAATATAATTAAAAAAGGGAAGGAACTCAATTCTCGGTTACCATTTCTCAAAAAAACAGAGACATTTCTCACAATCATCTCATCGTCAGCCAAATTTGTTCTCTCTCTCTCTCTCTCTCTCTCTCTCTCTCTCTCTCTCTCTCTCTCTCTCACACACACACACACACACACACACTCTCTCTCTCTCTCTCTCTCTCTCTCTCTCTCTCTCACACACACACACACACACACACACACACACACACACACACACACACACACCAAACTTAAATTAAAACACTTATTCTTACACACCTTCTCTCTCTCTCTCTCTCTCTCTCTCTCTCTCTCTCTCTCTCTCTCTCTCTCTCTCTCTCTCTCTCTCTCTCTCTCTGCAGCAACGTTAGGACATACGAGTGTTTTGAATTTGTTTTCACCTCATAGTGGTCGCGATGGCACTGTTAATTAGAGACTCTTGATATAATTGTTCCTTGTTTTCCTCGTGTCGTGTCCGGGTGTTGTCTATTGTTTCTTGCCCCGCGCCTTTTTGAATTGGTAATTGCCCGTCTAAGTTTGTGACGGTGATTAATTAACCAGTGTATTCTAGGGCTGTGTTTCCTTGAAATTTGCCGTATATTTTCAAGTGTTAATTACTAACTGGCGCGTTTAGTTTAGTACGGTGTTTTTGCCTGTGGGTATTAATAGGGTATTTATTGCCCGTGTAATTTAACATGGTATCATTGCCCATCTAATTTGATATTGTATTGTGCATTTAATTTTTTATACGGCGTGTATTACCCGTGTAATTTGATGTGGTGTTATTGCCCATCTAATCTGATATGGTGGTATTGCCCCATGAAAATTAATATGGTGTTATTGATCATCTTTATTTTCTGTGTTTGTTTCTTGTATATTTTGAGAATGTATCTATGGTTATTTTTGTCTATACTGTGCTATGGTAACTTATGAATCTATGAATATTTTTTTTAGTAAGTTTTCTTTGCAAATTGTGGATTGACTGATTTGACATTTGTTGCCTTGATGGTAGAACTTTAGTACATATCAACTGCACCAATTAAACAAAAAAATGAGTTCGATTTTAGAGATAATGAGACAGGGTCAAGCTCTGGGACTGTCTCCTGAGACTGTTACTAGATTAACTGAGGAAGAACAAAAGCTGACTAAGGATAGATTAGAAAAGGAAGAACGTGCAGCCCAACGCGAACAAAAGAGGCACCAATTAGATTTGGAGGAGAAGGAAAAACAACGCATTCATGAACGATCATTAGCTGAGACTGCTGGAACTAACAGGCCCAAGGGTAACACCAGTCATGAGTCACACCTGACTCCCACTCCACACTTGTATGAAGGCCTTACGTTGCCTACGTTTAAAGATGGAGAGGATGATATTGACAGTTATTTACAGCGTTTTGAGAGATAGCTGAACTTCATAAGTGGGACAAGTCAGACTATCATGTGTACTTGGGATCTTCACTTCGTGGTCGTGCTCTTAAAACTTACGTGTCTTTTCCTGATGAAACTGTGGGTGACTATGATAAGTTAAAGGAATCATTACTTAGGGCATATTCAGTGGATGCGGATATGTATAGGAGGAAGTTTAAGGAGAGTAGGTGCACTGATAAGGAGAGCTATGTTCAGTTAGTGGTTAGGATGCAACAATACTTGGATAGGTGGCTTACACTCAGCAATGTCGGTAAGGATTATGAGAGTTTGTGTAATTTTCTGGTTGTGGAACAACTGATAACCAACTGTAGTGCTGATATGAGGATATTTCTTAAGGAAAGGGAATTTGATAATGTAGTGGAAATGGCAGAAGCAGCAGATAGGTATAGAAGTGCTCATTACAGTGGGAAGAAACCTTCTACCCAGCCAAGCAAGACTAATCAGACTACAGATAGTGGGGTTAAATGTCATGGATGTGGTCGACCAGGACACATTAGACCGAATTGTCCAGATTTTCCTAAGAATTACAAAACGAAGAATCCCCCTTTTAAGGTAAATTTTGTAATTGAGAGTGAACTTACTCCAAATGATTGTACAGTTGATTCCCAAGGATATGTTTTCAATAAACCTGCAGATGTTAAGCTAGATTCTGGTTGTAACACCATCTTGGTTAAAGATACTTTAGTTCCACCTAAGTACTATCTTGGTAAAATGAAGTAAGTATATGATTATCTTGGTATTCCAAAATTATTTCCCCAAGTGAGATGTTTCATCAAAAGTAAATTCTTCACTGGTTGGACTAAAGCCATTTCTGCCCCAATCAAGTTTGCTGATGTACTTATTGGGTGTATTCCTGGTGTCACAGTTCCTAATTCTTCTCGTTCCGCAGGTGGGCCTCTACTAACTGCGAGTGACCCAACCTCCCAGCCTGTTGCCTCTGACCCTGACATGTCCACTCCTAACCTTCTGGGTGTTCCTAATCTACATCTTTCTAACCTATATGACCCAAATGTTGGCAAGGTATGTGATAAATTGTCTAATCAGAATGATAGTAAGGAAGTTTCAATGATGGTCCAGACTCGTGCAAGTGTGACGAAGGAAGATGAAATTAAACCGCTTCCTTGTCCAGCTGTTATTGACCGTGATCTAAGTAAGGACTCTTTTATTGATGCACAGAATTCTTGCCCAACTTTAGTGTCAATCAGGGAAAAGGTAGCCACAGCAAATATTGAGAAAGTAAAATCTAGGAGTGTCAAATATGAGAGAATTAATGGACTGATATACAGGACTTGCTTGGATAGTAATAAAGACTATGAGATAGGATACAAACAACTTATTGAGCCACAAATCTATAGGGATAAGGTTCTGAAGTTAGCTCATGACTCTATTACTGCTGGTCACTTCTCACACCGCAAAACTAACTCCGAAATTTTTGACAAGTTCTTTTGGCCTGGTGCTGGGGAGGAGATAAGGAGATATTGTAGGTCATGTCATATATGCCAGAAAATGTCATCTAAGGGCCGTGTTAAGAAAGTGCCAATGAAAACTATTCCTGTTATCTCTGAACCTTTCAGTCGCATTGCCATTGACATAATAGGACCTATCTTCCCTACCTCTGAACGTGGACACAGATACATTTTGTCAATGATAGATTATGCTACACGCTACCCTGAAGCTGTAGCCCTAAAGAACATAGACACTATTACAATAGCCGAAAGTCTGGTTGATATCTTTTCGAGGGTGGGAATTCCCAGAGAAATTTTGTTTGACCAAGGAACCCAATTTCGATCTGACCTCATGAACGAAATCTATAGGCTATTGTCTGTGAAAGCGTTGTATACTACTCCATATCATGCTAGTTGCAATGGTGCAGTTGAACGTCTAAATGGTGTATTGAAGTCGATGATCAAGAAGCTTGTTCTGAGCGT
Organism: Coenobita brevimanus; assembly: GCF_032717465.1. NCBI lineage: Eukaryota > Metazoa > Arthropoda > Malacostraca > Decapoda > Coenobitidae > Coenobita > Coenobita brevimanus. Next base: position 4,852,208 of record NC_137065.1, on the reverse strand, counting down.
CCCCGTGACTGGGACCGCTATTTACCGGCTGCGTTATTTGCGTACCGGGAAATTCCCAATGAGTCACTCAGATTCTCCCCAATTGAACTACTGTATGGTAGGAAGGTGAGGGGACCATTAACCATCTTACATGAACTTTGGTCTAAAGATGATATTGAGGAAGATGTCAAAACTACTTACCAGTATATGATTGACTTGAGATCTAGGCTAGAAGAAACTGCTAAATTAGCCGCAACAGGAGCTGAGATTAGCAGTAAAACGTACAAAACTTATGATTTGAAGTCTCAAAAACGTAAACTTAAAACTGGAGATGAAGTACTAGTCCTCCTACCCACCAACCATAATAAACTTATGATGCAATGGCAAGGACCTTTTATACTATCAATGGATGTAAGGATAATGGTGTTGATTATTACATTACGGTTCGTGGGAAATCAAAACTATTCCACATTAACATGTTGAAAAGGTACTACCGTCCGGAGAAGAACTATGATGATATCGAGAATAGCCCTAATAAGTCTGATAAAGGAGTTGTGCAGATTTGTGTTGTAGAGGAAGATGATTCTGATCAAGGTAGTGAACAAAATACGTATGTTGGAAATAACTGCAGTTCTTTTAATATCAGTGAGGAGTTAAGTCAGGATCAGGTTAATGATGTGAAGACTCTGATTGATGAATTTCCTGATGTATTCTCAGATAAACCAGGTCATACTAATACTATCCAACATGAAATTAAGCTTGAGTCTAATATTCCTATTTGCAGAAAACCTTATCCTATACCACATAACCTTGTTAAAGATATTAATGATGAGGTAGATAAGATGCTGGACTTAGGGATTATTGAACCTTCCAGTTCCCCTTACTGTTCTCCTGTAGTCTTAGTTAAGAAGCCTGATCAAACTTGGAGATTCTGCATTGACTTCAGGTCTCTTAATTATATAACTACCTTTGATTGTGAACCTATGCCCACACTTGAAGATGCTTTAGGGAATTTCACTAATCATAAATATTTTACTAAAGTGGATTTAACTAAAGGTTATTGGCAGATTCCTTTGTCTCCGGATTCCAAGATGTATACAGCCTTTTCTACTAATCAAGGACTTATGCAGTTTGTAAGAATGCCTTTCGGATTGAAGACCGCATGTGCGACATTTATAAAATTAATGCGAAGAGTGATTGCAGGCTTGCGAAACACAGACTGTTACTTTGACAATATTGTTGTACATAACTCTAACTGGTCTGAACATTTACGGGATGTGAGAGCTCTGCTGAATAGACTGAGGTTGCATGGCCTGACGGCAGGGTTGAGCAATTGTTATTTTGGATACCCAAAGATAAAGTACCTCGGGTTGCAACTAGGAGATAACACCCTCAAACCTCTCGAAGATCGGGTAAAAGCTATTCAATCTATGCCATTGCCTAACACCAAGAAGGAACTGAGATCATTCATTTCAACACTGTCTTTTTATAGAAAGTTTATTCCCAATTTTTCTAGCATTGCCGCACCTATGAATAACATGCTGAAAAAATATAGCAGTAATAAACTTGGGTGCAATAAAGACAGCATCTCAGCTTTCCATGAATTGAAATCCGGACTTGCTAGTAAACCAGTTTTTGTTTGCCTGACTATAATAAACCATTCTACTTGAGAACTGATGCCTCTGACAATGGCTTGGGTGCTGTTCTTCTCCAAGATGTTAATGATACCAAAATGCCAGTTGCTTATGCCAGTCGTAAATTGCTAGATAAAGAAAAGAATTATGCTGCTGTTGAGAAAGAGTGCTTGGCAATTGTTTGGGCTGTTGATAAGTTTAAGAATTACCTTTATGGAAAAGAGTTTATACTTCAAACTGACCAACAACCTCTGACATATTTACGCAACATGATTAATTCAAATGGCAGACTAATGCGATGGGCTCTTGCACTCCAATGCTATTCTTATAGAATTGAGTATATCAAGGGCAAAGATAATGTTGGTTCAGGTCTGTTAAGCCGTTGTCCTCTGTAAATCTGTTGACACCTTGGTTCTCATAATATCTGCGATATTATCTTGAATATGGGGCCTTGTAAAGGGTTGTCAACAGACTGCTTATGTGTATATTATTTGTTCATACTTATTTTTGTGTTGTTCTGTAAATAACTAGCAAAAGCACTATTGCTAAACTTGAGGGTTAATTGGTGATGGGATTACTGGCGATAATTGGAAAGAAGAGCCTCCCTTGTGCGCATGCGTGGTGGTGGTTTGCTATGAGTGTGAGTGTGCTGCGTTCAGCCACTCTGCCCTAAGATCTGCCTGAGACAACACCTCGTAAGTGTTTACCACTACTTTTTTTTTTCGTGCCGCTGACATAATGGGCATAGAATCTAGTGCTTGGACATTGTGGTAATTGTAATTTCTGTGATTACAACCTTTTTTGGGGGGTCATATATGCTGGCTGGCCTCCACAATCTGGCCTGGCAACTTAAGTGGGGTGTTAGGAGTTGGTGTCTGCTGTTTCGAGCCGGCCACGCCCTCCCCCTCTCAGTACCGCCACAACCACACATTCCACCGAGCACTACCAAGGCACCTAATTTGATAAGGGATGGGTTATAACTTGATAATCAATTGTTTGTATAATTAAAGTGTCTGATGTAAATACTTTGTGAATACAAACTAGTTTTTGAATATGCCATTTCTTTATAAACCATTTTTAGATAATGACTATTGAATATAGCTATTACTAGTGACATCTCACACCCCATGAAAAGAACAAAAGGCAACAAGAAAAGCGAAAATGACACCTCCTTTACAATGCTTTTACAATATGTAACTCGTTTAACCTTTGTATATATAACTTGTCAATTCCAATTACATATAATAATAGGACTTTGATGTGTAAATCTGGTGATTTGCCGTGCATTTTCGTTTCTGTGTATAAGGGGCTCACCGAACCTGAAGTACCCCGGGCTCCCCCTAGGTCTATATCCTGCCCTGGAAGGAAGGAAAGGAGAGGAAGAGTAAGAATGACAAAGACCAGGGAAGGAATAAGAGGAGAGGAAAGTAAAGAAGTAAAAGAAGACAGACACTTGAAGAAACGAGGAAGAGAGAGGGAATGGGGAAGAAGAAAAAGGGAGGTAGTAAAGATAACAACATTAGCGAGAAAGAAATGTTTTGATAAGCGTTTGCCAACGAAAGAGGAAGAGGGCAAGGAAGGTGATGGTAAGTAGTTTTGACATCTTCCTCAATATCATCTTTAGACCAAAGTTCATGTAAGATGGTTAATGGTCCCCTCACCTTCCTACCATACAGTAGTTCAATTGGGGAGAATCTGAGTGACTCATTGGGAATTTCCCGGTACGCAAATAACGCAGCCAGTAAATAGCGGTCCCAGTCACGGGGACGCTCAGAACAAGCTTCTTGATCATCGACTTCACATACTGTACGTCAGCCCTGATACCAGCCTCTCTCTCTCTCTCTCTCTCTCTCTCTCTCTCTCATTACTTTTTTTTTTTTTAACCACAGGCTATATTTTTCCACCTCAAGTCCCCATCTCCCTCTGGCTTCCATGACTCACTCTCAGCTGCATGAAATCGTCTGGTGTGAGAGAGAAGGCAGTACTAGAGTTACCCACACCCAGAGAGGGGAAAATTAGTCTCTACTAGGACGCTCTAGCAAGGTGAATGAAAAAAAAAGTGACTGCAGGACAAGTAGAAAAATAAACATCCTGAAGTATCTTTGTATTTGTATATCTGTCTATCTTTATCTGTATCTATCTATCTTCCTAAATCTGTTGCTATCTATCTACCTCAGTCTGTATCTATCTATCTTCCTAAATCTGTTGCTATCTATCTACCTCAATCTGTATCTATTTATCTTCCTAAATCTATCCATCTCCCCATCCATCCTTCTATCTATGTTTATCTACCTGTATCTATCGATTTGTATATCTATCCATTCTTGTGTATCTATGTGTGTCCATATCTTTATCTGCCTATCTATCTACCTATTCATCTTCGTGTATTTGTGTTACCTATGTCTATCTATCTATATTTATCCATCTATCAACCTATCTGTCTATCCATCTGTATGTATGTATGTATGTATGTATGTATGTATGTGTGTATGTATCTTTCCATCATCCATCTATCTATACCTGCATCTATAACTCTGTATCTCTATCTATCTATTCATCAGTCTATCTATCACCGAGTATCTATCCATGAATAACGCATAAACGTCCGGGGAGAGGAAATTAAAAGAAACAGAAACAAGAGAAACATTAGGTAAGAACACACTCCTTTGAAGACAGTGTGTGTGAAGTGATGGCGTGTGAGTGAAAGACAACAGAGAGAGAGAGAGAGAGAGAGCAAATGGAAAAGGGACAAGGCGAATGAAAACAAAGGAAAAAAATATAGAAAAAAAATTGAAAGTGAGTGAAATGAAGCAACAGGGAGAGATTGGGAGCGACAGGAAGGGAATGAGAGCGACAGGTAGAGTGAGGGTCTTTGGAGAGAGGAACAGGAACAGGAGAGAAAGGCCAGGAGACAGATAGTGACAGAGTGAGAATGAGATGAGATAGCTAGGTACCAAGGTAGGTAGGTAGGCTAGTTGGTAGCTAGGTTGGTAGGTACACGTATATACGTAGATAGGCAGGCAATCAGGTAGTTTAGGATGTAGGTAGGCAGTGAGGCAATCAGGTAAGTAGGTAGGAAGGCCGGTAGATAAGTAGGCAAGTACGTAAGAAAGGAGGTAGGTAGGCAGGTAAATACCCAGGTAGGCCGGTAACCAGGTAGGTAGGTAGGTAGGCAATCAGCTAGGTAGGTAGGTAGGTAGGTAGGCAATCAGGCACTCAGGTATGTAGGTTAGTAGGCAGGTAAATCTGGATCATAAACCCAGTGGAGTGAAGGCTGAAGTTGCTTTCCTGCTGCAGGCCACCATGGTTCTTTTAGGTAAGAAGAAGGGCGTTGAGAGACGTGTATATAACCGGGCAGTGGAGAGCCTGGTGATATCAGTGCCACTAAGTGAAGGCGTCCCTCTCCTAAGCAGTCTAGTCCAACCAATGGCACACGGTTTATTAAGCTGACAGGTAGTCTGGCGCCGATATTCTCCTTGGTGAAGGAAGCTCACTAACACTTCTTCCTAAGCGATTTATTTTGTTTATTGCACCTTATTATCCTCTCCAGTGTCATTTAAATCACTGGAATACCACCCTACTCAGCATATATAACCTACCAACTGAATTTAACCAGCCGTATCCATAACTGAATCGCTAAGCGAGAGGTGTTAGGGAGCTTCATTAACCGATAAAAATAGGAATCTTGGTACTCGGAGGCCCATATTAAGGAAGCCCCTTAACACCTCTTCCTGCGCAATTTATTTTGCTTATTGCACCTTACTGTCCTCTTCCGAATCGTTTAAATCATTCAGATAACACCACACTCAGCATAAAAAACCTACAAACTGATACTAACCAGCCATGTCCAAAAATAAATCCCTAAGGAAGAGGTGCTAGGGAGAATCCTTACCCGACGAGAATACGGATGATGGTATTTGGAGTACTATAGTCTGTTTGATTGACCTGTGCAGCTGAGATGCACTCCTAGCTCAGACTCTGTCGGGTGAGGAGGTCTGGCCGATTTCTCTCGAGCCCTGAACACTGTCTCGTTCACTCGTGGAGAATTTCGCCTGTTTTGCCTCGTTTTTGCCAGTTCTGACTTAGTCTCTGGCACTGAGGAAGCTTTTCTTTTGCTTTACAGGGTTTTTCTGTGACTTAGTCTCAGATTGCCTGGGTGTGAGTGGGAGTGTGTGTGTGTTTGTGACAGTGTGTGGGTGTTTTTTTTTTTTTTTTTTTTTTTTTTTTTTGGCCTGCCGTTAGTGTTCCTCACCGTAGTACGACGCCGAACCCTGAAGGGGTGCCGTTAGGGCACTTCCATGAAGGGGGGCCTTTAGGGCCTGGTTATAGGAGGCGGTGAGGGCGGCTCTGTTAGAGTAGGGAAGACCCGAAAGGGGCAGTGGTGGGGCCTCCCATCGCCTTTTAGAGGGCGGGGAGCATAGGTTGCCCGTCACTGTAGGGACCTGGCCACTTTTTCTGTATTTTGTTTGCTTGTGCTTTTTGCGTGGTTGTGTGTGTGAGGTGTATGCGCGCGTGTGTGTGTGTTTTTGACTGAGTTTTTTGGCCTGCTCCGGTGAGCACCATGAAGGGATCCAGCATCCCTAGGCCCCAGGGGCATTCCCGCCTCCCGCTTCCTCAGTCGAGGCCCTCCATCCCTTGCCCTGCCACAGGCACGAAGAGGGAGCGTCACTGCTCAGGCTCGAGCTCCCACTCGTCAGCTCACGAGGCCGCGTGTGCTAACCCCTCTACACCAACATCCACGAGAGTGGCACCTCGCTTGCGTGGTGACTATACCCGCTCTGCCAAGGTGGCCCGCCGACATGAGGCTATGGAGGAGGTTGCACCTGCTCCACCATCTCTCTCTTCCACCAAGGGCACTTCGGAGGCTCCTGCTGCGACTCAGCTCCCCCCCTCTGCTGATCCCGCTCTGCAGGAAGATGAGGGTTTCACCCCCGTGATACGCAAGGGATCGAGGCGTGCTCGCCAGGGAAACGGCCCTTCTCCGGCAGTACGCACTGGGCCTCCCCTCAGGGATCCCTCTGCTGCTCGTCCCTCCGTGTCAGTAGCTGTGCATCCGCCTCCCCGCTCTGCATTTCCAGCTTTCCGTGTGCCGGTACAGGACGGCCATGCGACGAGCTACGACGCCGTGGCTGCACTAGAGCGTCACCTGCCAGGGCTATGCTGCTCCAACCTGATAGGTCGAGACGGCAGCTCGGTGTTGGTGCCGAAGGACGAGGGAGCCTACGACCTCTTGAGATCAGCTCTGCAGGACGAGGCCTGCCCGGTGAAACTAGTCGAGCTGACGCCCGGCCAACAGTCGACGAAGGCAGTTGTCATGGGTTATCCCTTGAGAATGCCTTTGGAGATCCTCCTTCACCACCCTCAGGTCGAAGAGGCGACCCGCTGCCAGAAAACGCGGACCCGGGAAGAGACTCGTCAGGTCGTTGTCACCCTGCGGGGTCCTCTGATCCCTTCAATCGACCTGGGGAACTGGGGAACGTATCACCTTCGCCCCTTCACCCCGGAGCCTCTCCGTTGCTACCGCTGCCAGCGCTACGGGCACCACCGTGCCAACTGCAACCGCCCCGTCATCTGCGGCATGTGCAGTGGCGGCCACGACACGGCCGAGTGCCTCCAGCGGTACAAGGCGAAGCAACCAGTTGCGGCCAAGTGCCCCAACTGCTCCGGACGACACCACGCCTGGCACCCCAGCTGCCCCGCGAGGGTTCATCGAGTGAACCAGGGTCGAGAGAGGCAGGTTGCCTTTGTGCAGCAACACCAGGCCACCAGCGCCACTCCAGCTCCCCCCGGTACTTTCATCTGGGGACAACAGCGCCGCCCTCTCACTCAGTGCCCACCACCTCTCAGCGACCAAGAGTTCCCTCCATTGCCCTCAGCTCTGACTGTGGTACAGACCACAGCCGAGGTCCACCGCCAACAGCCGCCTGTCTCGCCACCACTCCCGACTGTAGAGACCAGTCGGTCAATGACACTTCCGCCACCAGTGTCTGGCACCACACCCAGTCCACCCCCCGCTCCTGCTCCTCCGGTGATCTCCTTCACAACGGAGGAGCTCAGGACCTTTGCAACAGAGCTTGCGATGACCCTAGCGAAGACAATAGCTTCAACCCTCGATATCCCTCTCCCAACCGAGCCTCTTGCCGAAGCTGCCAATCGCCTTGTGGACCGGGCGATCGAGAGGAAGATGGCGAGCCTAGGTGCTCCTCTGTCCCCTCGCCGCCCAGCTCGTTCGGCAGGGCGACCCCGTCCCACACTGCACAGGACAGCTCGCCCGTCCAAGAGGGTCAGGCCACGACCTACCAATGCTCTGTCTTCCACCGCACAGCTGCCTCGTCAGCGTCATCGTTTGGGGCAAACCCTAGCACCATCAGGGTCCAGAGTGATAGAGAGGGCCTCACCACCGCTGCAGGAGAACGACCGTCCGCAACTGTCGCCGGACGGCCAGTAGACCGCTCTCTCAGGCTCCTCCAGTGGAATTGCTTGGGAGCACGGAGCAAGCTCCCCCTTTTGCAGGAAGCGGCCGCCAAGGACCGGCCTGATGTCATTCTCCTGCAGGAGACCTTGCTCCCAGGCAATTCCACTTTCCATCTCTCGGGATACACCACCCATCTCCTCCCGTATATTCGTGGCATTACACGGGGATGTGCCGTTCTGGTCCGGGACCACATCGCGTGCACGGATTGTGAGCCCCCTCCTTTCTGTGGACCTGATGTGGAGGTTCAGGGCGTGGTTCTCCATCTGGCGACGTCGCCCCTGACGGTATACAATGTATACCGGAGCCAGAGGAGCACCCTGGAGTTGGGGGAACTTTTCTCCCAAGCTGCCAGTGGAGCTGTGTACATTGGGGGCGACTTCAATGCCCACCACGCCCTTTTATCTTCGCCTCTTCAGTCCAATGAAGCAGGACGGCACATCTCTGTGGTTCTGGAGGAGGTGGGTGGTGTCTCCCTACTCAATGATGTGACAGAACCCACCCATATTGGGGGAGGTCGCCTCGATCTCTCCCTTGTCTCAACACCACTTGCGGGTCTGGCGTCGTGGTCGCTCCACCCCCACCTTGCGAGTGATCACTTCGCTCTCAGGGTTAACCTGCCTCTCGCTCCCCTCCCGCCACCCCCACCTCCACCACCACGGTGGGACCTACGCAGGGCGAACTGGACTGCCTTCGCTCGTGCTCTCACAACGGCCTTCGAGACATCCCCTCATGCCTCGGATCTCGATAGTCAGGCAGATCAGGTAGCACGCATTTTTGCGCAAGCTGCCTCTCTTGCCATCCCCGTGCAGCGACGATCGGCGAGGTGCTACCGAGACGGCTGGATCTACTGCGACAGGGTCAAGGAATTGAACAGGAGACTCAATGCGGCTCGCAGGCAGTACCGGCGGCGCCGTACATCTCCGCACCGTCGGTACTTGGTCGCAGTGACACGCCATGTGGCTTCAGAGAAACGCCGCCTTAAGGAGGAGACGTGGATCGGATGGTGTCGGACGTTGGATTCTCACTCCACTCTCCGTGAGATGTGGAGAAGAATCAAGTCCATCTCCGATCCACGTCCCCCCCGTCCTCCATCTCATCCTGACCCTGCCGCTGAGGCCAGCCGTCTTGCTAAGCACTTCGCCGACCGCTCTGCCTTGTCTAATCTCCCGCAGTCTGTCAGAGCCCTACAGGAACAGCTGTCCGCCTCTCGCACTGCAGCAATTCAGGCAGCATGTGATAGGCCTGACCCTGCTGACTGTCTGATCACCAGTGGGGAGCTCCATAAAGCGCTGCAGCGCAGAGAGGACACTGCACCGGGGCTTGACGGCCTCACATACTCTGTCTTAGCAAATGCCGGAGATTATGGTAGAGCACGTCTACTTGACCTGCTCAACCTATCGTGGTCTGAGGGGCATCTTCCGAGGTCGTGGAAGATGGCTGTTATCCACCCGATTCCGAAACCTCGTGATCCCGCCGCCATGCGCCCCATCTCCCTCCTCAGCTGTGTTGCCAAGACGGCTGAGAGGGTTGTGCGGGCCCGCCTTGCTTGGCGGCTGGGACCACTGCACCCAAGGATTTATGCTTTTCACCCTGGCAGGAGTACCACCCACTGCCTCGCATCATTCCTTGGGGAGCTGAGGGGAGGAAAGGGAATGGCCATCTTCCTCGACCTTGAGAGGGCGTTTGAACTAGCGAACCCAACTGTTATCTTGGCTGCTCTTGCAGCCAGGGTTGTGGGAGGCAGGTTACTATCCTGGATCAGGGATTTTTTCACTGCTCGATCAGCGGGGGTTAGATTTCAGGGGCATCTCTCCCCTTTTTCTCATCATGACAATGGCACCCCTCAGGGAAGTGTCTTAAGCCCGCTCTTGTTTAACATCTTGATGGAGGGGCTTTTAACCATTGACTATGGGCCTGGCATAACACTACTGTGCTATGCAGACGACCTAGCCCTCATTTTTACCCGCAGGGACTGTTTTTCGCAGGCATATTCTGCCCTCTCCTGCCTGCATGAAAAATGCAATGAGCTAGGGCTCAAAATAAATCTCACGAAGACTAAATGTCTGCCCTTTGGCCTCCGTCCCCCTGACTTCCCGGTGCTGCTCGGAGGCCACCAGCTCACCGTGGTCACTTCGCATCAGTATCTGGGGGTCTGGATTGACGGGGGCCTCACCTTTGGCAGCAACGTCCGATATCTGAGGGAGTGTGCCTTAACTCGCATGGCTGCCCTCCGATACCTTTCAAGACGGAGTCTGGGGGCATCTTATGCAGTCCTCCGCACTTTTTACATCCACGCGATCCGCTCTCTTGTGGACTATGGAGCAATCTGCTTGTCTGGCCTCACACCGCCAATCTCCAGATCACTGGAAGTCATCCAGAATGATGCTCTACGAATCATGCTGGGTGCTCCACGTTGGACCCGGATCACTAACTTACGGATGGAGAGTAGTTTGCCGTCGCTGGCGCACCGAATAGCACTACGAGTGACGCTTATCACTCACCAGTTAGTGCAGCGCCGACCAGAACTGCCAGTCTCTGCCCTGCTCCTACGACTACTACGACGACCACCTAAGCCGCTCCCCCAACGCGACTGGGCCCGAACCACAGCGGTTCTTATCCACAACCTGGAAGTCGCGCCTTGTCTCTGCCAAGGCCCTGATTCCCCATTTCCTGGGTTTCAACACCCACCGCCATGGAGACCACCTCCATTCCACATTCTTACTCCAATGGAGGCAAAACCTCGCTCCTCTATCCCTGCCATCCTGCGACAAGAGGGTCTCAGTCAGGTGGCTGCTCTGCACTCCCCGGGCTCGGCCACTTACTTTACAGATGGGTCGGTCCACCCTGATGGCTCTGCTGGGTCCGCTTTCGTCCTTGGAAGGACAGTTGAATCATGGCGCCTCTCCCCTGGTGTATCTGCATTTCAGGCAGAGCTCGCGGCAATTCTGGGTGCGTTGCGACATGCTCACCATCATCATTACCAATGCATCGTTGTTCATACAGACTCCCTTTCTTCTCTGCAGAGGTTGCGCTCATTCTCACTGCAAGACAATATCTTTCTCATAACGGCCATCCATACATTTGCAACCCTCCTTGTCCAGAGAGGAGCCACTATCACTCTTCATTGGCTCCCAGGACATGTGGGGATCACTGGGAACGAAACAGCTGATGTCGCTGCACGCTCTGCCTGCTCTCTGCCAGAGATCACGTTCCCACTTCTCCCCGGCCCATCACATGTCCGTCGCACTTTGACTGCAAAAATAGGTAGGCTGTCTCGGGAGGAGCACCAGCTTTGCGTCGCTGAAGGTTCCACATCTGCGACTTGGTATGTCACAGCCACATCATACTCTCCTTTGGTGCCTCCCCCAGGCCTGCCAAACTATCTTCTAGTGCGACTTAGAAGATTACGAATGGGATTCCCATGCTATAAGCAGATTAAAAATGCGGCAACAGATCCGTGTGCTCATTGCATAGAGAGGTCGGATACGCCTCTCATCCATTACATACTTCACTGCCCTGCCACAGCTCATCTCAGATCTCGTCCCGGAGCTGGCTTTGCCCAATCGGCCAACGATTATACTGACGCTGCTGGCATTGTGGCCAGAACACCTTTTAAAATTTTACTACAAACAGTTAGGGACTACCCCCCTCCTCGTTAAATACAGCTTGTGCGCTACATGTGCACCACTGACGGGCTCACTGTTTGCCCGTGTCTCAGCACTGCTGAGACGAATATCCAAACAACAACAACAACAGCTGAGATGTATGCGGCAAGTAGGGTGTGTTTGATACGCGGCTGCTGATTGGCCGCCGATGATGTCATTGAAGTAAATGCAGGCATTTACTGTTGTGCAACATGCGGACTTAGGTGTTCACCGTGGGTGGATATTATAGCACAACATGCGGACGTAGATGTACATCGTGCGTGGATGTACCGCAACATGCGGACGTGGATGTACACCGTGGGTGGATAATTTATTTCAAACGTCACTCATCGCATTATGAATCTTTATAATCAAGTTTAATTTTCTTTGATAACAGTAAACTTTTAAAAGCTAATTTTGACCTCTTCAGCTTCGGAAATTATTCCATATTTAATCTTGCAGCTTATATTGAAGGCCGTTTAAAAACATGAATATATATGTGTCAGAATACGAAGAGGTGTAAGATTTAAATCATCGGCGGCCAATCAGCAGCCGCGATTCAAACACACCCTACTCGGCCCATGCATCTCAGCTGCACAGGTCAATCAAATAGACTATAATACCGATACTGCTGACTCGTTCATGGTACCCACAATTCTATACTCTGTTTATTCTAGCTTGCTCTAAAATTACAACCTGTCAATGATGAATCCTGAGTTGGAACAAAAACACTAGAATATGATGTTAGTCACGTAAAAGTGCTGTGGAGAGGGTGTAGCGATGCTATAAAATTCTCGCACTGAGTCACCCAAAATAAGCTGCACGTGGACGGAAAACTGGGCCAAGACAAGGTGAAAAGAGCATATATATATATATATATATATATATATATATATATATATATATATATATATATATATATATATATATTCTTCAGGAATCGTCACATGATATCCTTTAGCGTTAACTTGGTTAACCATCTTTTATTATTACTGCGATGATGTGACCTGCCCACATCCTTTTTGGACGATTCCCGTGCCACCTCTCCATGTTCTTATCCCTCTGACATCCTGATGCCTGTTATTACAATTTGTTGAGGGATCGTATTTTCCACGCTCACTGGTCACAACACCAACACTGCGTATGGACCTGATTGGGTACCTCCTCTTGCCCTCATAAGCTGTGTCTGTGCTGGTACCCTGTCTAAATAAAGTCTTCTGCCATGTCAACTTGTGCCTTACCTTCTTGCTGGAAGTTTGCTTTCATTCAACCTCTTCCGAAAAGAGGTGGTCGTTCCTAACCCTCTCGGTATCGCCCAACTCCCTCAGTATCTTGTTTTTGTGAAGTCTTTGAAGGTATGTTTAACTGGAAGATTCTGAAGCATTGTCCTCTCATAAACTTTTTTCTGCTAGCGATGCTGCACTGGTGATGTACACCTTGCTTTATGATTTTTTGGCCATCCTCCTTTTGGGATTGTGGCGAAACCTTTGTCATTGCACGTGTCATAGCCAAAGCTTTCCACCGAGTTTGGCAAAAATTCTTGGTTTCCAAAGTTCTTTTTTATGGTTTCTTCCCTGTTTGTGCCTTCATCTCAAGCTTCCTTTGTGGTCATTCTGTAGCTGCTGTTGTAGACTGCCTCTATTCGTCTTCTAGAGCTGTCATTAGTGGTGTTACTCAGCTGTCTGTCCTGTCACCAGCTCTCTCCCTTATATTCATCATTGATTTTCTGAACTGCATTTTTATCCCCATCCACTCTCATTCAGACGACTCCACTCTTCACATTCCTAAATGCTTGTTTCGGTGTCCGTTACTTCAGTTCTTTAAGTAATGATGTGATGAAGCTGTGGTTGACTAATTTCTGGCTTGACTATCATTTCTGATTGGAGATACATACACAAACACACGCACCCACACACACACACACACACACACACACACACACACACACACACACACACACACATTATATATATATATATATATATATATATATATATATATATATATATATATCGATCAGTATCTACACCTTCCGTCCCGTTAAAATCTTCCATAGTAATATTCCTTAATTTTTAACACCACACAGATCAGTCTTTCATTGTCTTGTAATATTCGTGGGTTTTCCTTCTCTACGAATCTTAGTAAGATCATACTACTACATTTGCAACATCTCTTTCCAAGAGATTAAGTGTACTAAACCGACTCTGTGTTTTCGTTACACTACACAGCTGCTGATTTTGTATTGGGGTCTTATTCGCCCATGTGTGGAGTACATCTAGCATGTTTGGGGTTGGTGTCGTTCCCCACGTACCGTTCTTATAAACAGGGTGAAGTCAAAGGCTTATCGTCTATTAACATCACCTCTCTCAATGACATCCTTCAATCTCTTTCTCTTCTCTGCGGTGTTGTGTCTCTATCACTGCACCATCGCTGTTTCATTGATTTTCTGAAATGTCTACTTGCACCTCTCGTCCATTTTGTCAGGAGAGTAGCACATTTCTGGCAGCACACTCTCACCGCTTCTCTGTCCAGCTGTCTAATGCATGAGTTAACCGACACTCTTAGTCATTCATGTATGCAGCAGGTCAGCTCCGGAAATGCCTTCTTCAGCCTGTATTTTCCTTTGTGAGCCCAGTAACGTTTCAGGATGAATGGATCTTCAGTTTTCCATTGTTATGATTTGCCTTCCATATAAGGGCGAACTTTTTGGGGTTTTAGTCGTTGGTTGTTTTTCCTTGCATGAAAAATTATGATTTTCGATTGCTTAAATATTCTACTTTCGTCTGATCCATTGTAAAGTAGGGTTCTCTTTTCTCGCTCCACGGGAAATCTAGCTGTATTTTTCCATGTCTCTCTGAACAATCCTACGTTTGCTGTACAATAACTTGGTTTCCATTAGTGTGTTAAACCCGCGGCAGCCGACATCCAAGATGTTATATTTGGCCGGGTAGTGTCGTCATTGTCAGGTGCTGCGGACTCACCACACTGATTTTCAAAGTCCATGAAGAGAATAGGATGGATGGATAGTGTGAAGAAAGCGTTGGATGGGAGAGGGATGTCTGTTGAGCAAGGAAGAGGCTCCACGTGAAAGAAATTATTAGGAGAAAAATTGTGAATGAATAAATGATGATGCAGCCATGAGGGATGTTCTCCAGCACTTTTTTTTTATTGCGAGGAAGAAGGAACCAAAGACCGCGAGCCTGCAATTATTGTTCCTTTCAAAACAAAATATAAGAGAGAGCAAAATTCAAGATCCGACAATTTCGAGATGCCTGGACACACTGCGTTTGAAAGACTGGAGATCATAGAAAGCAGGAAATACAGACAGAGGGAGACAGTTCCAGAGTTGACCTGTTGCATAAATGAAGGACTGGGAGTGATGGTTAACTCTTGTTCTAGAGAGTTGGACAGAAGAGGGATGAGAGTTTGTTGCTAGACGGGTGCTACGCACCCGTTGTTGAGTGGAGGAATGCATGCAAACAGTTCAGAGGAGCAGTGACCAGGAAAGTAGTGATAGAAAAGAGATAAAGAGACAACAGTACGGCGAAGAGACAGAGGTTGAAGGAAGTCAGTAAGAGGAGGAGAGTTAATGAGATGAAAAGCCTTTGACTCCACCCTATTAAGAAAAGTTGTATGTGGGGAGCCTCCCAACACATGAGAGTTGTACTCCACACAGGGGCTGATAAAACCCCTGTATAGAGTCAACAATTGTGCAGGGATAAAGAAAGAACGGAGTCGGCTTAACAGACCTAATCTCTTGGAAGCAGATTTTACAAGATATGCAATATGATCTTTCCAAGATAAGTCCAGCTTAAATGAAAGCCCAAGCATGTTCAAGTATGATGCAGGATTAAGCTGAATATTATTAAACGTTAGTGGGTATACCTGTGGAAGATTTTGTCGGGTTAATAGGTGTAAAAACTGAGTCTTTGATGCATTAAAAACAACCAGATAATTTTTACCCCAATCAGAGATACGAGCTAAGTCAGATATTAGGTGTGCCATAGCCTCATCCCTTGTTTGTTGAAGTAACTACTGAGATGGACGTTGCAGGAACCGAATGGAAAGGTGAAGGGTGGAGTCATCAGCGTATGAGTGGATAGGTAGATGTACAGCTTAGAAGGTCATTGATGAATAAAAGGAAGAGAGTTGGTGATAGGACAGAGCCCTGAGGAACACCACTGTTGATAGATCGAGGAGAAGAACGATGGCCGTCTACAACAGCGGCTATAGAACGACCAGATGGGAAGCTAGAGATGAAGGCACAAATAGATGGTTAGAAACCGTAAGAGGGCAGTTTGGAAATTAAAGGTTTATGCCAGACTCGATCGGAAAACTTTGAGATGTCAAGTGCAAAGCAAAGCTTTCGCCAAAGTCCCAAAAGGAGGATGACCAAGAGTCTGAAAGGTAAGTGAGAAGATCGCCAGTGGAGCGTCCCTGACGGAACCCATACTTACGATCAGAGAAAAGGTTGTGATAGGAAAGATGCTTTAAAACTTTTCTGATAAGAATTAACTCGAAAACTTTTGAGATACAGGGTGTTAAAGCAGCTGGACGATAGTTAGAGGGTTGGGAATGGTCACCCTTCTTTGGGACCGGCTGAATGAGAGCAAACTTCCAGCAAGAAGAAAAGGTAAAAGTTGATAGACAAAGGCGAAAGAGTTTGCCTAGGCAGGGTGTAAGCACAGAAGCACAGTTCTTGAGAACAACAGGATGGACTCCATCAGGCCCATATGCCTTATTGGTATTGAGGCCTGTGATCGCAGAAAATACATCAGCTAAAGAAAATTTAATGTCAGTCATGAGGAAGTCAAAGGAGGGAAGTGATGGAGGAACAGCACCAAAATCGTCTAAGGTGGAATTGGAGGAGAAAGTCTGAGCGAAGAGATCTGCTTTATCAGTAGAAGAAATAGCTACTGAGCCATCAGAGTAGAAAAGCAGAGGGAAGGATGATGAGGTAAAGTTATTAGAAAGGTTTTTGGCAAGGTGCCAGAACGAGTGGGAAGAATTCGAGTTGTAGAGTTGAGATCATTTTAGTATGGATGAAATTATTTTTAGCAGAGCGAAGAACAGACTTAGCACGATTCCAGGCAGAAACATAAAGATGATGTGATTCAGGGGTGGGTTGGCTCCGGTACCTTTTATAGGCCCTCTCCCTGTTGCGGACAGCATTAGAACAGGCGTGTTTAAACCAAGGCTTTCTTGCATTAGTCAAGGGAAATGAGAATGGAATGTATGCTTCCATGCCTGAGAGAATAACCTCCGTAATCCGCAAGGCACACTCAGATGGCTCCCGGCCATGGAAGCAATAATCATTCCACGGAAAATCAAAGAAGTACTGCCTGAGGGCCTCCCAATCCGCAGCTCCAAAGTGCCACAGACGACGTTTCTTTGGAGGGTCCACAGGCCGTACTGGAGCGATAGGACAGGTTAAGGGGATAAGGTTGTAATAAGAGGAGCCCAATGGAGAGAAATGATTAACAGTGTAAGCAGAAGGATTAGTTGTAAGGAAGACGTCAAGTATGTTGGAGCTCTCTCCAAGGCGGTCAGGGATACGGGTTGGGTGCTGTACAAGCTGCTCTAGGTCATTAAGGATAGAAAAGGTATAGGCTCACCAGGTGGATCAATGAAAGGAGAGGAGAGCCAAAGGTGGTGGTGATTTGGTCTGGTCAGTTGATCAAGTCAGGCGCAGGTAAGGGGATGGATCCATTATGATGTGGCAGGGATAAACCAGCTCTTCTGTGTTGGCCTGCTGCAGATGTCGCTGATCATACTGCGCTCTTGACCCTCGTGCAGTGTGGTGCGGTGAGAGTCTGTCCCTTTTCCCTTTGAGTCTAAGATGTGAATGAATGTGTTTGTTTGGATGAGTAAATTGGGAATGTGTTGTCCTGTCTCGGCTACCTCCCGTTTTCTGGGGGAAACAGCCTTGGTATATGAATAGATAGATAGATGGAGAGAAAAAACAGGAGAGACGACCGGACTCTTCATGCCGACTGCTCATTCCAAGGTCTCATTCCAAAAGGCGCCAAGATTGTAAAAATTCCTGTACTCTTGACATCTCTTTCTCCAGATCAGAGCTGACTACGCCAAAGTCATCTGCTGCATCGCTGCTGAAGATTAAGGACCATAGTTTGACGGAACTCGTCTTTGCGGTTTAGAAAGAGCCTGGTGATGGTGAGGGACCCCTTCACGTGGTGCCATCGATATAGCAGGGCAACTTCGCTAACCGGTTATAAGAACGTCTCTCAACTCCTTCCCTATCCAGTGAAATGAATCTGGTAGACTGTAAGATAGTTAACTACAAGAAAAAGATTTGAGTTGGTGCCTCATATGTCCAGTTCAGGCATTTAGTGTCAGGGGAACACTTTTCATCTGATCCGTAGTAAAGAAACTTCCCAGTATATATATATATATATATATATATATATATATATATATATATATATATATATATATATATATATATATATATATATATATATATAGCGAGACGCCATAATCCCATAAGAGGGTAAGGGGTGACCACAAACAAATCGCCTCCATGTCGCCCTGTCCCTTTCTGTTTCACTGCCTTGCACCCAGCTCACACTCTCCTCTTTCATATACCTCTCCATCTCTTCGTCTCATCCTTGTCCTCCCGTTCCCTCTCAACCCCTGTGTCATAAAGACCTTGTAACTCCTTTGTGGTTAGTTGTAGTTGAGTTATATATATATTAGACTTGTGGACGAGCGGTTGTTATACTTGGGTAGCTTCGTGAGTAGCTAATCTTCTTTCCCATTTGTCATGTAGTGACAGGAGAGGTAAAGAATAGTATGGGACTATTTTAATTTGTCTTGGAAATATTAACAAGTCTCTCACACAGAGCGAAGTCTAAAGTAGAGTCCCGCTAGCTATCTCTCTGTCTCGCTCTCTCTGTCTCTCTCTCAAGTTGCTAAGCCCTTCTCCCTGCGACCTGTCTGTTCTATGGCTAGCTTCTTTTTGTCTCGCTGTCGCTCCCTCTCTCTCTCCCTCAAGTTGCTAAGCCCTTCTCCCTACTACCTGCCTGTTCTATGGCCTGTCTCCTTCTGAGCTCTCTTTCCTAAATTCTGGTGAAACAGGAGACGTATCACGTGTGTTCCTTGTGAGTGGAAAGTTCTAGAAGCCTGTGTGTGAGTATGTGTGTATGTGTGTGTATGGTCACTAGGGGCTGTCGTGTGCCTATAAAGCATTCCTTGAGTTAAGAGTGTGTAAGCATGTTTAGCATTGCTCGATTCTTGCAGACACAATACCTTCTCATCATCTGACTCCCTGCTTCTATGTGTCTCTCTATCTATCTATCTATTATGATTTGTAATTATAATATGGAGTCCTAACATATTGCTCGGTCACGCGAAAATGGCGTACCATCGACAGTTAATAGTCATAACATAGTAATACATATTATATACACATTATAATGAACTTATAAGCTAATTAAGTGAAATACATAATATTGTAAAAGTAACATAATTGTATGAATATTGTATACATATAATATTCATAGTAAACAGTAATTATTCAGTAATATTACATTTTAAACAAGTTGTATACATTTTGTGAGATGTGTATGTATAACAGACATACGCATATAATTGTGCAATGGTAATACTGCTAGGTTATACATTACATATTGAGTTATCCTTTAGTAATGTCTAATATTTCACCTAACTTGTATGATGATACTGGTAATACAGAATTGTGCTATAGTTGTATGACTTATAATATTGTACTAGCATTGTGGTAATACTTAATTGTAACATTTTATGAATTGTTACAAAATATTGTGGTTATGCATAACTGTGTTGGCCTTATAACTGTAGTTACATTTTGTTAATGCAACTGTCACATAAGTGTCTTGGCCTTATAATTGTAGTTAAAGTTACATAAAAGTTACATCTTGTTAATGCAACTGTTACATAAATGGTACATATTGTTTGTAGTTACATAATTGTAGCATGTGTAACATAATGCAATCGTTTGTCGTTACATAATTGTTATATATCGTTTGTAGTTACATAATTGTAGTTAAAGTTACATAAAAGTTACATCTTGTTAATGCAACTGTTACATAAATGGTACATATTGTTTGTAGTTACATAATTGTAGCAAGTGTAACATAATGCAATCATTTGTCGTTACATAATTATAATATGGAGTTACATAATTGTTACATATCGTTTGTAGTTACATAATTGTAGCAAGTGTAACATAATGCAATCGTTTGTAGTTACATAATTGTAATAATTGCAGTCCTGACATATGAATCCGGTCATGCTGCGGTCGATGATAGTGATGATGTCATGCCACTTGCTTGTGGAGACAACAATTTGCTTTTTTGTTTGTAGTTTATGTGGTATTTTGACATATGTAGTAACACTTACACTTATTTTCATTTGTTTGTTATGTGATCTTACTCTATTTCTCTTTTTTCTTTCTTACTTTTTCTTTCTTTCTTTCTTTCTTTCTTTTTTTTTTTGTATTGATTTTCTATAATTTGTTTTTCTTCGCTTGTGTACGCTTTTTCCATGTTGTTCATGGTTGCATAATTACTGGCTAATTTCCTTGGGATACTTTTTTTAAAGTTTAGTTTATATTGCATAGGTATTACTGAAAATGATATAATATACAGTAGTCCCATATTTTGTTATTTTATAAAAAAAAAAATATATATATACACTATATACAGTATTAACTATATACACTGACTTGTTGTTCACTTGTACCTATCGTGAGTAATATGTGTGTCAGCACTGTGTGGAAATCATTGTCTTCACGATTGTGTTGAAGATGTTCACTCTTGCTAACGTCATTTGTGATGGCCATTTTTTTTTTTCTAGTTTACCTTGTAACTTAATTTGTCTGTTTCCACTAGGTAGCCTTAATAAATAAATGTTAAATACAGTTCTTTTAATCGCTCACTGAGTAACTGTGATGGTATATTTTCTTTATCACTTTGTAGATAATAATAATGTATAGCTGTATGTATGCAACACGTATTTTATGTAGGTATAAATGGTAACACTCGTTGGTAGTAAATAAATGTTATAATAAATGAATGAATATATACAGTGTAGAATATTTATTGCTGGTGATTATTTAGTGTTTGAGTTATGCAGATAACTGTAGTAAGTATGTGCATTTAAGCTGTAACTATACAACACTTTTTATATGTTTGTGCAGAAGCTTATTGTCTATCACTGTGTGTTGTATAAATGAAGTAACTATGTAACTCACTAATTTTTACCTTGGTGGGAATGGTGTTAGTGATGGTGCAGGTGGTGAGTTGAATGACGTGGCGTCTTTTCAGCAAGCACGCATGTTGACGTCGACTTCCCACACTGGTAGCTGTTGTGAGTAAATGAGTAGCGATGAGTAACTTGAGTGAAGACGAGTGAGTAGGATGAGTTATGGGTCGTGTCTCACTCTTCGTTTGTTTGTTCCGTTTTTCTTCCTCGAGGTATTCGTGGTCCTTTTTTCTTGTGATTTACTCGTTGTAGGATGAAGACTGCCGCTACTTGTAGATGCGTGTAGATTATACAGACGACTCGTAGAGTTGTTACTTGTAGTTGATTGTAGATGGTTGTAGTTCGCTGGTTCGTCGTAGAAATTTCAAGATTGTTTGTATCAATATATTGTTAAACTACTTGCAAGGCGTCCTGTGATCACTTCTACATCAGCGTGATGATCGTGGAGATGGAGGGGGCTGGTTGGAGAGAATACTATCCGGAGCTGGTTGAGTTGTTGGTTGTGAGAGGTATTTTTTTGTTTTCAATCTTGATATTTTGTAGGAATTCAATGTTGATTCGTAGACGAGGTTCGTATACGTTCGCTGCTACCAAATGTCATAAAGACTTTGTAACTCCTTTGTGGTTACTTGTAGTTGAGTTATATATATATTAGACTTGTGGACGAGCGGTTGTTATACTTGAGTAGCTTCGTGAGTAGCTAATCTTCTTTCCTATTTGTCATGTAGTGACAGGAGAGGTAAAGAATAGTATGGGACTATTTTTATTTGTCTTGGAAATATTAACAAGTCTCTCACACAGAGCAAAGTCTAAAGTAGAGTCCCGCTAGCTATCTCTCTGTCTCGCTCTCTCTGTCTCTCTCTAGTTGCTAAGCCCTTCTCCCTGTGACCTGTCTGTTCGATGGCTAGCTTCTTTCTGTCTCGCTGTCGCTCCCTCTCTCTCTCTCTCAAGTTGCTAAGCCCTTCTTCCTACTACCTGCCTGTTCAATGGCCTGTCTCCTTCTGAGCTCTCTTTCCTAAATTCTGGTGAAACAGGAGACGTATCACGTGTGTTCTTTGTGAGTGGAAAGTTCTAGAAGCCTGTGTGTGAGTATGTGTGTATGTGTGTGTATGGTCACTAGGCGCTGTCGTGTGCCTATAAAGCATTCCTTGAGTTAAGAGTGTGTAAGCATGTTTAGCATTGCTCGATTCTCGCAGACACAATACCTTCTCATCATCTGACTCCCTGCTTCTATCTGTCTCTCTATCTATCTATCTATTATGATTTGTAATTATAATATGGAGTCCTAACACCTGCACTTCACTCACATACACTCTCCTCGTCAGTCTCTTACTCTTTATCCACTCTGCATGGCCAGACCACTTCACTTTGTTTCTCCTAACGTTTCCTATCACATCCGCAATCATACCACAACGCTTCTTCACTTCCTCATTTGTCAGTCTGTCTCTCCATGTGACTCCACATGCTTCTCTCAAGTAACTCATTTCCACTGCTCTCATTCTAGACTACTGTCCCTCCAACAAAGTCCAAGCTCCACTTTCATAGGTTAGAGTTGGTATCACAATGCTGTCATGTAGTAACTTTTTCACTTCCGTGCTCACTTCCCTGTTTCTTATCACTGCTTTCAAGGAATGAGGAACCTTTCTTCCTTGCTGTACCCTTTCAAACACTTCACCCTCTAAACTTCCATCCTTAAACATCACACTACCCAAATACCTAAATGCACTGACATTTTCCATTTCTTCCTCATCCAACCGCACCGTATATTCACTGACTTCACTTCACACGAAGACCATAACTTTACTCTTCCCCACAGTCACATTTAGATTCCGTTTCTTACACGTTCTCCCAAACTCATCCACCAAGCTTTGCAGCTTTCCTTCGTCTTCATTTAACAACACAGTATCATCTGCGAACAACAGTAAAGGAATTTCCAAACACTGCCCCCTCTCATTATGGCCTCTCCAACATCCACTGCCCTATCTTGTATCCCCCTTTATAACCCCTTCCATATACAGATTGAACAACCATGGAGACATGACACATCCCTGTTTAAATCCAACCTTCAAATAGAAAAATCATTCAGTTGATTATCCACACACACTGCAGCCTTAGCACCCTCATACATGCTCTTAACGGCATTCAGCATCTTTCCATCTACTCCACATATTCTTATTTCTTTCCACAGTTCTTGTCTATCCTCCCAGTTATATTCTTTCTCCAAATCCATGAAGGCCGCATACAACTTCTTTCCCTTCTCTAGCAAGATTTCCATGAAAGATGTATGAACGAATATCTGATCTACACAAACTCTTCCCTTCCTAAAACCTTCCTATTCTTCTTTAATTAATTCCTCTGTTTATTTCCCTAGCTCTGTGAATGAGTATCCTACCATATACTTTTCCTGTTACACTAAGAAGAGAAATGTCCCTGTGATTACCACATACTACTTTTTCCCTTTTTCCTTTGTACAGGGGAATAATTATTCCTAACTTCCAATCCTCCAGGACCTTACCTTCCTCCCAGGCCAATCTGCACGTCTTCCAAATCAGTTCTACTAGTATTTCTCCCTCATGTTTAAGCATTTCACCACATACTCCATCAATTCCTTGAGCTTTCCCCATTTTGACTTTCTTCATTGCTTAAACATCTTCCATCCTACTGTTTTCTTCCTCTCTTCTCACATCCCTCCGTCTCCCAGCCATTCCGCAGCCACTTACACTCGCATTACTTTCATTCTCTATGTTCAACAATTCCTTAAAGTGTTCTTTCCATGTGCTCACATTTTCTCCCTTCTCCACTAGTAAGCAACGGTACCATTGTTATCTTTCACTCCCCAGCTAACTTCTCTGGCATCCTGTCTAACTCTTTTTACCTCTTTCCAGAACATTTTCTTACATTCCCTCCACTATACTCTCAAATTCCTTCCAAATTCCTCATCCACTCTCTTCTTACTCTCTCTTACCAGCCTGTTCTCTTCTCTCTTCCTCTCTACATATAACTCTCTCTTCCGTCTCTCAACTTTTTCCACGCCCCTGTTTCTCATCCACACAATATATGCTATCTTCTTTTGTGCCACAACCTCTCTCGCCTCTTCATTCCACCATGCTGTTGCCTAAATCCCCACACACCACCTCACTTGCTGCACAGATTTCTGCTTTGAATATCTTGCACACATCTTCCACGTCCCCCAGGTGAACAGGTGAACAGACAAGGAAAGTAAGCTCCCAAACATTCCCCCGGAATACGACACGCAACCGTCGATTTTACATCCGGGTACCTATTTTTAGTTCTAGGTACGAACAGGCTAGGGCAAAGGAGACCGTGCCTAAAGGTCTCGTGGTCGACCTGGGGATCGAACCCGGGAACTCTCGCTTGCGAGGCGAGTGTGCTACCGTTACACCATCGTCCACCCCTCCACGTCCCCCATCTGCTCCAATCCATTTTATACCAATCGCTCCTCCACTTCCCTCTTATATTCTGCCTTTTTTCCACCCTCTTGTAACCGTTCCACTCTTCTTGTTTGAACAATATAACTATCTATCTAACTCTATATCTATATCTGTCTGTCTGTCTGTCTGTCTGTCTGTCTGTCTGTCTCTCTCTCTCTCTCTCTCTCTCTCTCTCTCTCTCTCTCTCTCTCTCTCTCTCTCTCTCTCTCTCTCTCTCTCTCTCTATATATATATATATATATATATATATATATATATATATATATACACACACAAGTATACATAATCTTTCCTCATAGTTCTAGCGGAAATGAATTTATGAGACATTTTGTAACTTAAATTATCGTTATTCAGAACTGGGTAAAAAATAATTATATGTATTAGTCAGGTAATAAAAGCACTGTAAGATGCTGCTTTGGATTTATTCGCATACACACTAGTGCGCGCACACACACACACACACACATGCACACAGAATGGATATTGGTCCTGGTTCCGGTTCACGTGGGTTCAGGTAGGTTCAGCGGGTTCCATGTTATCCAATAATAGGAAGACCAGGAAGAATAGGAAGACCAGGAATAGTAGGAATAGGACCAGCAATAGTAGGAAGAGGACCAGGAATAGTAGGAAGACCAGGAATAGTAGGAAGAGGACCAGCAATAGTAGGAAGACCAGGAATAGTAGGAAGAGGACCAGCAATAGTAGGAAGAGGACCAGCAACAGTAGGAAGACCAGGAATAGTAGGAAGACCAGGAATAGTAGGAAGAGGACTAGGAAGCACTCCTGTCTCCAAGCATTCCTTGAAGGCATCCAGCTGTGGGGGGGAGAGAGATATAGTTATCGAGGTTATTGATATTTTTTCAGGTTAGAGAGAAATAAGATACTGAGGTTATGGATCTTTTTCAGGTGAGAGAGTTTGAGATATTATAGGGGTTATGGATCTTTTTTTTTCAGAGAGAGAGAGAGAGAGAGAGAGGTTATGGGGGTAATTGATCTTTTTTTTCAGGTTGGGAGAGAGAAAGAGAGAGAGAGAGAGAGAGAGGTTATGGGGGTAATTGATCTTTTTTTTCAGGTTGGGAGAGAGAGAGAGAGAGAGAGAGAGAGAGAGAGGTTATCGATTCTTTTTTTCAGGTTAGAGATAAGTTATAGAGGTTATGTTGTTTTTAGTTTTGAACAACCACCATGTAACACCTATAGTAAAATTTCCACAAAAGACTGATAATGATCGTGAAAGTAAGCTTCGTATCTGAAGACTAAATTTTTTTGGCTATGACATGCAGACTACCAGGCAATTCTCTCTCTCTCTCTCTCTCTCTCTCTCTCTCTCTCTCTCTCTCTCTCTCTCTCTCTCTCTCTCTCTCTCTCTCTCTCTCTCTCTCTCTCTCTCTCTCTCTCTCTCTCTCTCTCTCTCTCTCTCTCTCTCTCTTCAGCCATCCTTCTACCTATCAGTTATTATGTTTGTATCTATCGTACTCACATTGCCAAGCTTCTCCGCTATGCAGATGAGGAGCTCCGGCAGTGCTAAATTGACTTCTACATCGACGATGACTATTGCCAAGACATCCAAGAGTAGCGGACATGTTAGGTCGACTGTGGTAGAGGAAGGGGAGAGGGTCGATTAGGTCAAGTGAGTAGAGAACCTGCCTGATGTTTAATAGGACGCAGCGCAGAGCAGGACAGGACAGGGTTATGAAGAGGATGACAGGGAGGCAGGGCAGGGTAATGTTGAGGAAGGCAGGTCAGGGTAATGTAGAGAAAGACAGGGGAGGGTTATGTAGAGGAAGGCAGGGCAGGGGAAAGGTATAGGATGGAAAGGGAGATTAATATAACGGAAGGCAGGGCAGGGTACTGTAGGGGAAGGCAGGGCAGGGCATGGTAGTTTAAATGAAGGAAGGGCATAGCAGGATACTGTATGGGAAAGCAAGATAAGGCAGGGTAGTGTACCCCCTGGGGGTAGGGGGGTTTTTCAAGAATACTCCCCCAGTATCTCTGCTTGTCGTAAAAGGCGACTAAAAGGGTTGGCGGAGGATTACTGTCCCTCCCCGGAAAACAACTAACTAAAAAAACAAACAATAAGCCTCGGACAAGGACTGACAAAACGATGACGACCATTACCGGACAAAGGACATGGTTATCGGAACGTGGAATGTAAGGGGAGCGAATGATGAGGTGAAAGAGAGAGAGATTGTCCAGGTGCTTGAGGGTGCGAAAGTGGATGTATGTGGAATAACTGAAACAAAATGGAGAGGAGAAAGTGTGAGAGAATGGGAGTATGGATGGGGTATATGTGCAGGAGTAGGTGAGAATAAGAGGGCAAAGGAAGGAGTATGTATAGTTGTGAGTAAAAGATGGAAGAAGAGCATAAGACAGTATGGATCAGTTGGGTCAAGGATTGTGTGGGTAAAGTTGAAAGTTGGAATACAAATGTGGGCGATTGTGTGTGTGTGTATGCGCCAATGCAAGATCGTGCTAGAAGAGTGAGAGAAGAGTTCTGGACAAATGTAGAAGTGTGCATGGAAAAGTTTGGAAGGAATGATAGAGTGTTTTTGATTGGTGATATGAATGGTAAAGTTGGGAATGTGAAGGTGGATGGAATAGTTGGTGAGTGGGGTGTGCCTGCTGAGATAGATGAGAATGGAAGTGCGTTAGTGGACATTTGTGCTGGGAGGGGCATGGTGATAGCCAATACCCTCTTCAGGCATAAAATGATCCACAGGTATACATGGCGAGTGATGAGAAGGGTGAGTGGTGAACTGATTGAAAGGAAGGCAATGATTGATTATGTGTGTGTGGATGAAAGGATGCGTAGATGTGTAATGGATGCAAAAGCTCACAGAGGTTGGGGGAGTGGACTTTCTGACCACTACTTGGTGGTGGCCAGAATTAGAATTCAAGTAAGATGGAGGAATAGAAGAAGGGAAAGACGAGAGGAAGGAGTAGTTGCAAGGAGAGTGGAAAGGTTACAAGAGGATGAGAAAAAGGCAGAGTATAAGAGAGAAGTGGAGGAACGATTGGACAAATATGAATTGGAGCAGATGAGAGACGTGGAAGGTGTGTGTAGGATTTTTACAGAAGAAATATGCGCAGCATGTGATGTGATGTGTGGAAGGAAGAGAAGATGGAGGGGGGTGCAAGGAACAGCGTGGTGGACTGGAGAGGTGAGACAGGCTGTGGCACAAAAGAAGAAAGCATACAATGAATGGATGAGAAATAGGGGCGTGGAAGAAGTTGAGAGGCAGAAGAGTGAGTTATATGTAGAAAAAAAAGAGAGGTGAAAAGATTAGTAAGAGAGAGTAAGAAGAGAGTGGATGAGGAATTTGGAAGGAATTTGAGTGTAAAGTGGAGGGACTGTAAGAAAATGTTCTGGAAAGAGGTGAAAAGAGTAAGACAGGGTGGAAGTGAAGTTAGCAGGGGAGTGAAAGATAAAAATGGTAGATTACTAGTGGAGAAGGGAGAAAAAGTGAGCAGATGGAGAGAACACTTTAAGGAATTGTTGAACATAGAGGATGGAAGTATTGCGAGTATAAGTGGCTGGGGAATGGCTGGGAGAAGGAGGGAGGTGAGACGACAGGAAGAAATCAGTAGGATAGAAGTTGTGGAAGCCATGAAGAAAGTTAAATCGGGCAAAGCCCCAGGAATTGATGAAGTGTGTGGTGAAATGCTGAAGCATGGGGGAGAGATAGTAGTAGAATGGATGTGGAAGATGTGCAGATTGGCCTGGGAGGAAGGTAGAGTCCCGGAGGATTGGAAGTCAGGTATAATTAGTCCCTTGTACAAAAGAAAAGGGGAAAAAGAAGTGTGTGGTAATCATAGGGGCATTTGTCTTCTTAGTATAATAGGAAAAGTGTATGGTAGGATACTTATTGGCAGAGTTAGGGAAAGAACAGAGAAATTAGTTGGAGAAGAACAGGGAGGGTTTAGGAAGGGAAGAGGTTGTGTAGATCAGATATTCATTCCTAGATCTTTAGTGAAGAAGTTTCTAGAGAAGGGAAAGAAGTTGTATGCGACTTTCATGGATTTGGAGAAAGCATATGACAGGGTGGATAGACAAGGATTGTGGAAAGTGTTAAGAATATATGGAGTAGATGGGAAGTTGTTGAATGCTGTGAAGAGTATGTACGATGGTGCGAAATCTGCAGTGCGTGTGGATGGTGAACTAAGTGAATTTTTCTCTTTGAAAGTTGGGTTGAAACAGGGATGTGTCATGTCTCCATGGTTGTTCAATCTTTACATGGATGGGGTAATAAAAGAGGTACAAGGTAGGGTAGTGGATGTTGGAGTGGCCCTGGTGAGAGAGGATAGTGTTTGGAAACTCCCTGTACTGTTGTTTGCAGATGATACTGTGTTGTTGAGTGAAGACGAAGGGGAGCTGCAAGGCTTGGTGGATGAGTTTGGGAGAGTGTGTAAGAAACGGAATCTAAAGGTGAATGTAGGGAAGAGTAAAGTGATGGTCTTTGGGAGAGGTGAAGTCAGTGAATGTACAGCGAGGTTGGATGGTGAGGAATTGGAAAATGTGAGTACGTTTAAGTACTTGGGTAGTGTGAGGAGTAAGGATGGAGGTTTGGAGGGTGAAGTGCGTGAAAGGATACAGCAGGGAAGAAAGGTTGCTGGTTCCTTGAAAGCAGTGATAAGAAACAGGGAAGTGAGCATGGAAGTGAAAAAGTTACTACATGACAGTATTGTGATACCAACTCTAACGTACGGAAGTGAAGCTTGGACGTTGTTGGAAGGACACAAGTCAAGAGTGAGAGCAGTGGAAATGAGTTATTTAAGAGGAGCCTGTGGAGTCACATGGAGAGACAGGCTGACGAATGAGGATATAAAGGAGCATTGTGGTGTGGATGTGGATGTGATAGGAAGCGTTATGAGGAACACACTGAGGTGATTTGGCCATGTGGAGAGGATGGAGGGTGAAAGACTGACGAAGAGAGTGTATGTGAGTGAGGTGGAGGGGGGAAGAGGGAGGGGGAGGCCGAGGATGAGATGGAGGGATAGGGTGGAGAGGTATATGAGAGAGGGGGGTGTGAGTTGGGAGCATGGCAGTGAGATGGCGGGGGACAGGGCGACTTGGAGGCGATTTGTTTGTGGCCACCCCAAACGGGATTGAGGCGTCTGGCAATAGATAGATAGATAGATTGTTGTGTCTTCGTCATTGTCATCGTCTTAGAATTATTTTAACTCTCCTTCCCACAAATAAAAACAAATGAGCCAGAAGATTAACAGATTCACCATACAAGAAAAACATATTAGTCAGAAGAGTAAACAGATTCACTGCACTGAATGACCTGAAGAATCCAGTTTGCCAGAATAAATGGAAAAACTAAAGTTTTCACATTAAAGTGAAGAAATTTAGTGAATACAAGAAAAGCCGAGGTGATGAGGTGTAACAGACAGTTGGAGAAGAACGCTGTGTAAGCTTGATTGGGAAAGAATTGGAGTAAATGAAGTATTTTACGTACTTAAAGGTGGCCAAAGAAGCAGATGGAACTAAGGGAACTGAAATAATTCGTAGAACAGGAGACAAGGCATATTAGGGTACTGTGAAGCATGGGGAAGAAGGGGTCAGGGTAGGAAAGCAATGTGACCCAAACAGTCCTGTAGGGATGCAAAGAGCGATCTTTGAATTTTAGGAACTGAAAAAGGGTGCAAGCTCTGATGATGAAGTGCTCCAGGTTTGTATGTGGAGTTAGATGACGTAGCACAGTGAGAAAGGACATTGAAAGAGCGTGAAAGACCAGGAACGTGTGAGGGTAGGCATAGTGCAATGGAAAGGGCAGATCAGGGTATGTTATGGGTGGTGGGAGATTGTGAAAGGATACTGATCTGAAGTGGAGTGAGTGAGGGAAATGATTAGGCCTAGAAGATGGTGGAAGGATAGTGCTGAAACAAATTTTCAGCTCTAGAGGTGTGACCATCCAGGAGTGTGAGAAGCGAGTATGGAATATAGCAAATTGGAATGAAGTGGCTTAGGGAAGAACGACTCAACCAGTAATCTGTATGGGCAAGAAGTGAAGCAGCTGGGGTAAGCCGTGATTAAGAAGAGCATGAACGTGAATGATTTCAAGACTGCTTTACGTAGATCATTAAATACGACAGTTGAGAAACAGAATGAGAGTGACAGGTTGCTTTCTTCTGTTTTCCGGCACCACCAACCTGGAATGAGCAGCATGTCGTGAGAATGGAATTAAATCATAGTATTGCCACAAAAATAACAAAGCTATGGTACTGGAGCCAGAGCAAAACAGAATCACATAAAATACAGCAGTGGTATGGGAGCCGTAATAAAACACAGTCGCATAACATAAGGATATGAGAGCCAAAGTAAAACCGAATTACATAACATTAAGTTAGGGTATGAGAGCCAGAGTAATACAATGACATAGCGATAAATTAGGATATGAGAGCCAGAGTGAAACAGAATCATATAACATATAGTTAGGGTATGAGAGGGAATGTAAAACAACTACATAACATAAAGTTAGGAAATAAGAGTCAGAGTGAAACAGAATCACATAACATGTAGTTAGGGTATGGGAGGCAGAGTAATCACATAACATAAAGCTGTGGTATATGAGCCGGAGTAAAATAGAATCTGAAAATCAGCTTAAAATAGAATGACAGTATGAAAATCAGCATAACATGAGTGACAGTATTAAAATCGGCGTAAAAGAGTGACTTCATGAAAATTAGTGTAAACCAGAATATTATAAAAATAAACAGAGGGACATTATGATAATCAGCATAAAACAGAGTGATATTACCTTCAATATCAACGAGAGCCGCCAAGTTGATCTCAATTCCCAGTTCTGCGGCGCACTCGGGCAAAAGCTCCGTTATGAGGCCCAGCAGGTCAAGGTCTAGGGGTACGGTGAGTAGCGTAAGAGCCGGTAGGCATTTTATCACGTCGAGCACGCAAGTCAGAAGCGACCCATCACATAGCTTGACTGCAAAGGGTTCGGAGAGGGGGGTTAATGGAGACGGGGAGAAAAGTTTGAGGTAGGGAACGCATCTGAAAGATGGAGGACGAAAGAGGGAGACGGCCGACGAAACTGGAAGGTCGGAGTAAAACGGAGAGGAATTGGTACAGTTGGGAAGTAGTGAATGCTCATCTTCACCTATTGCTTTGGGCTGTGGAGGGTTACGGAGAGTGTTAGTAGAGGGGCAGTTGAGGGGGGAGACCAAGGAAGAACGGGAAGAACGGAGAAAAAGGGAAACGAACTGGGAGGCAGAGAGAGAGGAAGAAGCGCTCATCCTTATATGCAGCTTTGGCTGTGTGAATGGTTTATTCTTTAGACCATAGGAGTATTAATCTTAGTGAATTATCTATTACAGGTTTGGGTAGATTCAACACATCGACTGATAATAAAATAATGCAAATAAAGAAACTTTTTTATAGTATGCCTGTATCAGTATGACAAAGAGCCTGAGTTATAACGTCTCCGAAGCTGTCTTTAACCGATTTCCATAAGTGGTTATTAAATGAATGAGTGAGTGAGATCGAGTACCCTTGGAGTATGAGTGAACCTGCATGGGGTGAAGCGAATGCGAGTGTCTGTGGGATTTAATGAAGACTGAGGGAGTGAGAGTATATTATGGTAGAAACCTTGTTTAAGCTGCGTTAGGTTTTGTGCCTGTGTGAATGACATGTGTAAGTGAATCAATAAATACAATAAAATAATACTGCTGAATGGATGTCGGACTGTGTGTGTGTGTGTGTGTGTGTGTGTGTGTGTGTGTGTGTGTGTGTGTGTGTGT
Source organism: Coenobita brevimanus (assembly GCF_032717465.1). Taxonomy (NCBI): domain Eukaryota; kingdom Metazoa; phylum Arthropoda; class Malacostraca; order Decapoda; family Coenobitidae; genus Coenobita; species Coenobita brevimanus. Next base: position 4,820,005 of record NC_137065.1, on the reverse strand, counting down.
GTGTGTGTGTGTGTGTGTGTGATACCAACGACTGCACAAATGAATGTGTCAGGTAATGTGCATGTTATTACGAGAACCAACGAATGAGAGTGACAATTAGACAGCAGCCAAAACACAGCCACTAACTAAGCACGTTAATTAGAACTTGAAGATCGATGCATTCCAGGAGATTCGGTACTTGTGCTTGACATCCTCCGGCCAGAAGACCCACGACAAAGAGGGCGAGAAGGGCCGTCCGCATGGTGGTGGTGGTGGTTTGTGGAGCCTGTAGGGGAGAGCGAGAGAAAGTGAGTGTGGGAGTGGGGAAGGTAGGTGAAGGGAGGGAAAGAGTGAATGGGAAATTGATAGAGTAGGTAAGGGGAGGGAGAACGATGGATGTATGAGAAGTGAGTGGGGAAGTGGTAAGGGTAGGGAATGTGTGTGTGTGTGTGTGTGTGTGTGTGTGTGTGTGTGTGTGTGTGTGTGTGTGTGTGTGTGTGTGTGTGTGTGTGTGTGTGTGTGTGTGTGTGTGTGTGTGTGTGTGTGTGTGTGTGTGTGTGTGTGTGTGTGTGTGTGTGTGTGTGTGTGTGTGTGTGTGTGTGTGTGTGTGTAAGGAAATGTAAAAGAAGGGAAAATGGGGGTTAAGTGAGGCATTTGGATTGGAGTGTAGGAGCATGTAAGGGGAGGGAGAATGGAGCATGAGTGGGGAATAAGTGTTGAAGTGGTAAGGCAGGTAAAGGGAAAGAGTGTGAGGGATGAATGGCGAGTGAGTGGGGAAGTGGTAAGAAAGGTAAGGGAAGGGAGCGTGAGGGGTGAGTGGGGAGTAAGCGTGGGAATGGGGATGGAAAGTGGGGGAAGAGTGGGCAAGGAGTGGAGAATTAGTAAAGTTACGTGCTTATTTTCCTTTTAACCTTAATTCGTCACAGATCTACGTTTTTTTGAAGCTTATTTCACGCAGCTCAGTGGTAGGATATATCAAAGCTTCGGCGTTACATCGTTTCTTTGACTAGCATCATGTTCTAGTATTAACCTCTTATTGCAAATCAGCATTCACGATGAAGAGGTGACAATTTTAGGCCAAGTTAGAGTAAAATAATGCCAAGAGAGCCAAGGATCAAACAACTTCCGGTATATTTTTAATTTCTTTGATAAAGCTATTTTCCTGTTAAAAGATACTGAGCCAAAAAAAAAAAAAGTTTATAGAAGAAATGAAATCGGCTTCGCATTAGCCTATCAGGTGAATTTTTCTGTATATTACCAGGAGGGAATAAGGTAATAAAATTATGGCTATAGATCTTGAGTGAGTGATTATCAAAGCATCATCGAAATTTTATGCCGCAAATGTACACAATAATAGTAACTTGTTTTGCTCTGTGATGTGAAAGTTGTCGGTTTTGTCTAAGTTAATCAAGGATTTTAGCCAATTCTGTGGAAGAGTTTTTCCCACAATTAAAGAAAATTAGATGGTTTTACGCGTACTTAATAAAAAAGACTTAGCAGAAGTGAAAGGGTAACCAATTTTAATAGAGATTTTACATTGTTTCACCGCGAGAAGATCCCACAGGGGAAGAAATCTTAAGAGGCAGCACGTATAAAATGAGTTGTATCTGAATTAACTTTACGAATGAGGTTACCTGATTCTTTGCTGTGGCAGGGAAGGTGAGTGGAGTGAAGTGGAGTGTTGTGGATTCCGTCTTTTATAGGGATTTGAGACCGAGAAGAATTTAAGGGGAGATGGAAGGGGGAATGTACAGATGTAAAGGTGAGGTAGTGGGGGGAGAATGGGGGGCGGTGGAGGGAAGAAGGAAGGAGAGAGGAGGAAAGAGGGGACGGAGAAGGGCGGGAACGAGGTGAGGGGGTGCGGTGAGAAAGAGAGAGAAGGAGGGAGGGAAAGGGGGCGCAGAGCATGCAAGGACCTTGAGAGAGGAAGGGAGATAATTAGGGAGAGTGAGAAGAGGCGGGGGGGAGGAAAGGAGGAAAGACGGTGATAGAGAGGAGGGAAAGGGGGGCAGTGGAATGAGAGAGAGAGAGAGAGAGAGAGAGAGAGAGAGAGAGAGAGAGAGAGACGTATTTGCCAGGTGATTTGCTGTTAACAGTTAAAATATGCGTTGTTCCCAGACAGTTCTATGTCAATTAGAAAAACCTTTTAGAACTGAATTTTAACGCACACACACACACACACACACACACACACACACACACACACACATGGTTAGGAAATGTATAGAGTAGAATGTAATAGTCTAAGGATTTTTTTTTCTCCTTTCTTTTAGAGGTCCTGAGACGAATTTACGTACCTTAGGAGAGACATGGATTAGATCTTGCATTCATTAATGTATTTACTGGCAGATTTCTTAGCAAAAATCGAAAAAGAAAGACTATTATGAGACAAATGAAAAATAATACTTCGTCTCAAGTGATCCAAGCATCATTTCTTTCACCATAATATTTTCACCATTTATTCTACGCCTGTAAGTGTCATAGGAGTGTGAGTTTTCAGTATGTAATAAGGTAGGAGGTACACTTAATCAAAATACTATAATTACACGGATGACATTTGGTTTCAATACACAAGTGACAGGTGGTTTCATTACACAGGTAACATGTGGTTTCGCTTTGATTGTTGCTTATCGTGTGTGTGTGTGTGTTTTTTTTTTTACAATATTTCTGAATGAATTGTTTACTTCATACTTGGCATAAAGTTTTTTCTTCATTCCATACTGATTAAATTGCTGGTCATGTATAACTATGATGAGTTACAGGAGAATATGTTCATAGGTTCATTATTATGTACTCCTTGGAGGTTTCGTTTTACCAGTCTTTTTTTTTTTTTTTTTTTTCTCTCTGTATGTCTTTCATTCTGTTTGTAGCATTACTCTAAAAGTCGTGAAAAAATGTTAATGATATTTTGTGGAAGGGTGGGCTAAGCACCGAGGAAGAATTGATTAAATTTTCGGCCTTATGCTGATCCGGAGTATCCCGCACAATATTTCCAAAAGTTGTCAATGATTTTCAATGAAATTTTGTGGAATGGTGGGCCATAGACCAAGAAAGAAGTAATTAAAATTTGGGGAGGATCCGGATCCGAATCCTTTTTAGTTTCAATGACATTGGCGGAGGTATGCACTCTGTCAGTGCCTTCTAATTTCAAAATGTTAAGAGGGATGGTTGTAAAGATGGTGTACTGATACTTGCTGAACAGAAGAGACTTGGTGAAGGAACAGAACCCTGAGGAGCACCACACCTGAGTGCTTTAGAAGATTTGTGACACTCTGCTAGTGTTGTCGTCGTTATTATTATTACCATCGCCATCGTGGTTATGTTTTTACGGACGTTGGTTTGTTTGTCTCTTTGTTTGTTTGTCAGTCTGTTAGCTTCTTTACTCAAAGGGTTATGAACGGATTTTGATATAATTTTGTGGAGGGGTGCTCCATGGGTTAAGGAAGAAATGATCCGGATCCGGAGTATCCCCAACAATATCTGCAAAAATTCTCAGTGAATTTGAAAGTAATTCCGTGGGAAGGTGGGCCATGGAGCAAGAAAAAATTGATTACATTTGGGGGCGGATCCAGATCTGGATCAGCATCCTGTATCCACGGATCCGGATCCGGATCCTTTTTAATGACAATGGCACTGGGGGAGGTATGTGGTCTCAGCGCTTTTTAGTTATTATGGCGATGATGATGATTACTTTCATTATTATTTGTTATAATTGGGTGTCTGCCCAATGCTCTCTTCCTTCCTTCCTCTTCTGTTTTTCTTTCCTTCATTCTTTCCTCTTCCTTCTGCCTACTGGTGACTTTACACTTCCTCTTCTGTCTTTCTCTCTTTCCTCTTCCTTCTGCCTATGGGTGGCTCTAAACTGAGATGGTTTCCTATACACCAGGAAACCATTTCCTTTGGTAGGTGGTAACCATATAACTACTTTATGGCGCCAGGTGGTTTAGTTGGTAATTAAGGCTCTCCAATCGGATTGAGCCTGTGCAGGTTTATATGCAAGGGGTAGTTGAGGCTTATTACTCACGTAATGCCACTCAGGGATGAGTCAGGCTGGTCATTCATCTAAAATGTCAGGAACAACTTCCCAGGCTCAGGGTTTTTGCGCTCCTCATCGGGCAACATAGGATTGGATGTTGGATGGATGAATTATTATTATAGTTATTATTATTATATGATGATGATGATGATGATGATGATTATTATTATTATTATTACCTCCGCCGAGCAGGTTATGTTTTACCTTGCGTTGGTTTTTCTGTTGGCAGGATTACTCAAAGAGTTATGAGCTGATTTTGATGTAATTTGTGTGAGGGTGGGCCATAAGCCAAGAAAGATATGTATGATTAAATTTTGGTCCGGGTCCGGATCCGGTGTACCCCGCACACTATCTCCAAAAGTTCTCTATGATTTTCATTGCAACTTTGTGGAATGGTGCGCCATGGAACAAGAAAGAATTGTTAAAATTTGGGAGCTGATCTGGATCCGGATCCTGTGTCCACGGATCCGTGTCCAGGATTACTGAAAAAGTTGTGAACAGGTTATGATCAAATTTTGTGGAAGGGTGGGCCATGGACTGAGGAAGAAATGATTAAATTTTGGTCCGGATCCTGATCCGGATCCGGGGTATCTCGCACAATATCCAAAAGTTTTTTTTATGAATTTCACAGAAATTTTGTGGAATGGTGCGCCATGGACCAAGAAAGACTTGTTTAAACTTAGGGTCGGATCCGGAAGAGGATCCTATATCCACGGATCCAGATTCGGGATTGCTCAGAAAGTTATGAACATATTTTGATGAAATTTTGTAGAAAAATGGATCATGGATCATGGAAAAAATTATAAAATTTTTGGGAGGATCCGGATCCGGCGTATCCCGCACAACGTGTTCAAATGTTCTCTGTGAACTTAAGTGAAGGTTTGTGGAAAGGTGGGCCATGGGTCAAGAAACAATTGATTAATTTGGGGGATGGATCCGGATCCTTTATTCACGGATCCGGATCTCTTTTAATGGCAACGGCGTTGGCAGAGGTATGCGCTGTCTAAGTGCCTTCTAATCAGTTTTATTACTTCTTATAGCCAGGGTCGGCCGATCAGTAGCACCTCCACCAACTTCTGTCTTTCATTTTCTCCTCCTCCCACGCACCGGAATTCTCTCTTATCACTTATTATATCATATAAACCTCACTCCTTCTCAGATATACTCGTCTTGGTAATAATTCCCGGCACATTAGCACATCTGACACTGCCAGTTACTCCTGTAAATGGCTGAATGGTAAGATAAGGCTGGTGAATTTAGGAACGTAGTTCTTAAGGTAATGAAGTTAATAAGCATCTGCTGGCGTGGCGAGAATCATTTGCCTACGGTATGCGTGTGGAAGGAAGATCTCATGTTTAAGTATATGGAACAGAAGCCTGCAAGCTGGTGTTAGGTGCGGCCACACTTGTTGGAAACATGTGATCGACAAGACGAAGCGATGCACCGGGTTAGAGTAGGTGCGTTATCTGAGTCTTAACATTTGATGGACTCCTGAGCTTCGTTTCCTCTTGTCGATCACATTTCTCGAGCAAGTGTGGGCGCCCACTTATACACGCTTGGTTACACATTAGACACCATTAAAGCATTCGCCCCCCCCCTCTCTCTCTCTCACACACACACACACACACACACACACACACACACAGCAGTAGCCTGTCAGTCCACTGCAGGGCGAACACCTCTCATCTTTTTCCATCCCGTCCTACAGTATTAGCTATTAGTCTGGTCCATCGAATCCAAGGTAATTTCCCCATTTCGTATCTCCATTATCCTCCTTGTATGGCTCTTCCTCTCACACATGTCGGGCCTGCCTCTCCGTTGCCCAGGTTGTCCGTCTGTTGTCTGCTGTGCCAGACACTTGACATGTCCATATTATCTACCTTTTCCTTTATCCAGGAAACTCTCTTTTTATGTCTAAAAGTTATCTTAGGTACCTGGTTAATAACTATAATATGGTAAACTGTCGCGTATCTACGAAACAGTCCAGTTTGTTCTCTTGGCTGGTCTGCATCTATAGCAGAACTAATTCATATACTTAACTTTTATTTTAAACAGCTCGTGAAAAATCTTTGTCTTTTGTTCACTGCAGTCACATGTATCCTTAATAATATCCTTGGTGCGATCGTCTTCATCTTCTCCTTTATCCATATTCATTCCTGCAAAGACTGTTTACTTCAGTTGTATTGTTGGGAATTATCATGTCCACTATTTCCATATCCTGGACTATAACCTCAGTCATACTGTTACTCCTATAAAGTTTGAAAGAAAAATATTCCATTCAGATCACTTTATATATATATATATATATATATATATATATATATATATATATATATATATATATATATATATATATATATATATATATATATAATCCGCAGCAGCAGCAGCCATTATAAATCCACTGCTGAACAAAGGCCTCCCCAAACCTTCTCCACGAATTCCTTGGCTGAGCCAATCTTTGCCACGTTTTCCCTGCAAATTTCTTTATCTCATCTCTCCACCTCCTGTCTGGCCTTTTTCTGCTACGCTTACCATCTTTTGGTGTCCAGTCAGTCAACCTCTTGCTCCATCGATTATCCCTTGTTCTTGTTACATGGTCTCCCCACCTCCATTTCTGTTCTTTTATAACTTATATAATATCTTGGACTTTAGTCTGCTCTCTCACCCAAGATGATCTTTTCCTGTCTCTTAAAGATATTCCCGACATTGACCTTTCCATTGCTCTCTGAGAACGAATTAATTTATTTTCCATCGATTTTGTCAGTTTCCAAGTCTCACAACCATACGTCATAGCTGGAATTATACATTCGTTATATAATTTTCGTTTCATACAAACTGGCAAGCTACTTTTCATAATGTCTCTATGTTTACCGAAAGCTTTCCATCCAATTGTAAAGCGTCTTTTTATTTCGCTATCATTATCTTTCGTTAATTTTAGTATTTGTCCCAGGTAATTGTACTCCTCAACTTCTTCAAGAATTTCTCCACTTATTCTTATGACGCTCTTTGGTGTTTGATATTAAACATTACTTTAGTTTTACTCCGGTTCATCTTTAGCCCTACTTTGAGACTTTCTCTGTTCAGGTCATTTAACATTTCTTGCAACGTCTCTGCTTTTTCTGAGATTAGGACAATGTCATCTGCAAATCTTAAATGGTTTAGCTTTTCTCCATCTATGTTTACTGCTTTGTTTTCCCAGTCTAGCTTTCTGAAAATACTTTCTAGGCATGCTGTAAATAACTTTAGTGAAATTGTATCTCCCTGACGCACGCCCTTCTCAATCTTAATTTTCTCTGAGTCCTTATGTAATTTAACTGTAGCAGTTCCCTCTTTATATATGTTTTCGAGCAGTTTTACAATGTTCTCATTCACTCCTTGTTCTCGCAATGAATTTATAATTGTTATGTGCTCCACTGAGTCGAAAGCCTTTTCGTAATCAACAAAACCTAAGCACAATGGTTTATTATATTCTGTTGTTATCTCAATTAGCTGATTCATTGTGTGCAGATGATCAGTGGTCGAATACCCGCATCGGAATCCTGCCTGTTCACGAGGTTGGTTTTCCTCCAAATTTGTAGCTATTCTGTTTGTAAGGACTTTGGTGAAAAGTTTGTAAATGACTGATAGCAAGCTAATGGGTCGATAGTTACTAAGGTCTTTTGAGTCGCCTGTTTTATAAAGTAGAATAACAAATGCATTACACCATGTTTTGGGAATTTTCTTCTGTTTTATACACTGGGTAAATAAGTGAGCAAGCCTATTTTGTACTTCTACTCGTACTCCTGCATCCAACAGTAAATCTGCTACTATTCCATCTTCTCCCGGAGCCTTCCCTCTTTTCATATTTTTAAGAGAAATATTTACTTCGTCTGGTGTTATCTCAAGTATTTCACTTGTGTCAACAGAAAAGTTAGCTATTGGTACTACTGTCTTTGATGCATACAGTTCTTTGTAAAATTCTTCAACTCGCTTCAGCATCATATCTCTGCATTTAATGGCTTCACCGTTTTTGTCTTTAGTGATGTAATTTGTAGCTTTCCAAGTGCCATTTTATTTCGGACCTGTTTCAGACTTTTTCCTTTTTTGATGGTTTCTTTGATTTGATCCATGTTTCTCTTTCTTTTTTCTTCTCTTTGTCTTTTGTTGATAAGCTTATTTAATTCCGCTCGTTCTATTTCAGCTTTCTTTGTTTTTACTTTCATTACGTTTCTTTTTTTCATAAGCTCAAGTGTCTTCTCTGAATACTTCCCGGCTTTGGTTGTATTAGGTTTTCCTACTACCTCCGCTGATTCTTTTAGGACTTTTGTTAGTCTGTCATTCAACTCATCAATGTCAGTGTCAGCATAACTGAGAGCCTGAAATCTGTTCCTTATTTCCAACTGAAAAGCTGCTTTGTTTTCGCTGACTTTTATTGGGCATATCTTTTTGTCTTTAATCATCTTCTTTCTTTCACTTTTGAAATTGAATCTTGCTGTGCAACTCACCATTCTATGGTCACTTCCAATATTTACTTTGTTGATAACTGTGATGTTTGTGATTGTATTATTCTTATTTGCTATAATGAAGTCGATTCATTCTTTGTTTCTCCATTTGGGCTTCTCCAGGTCCACTTTCTCCCTGTTCTTTTGTGAAAGAATGTGTTCATTATTCTCATGTTAAACATTTCTGCAAAGTTTACCAACATTTCTCCTCTTTCGTTCCTTTCTCCCACTCCAAATTTTCCCATACATGCTTCTCCATTTTTTTATTTTCCAACTTTGCATTGAAGTCTCCCATGAGTATAGTATAGATGGTCTTTTCTTCGTCCATAATCTGGGAGATGTCATCATAGAATGTTTCAATTTCTTCATCTCAGCTCTGAGAAGTTGGTGCATCTACTTGTATCACTTTCAGGTCTTATTACAACCACTGCTGCTCTGTCAGATGTACTGCTGAATTTAACAATATATATATATATATATATATATATATATATATAGAGAGAGAGAGAGAGAGAGAGAGAGAGAGAGAGAGAGAGAGAGAGAGAGAGAGAAATAGATAGATAGATTTTCCTCCAGTAGCATCTTTCAGGGAAGACATTTGGTTTCTTCCCATGCCAAGCATCCACCTGTTTCCTTTCGACTTTCACATTTCCTTGAATTTCAACCCTCCTCATGTTGTACTTCCGGACATCGTCATTATTCTGGTATTATTAAATTTGTGTTCATTTGCTGTTTTGTGAACATGTGTTCGTTCTATAACGTTCTTACTTTTCTTTCCAAATTCCTTTGTACTATCAGAAAGTTTGCTGTTGCTCTTTTGAAGTTTCCTTTCTCCTACTTGTACAGGTGTCCGGTACCTGTTTTTATAAAGTGCTCATTTATTTGCTTTTTGTCTTGGTCTACTTCATCCATCAACGTCGAATATTTACTCTGAGCCAGCAAACTAATTCTCTCTCACAGCTATGAGATCTGACTGTTCACACTGGATTAAACTCTCGCTTCTTGTGAGATCCGGTACCACGTAACCCCTCTTTCTTCTTTTTTACGTCTTACATATGCCCTGCTCAGTGCAGTTATATTCTTCTCTATAATGGCGTGTGTTGTGTCAGTGTAGGTAAACTCTGTGTCATTCTTTGTTTCACCATATGGTCTCTTCCAAATCCACATCCTACACTGCTTGTATTGAAAGAAGGCATTAATCTCCTTAAACTGCACCAGAAGAGCATCTCAAGAATTCTGACAACCCACATCCTACAGCAGCCCAACATTTCTTTTACTTACTTGCCTTAAATTTTATGTGTCCCATCACAAATGTATGCCAGGTCTTATTAATTTCAGGGTTTCCTTTATATCTTAATAAAATTTCCTCTCTCTCTTCGAACATATAAGCATATGTTGAAATATATATTTGGATGATATTTTTCATTTTTTTTTAATTCTAAGGTCTCGTGTTGTTTCATATCTATCTATATATCTATAGCCAGACGCCCTAATCCCTCAAAGGGTGGCAGCAGACAAAACGCCTCCAAGTCGCTCTGTCACCCACCATTTGACTACCCTCCCCCCAACTCACTCCCCCCTCCCTCATATACCTCTCAACTCCATCCCTCCACCTCATCCTCGGTCTATCCCTCCCTCTCCCTCCCTCCACCTCACCTACATACACCCTCTTAGTCAGTCTTTCATTCTCCATTCTCTCTACATGTCCAAACCACCTCAGTGTAATTCTCCTAATCTTCTCAACCACATCTACATCCACCCCACAACGTTCCTTCACTTCTTCTTTCGTCAACCTGTCCCTCCATGTCACTCCACATGCTCCTCTCAAGTAGCTCATTTCCACTGCTCTCACTCTTGACTTGTTCCCCTCTTGCAAGGTCCACGCCTCGCTTCCATACGTCAGGGTAGGGATCACAGTACTTTCATGCAATGACTTCTTAACTTCCATACTCACCTCCCTATTTTTCATCACTGCTTTCAGTGAACCAACAACCTTCCTTCCCTGCTGTACCCTTTCACGCACTTCATCCCCCAAAGTTCCATCTTTACTCATCACACTACCCAAGTACTTGAATGCACTTACATTCTCCATATCCTCACCATCCAACCTCACTGTACATTCTGTGACTGCATTCCTCTTAAACACCATAACTTTACTTTTGTTTACATGAACTTTCAGATTCCTCTTCCTACACACTGTCCCAAACTCATTCACCAAACCTTGCAACTCCTATTCATCTTTACTCAACAATACTGTATCATCAGCAAACAGCAACACCGGAATCTTCCAAATCTCACCCTCATTCATTAGAGCCACCCCCACATCCACTACCCTACCTTGCACCTCCTTTACAACCCCATCCATGTATATATTAAACGGCCATGGAGACATCACACAACCCTGTTTCAGTCTCATATTGAGATTAAAGAACTCACTCAGCTCACCATCCACTCGCACCGTAGCCCTAGCTCCTTCGTACATACTCTTCACAGCACTCAACAATATCCCCTCCACTCCATATATTCTTAATACGTTCCACATACCTTGCCTATCTATTCTGTCATAAGCTTTCTCCAAGTCCATGAAGGCAGCATACACTTTCTTTCTCTTCTCTAGATACTTCTCCACTAAACATCTTAGAATAAATATCTGATCTACACACCCTTTTCCCTTTCTAAATCCCCCTTGTTCTTCTCCAACTAGCTCCTCTGTCATATGCCTAACCCTATCAATTAGTATTCTGCCATATATTTTTCCAGTCACACTAAGAAGACAAATATCCCTATGGTTACCACATACTTCTCTCTCCCCTTTTCCTTTGTATAAAGGAACAATTATACCTGATTTTCAGTCATCTGGATCCCTTCCCTCTTCCCAAGCCAATCTACACAACTTCCATATCCACTCCACAACAATCTCACCCCCATAACTTAGCATTTCACCACCCACTCCATCAATTCCTGGGGCCTTTCCCAACTTAATCTTCATCGCTTCCACTACTTCTGCCCTACTGATCTCTTCCTCCCTCCTCTCATCTCGTCTTCTCCCAGCCAATCCCCAACGACTTATACTCGCACCGCTCTCACTCTCTACATTTAACAAATCCTCAAAGTGCTCCTTCCATCTCCTCAAAATCTCTCTCTTCTCCACCAACAATCTATTATTCCTATCTTTCACTCCCCTACTATTTCCCCTTTCACACTGCCTTACTTCTTTACCTCCTTCCAAAACAATTTCTTACTCTCCCTCCATTTCACACTCAGATTCCTCTCAAACTCGTCATCCACTTTCTTCTTACTCTTCTTCACCAGTCTCTTCACCTCCCTTCTCCTGCTCACATATACCTCTCTCTTCTCTCTCTCATCTTCTCCCCTACCTCTACTCGCTAACCATTCACTATATGCCTTCTTCTTTGGTTCCACACCTCGTTTCACCTCATCAATCCACCATGCTGTCCCTTGCACACCCCTGCATCTCCTCCTCACTCCACAAACCACCTCACATGCTGTGCCTATCTCTTCTGTGAATATCTTACATACGTCTTCCACCCCTTCCATCTGCTCTAGCTCATACCTTCCCAATCTTTCTTCCACTATGTTCTTATACTCTGCCATTTTCTCACTATCTTGCAAATTCTCCACTCTTCTCACAGGAGCTGTTTCGTCCTGTCTTCCCCTTCGTCTCTTCAACCATTTTCTTTGCAGCTTTACCTTGGCCATCACTAAGTGATGGTTCGAGACTCCATTCCCCCACCCTCTCCACACTCTTGCATCCAACACTTGTCTTCTCATTCGCTCATCCACACACACGTAGTCTGTCATTGCCTTTCGTTCAACAAGTTCACCATCCATCCTCCTCATTAATCTCCATGTATACCGGTGGATCATCTTATGCCGAAAGTAAGTGTTGGCTATTGCCAACCCCTTATCAGCACAGATGTCCGCCAAAGCACTACCATTCCCATCTACTTCAGCTGGCACACCCCACTGACCAACCACTCCATCCACTCATACATTCCCAACTTTGTCATTCATGTCTCCAGTCAAAAGCACTCTCTCACTCCTCTCAGATTTGTCCATACATGCTTCTACTCTCGCCCAAAACTCATCTTTCATTCTTGCCACTCGGTCCTCTGTCAGAGCATACGCGCACACAATCGCCCACGCTTGTATACTTACTTTCATCCTCACCCATACAATCCTTGCACCCACTGTTCCATACTCTCTTATATTCTCCTTCCACTTCTTGCTTATCATCAGACATACTCCCTCTCTTGTCCTCTCATTCCCATTAACTCCCACACATATACCAAAACCATATTCCCAATCTCTCACCCTTTCACCTTTCCATTTAGTTTCAGTCAATCCACATATATATACTCTTGCATCCTCAAGCACCTGAACAATCTCTCTCTCTCTCTTTCACTTCATCATTCACTCCTCTCACATTCCACGGTTCCACCCTCAGAATGTCCTTTGTCCGTTCCTTAGTCGTCAACGTATGGTCCGTCCTGGTCCGAGGCGCTTTATTCTCTTGTTTAGTTAGTTCTTTTTACGGGGTGGGGCACTAACCCACCACCAACCCTTTTAGTCGCCTCGGACGACAAGCAGGGATACTGGGGGAGTATTCTTGAAACCCCCCCTACCCCCAGGGGGTAGGTCTTTTTCATTATAACCATTTATTATTAACCAAAAATCATAAGGCATGTTGCATCTTTTCATGTTTGCCTTTGCATGGCAAGACGCAAATATCAGACAGTTCTACAAATGCCTCACCAGGTATTGTGGCCTCAATAAGACCTGTAATATCTTTGTTTACATCACTCTCATCCTTGTAAGGAGAACAGCTTGGCTTCACAAGCAAGAACGAGGATGTTTCAAGTCTTATGATTTTGTTTCCAAAGGCGGCTAGACTGAGAAACATAGACATTCTTCGCACCCCTTCCACCAGAGCAAGTTTGATGCCGTGATGGCCAATTTTCTCCAGTGCTGTTAGGAACTGTGGCCCATTATTTGATAGAACTAGTTGTATTTGTTTAGGTGTGAGCTGGTTGCTCACGGGGCCAAGTCAGCCACTTACTGCGAGGTAATATTTTTCTTGTGATGCCTAACAAGGAACCTGTCTAGTATGGCTGCACCAGACTATATAGTATAGTACCGCTGATGACTGAGATGCACAAGCTTCCTCGCCACGGCAAGCTTGTGTTCCTTTAAAGGAGCACTTCTAATGATCACATGGAAAAATCTGAATAGGTTAATTTCTTAGTATTTTTTGGACTACTGAAGATTTTTATCCATTTCTCTAGAGTTCTTAAAAAAATACTAGATATTCCCATTATTTAAAACTTTTTATCAAACAACAAGGCTTTGTAATACTGAGGTCACAAAAACTGCACAAGATGCATATAGGAATTTATTCATGAAAATAGAGTTATAAATTGAAACTGCTGTACCTAACAGTCCAGAAATACGCAATAATACCAGTGATGTGTGTGGTGTGGTGTGCGAGCGTGAAAGGTGAGAGGAAGGGGATGGAGAAAGAGGAGAGGGATGGTGAAAAGGAGAGGGGGAGGAGACAACAATAAATGTGAGAAGGAAGAGGGCCTGTGAAATGAAGGTGGAGAGGGGAGAGGGGGGAGATGAGGGAAGAAGGTAAATGGATGACAGGAAGGAAGGGAAGTAGATAGAGGAATAAGATAAAGAAAGATGAGGAATAATGGACAGAATGTGTAGGTGGGTGAGGAAGGAGATAAGGGGAGAGGAGAAGGGAGAGTTAGAACTGAGGGGTGACAAAAAGAAGGAAGAGATGATGGAGGAAGGGAAGAAGGTGATTGGAAGGTAGAGAGGAGATGAGAACAGGAGAGTAGGAAGAGCGAAGAAGCATCTGATGTGGCTCATTGTGGTACTGTGTGTTGTCAACCCATTCAGTACGATGATATGCTTATTATTTAATTCTTGCTCCACCAGACAACTAAATAATCTTTAAAAGAAATGGTTACACATGAGATAAAAATGGATGTGTGGAGAGCTATACACTGCTATATTAGATATGGTGTGATACGATGATTGTGATGGGTTGTGGTGGTATCGGGCGTTCCTGTCTACACACACACACACACACACACACACACACACACACACACTCAGTAGCAGCCTTAGTCCACTTCAGGTCGATGACCTTTCTCATCATTTTCTAATCCTGTCTTACAGTATTAGCCATTAGCCTGTTCCATATAATACAAGCTTATTATCGAATACCAGCAAAATTCCGTATTTCATATCTCCATTTGGCTCCTTGTCTGGCTCTTCTTCTCACTCATCTTGGGCCTGCCTCTCTGTCACCCTGGTTGTCCGTCTGTTGTCTGCTCTACCTGGGACATGACCTGTTTATATTACCTACTTTTCCCCACCTGCTATCCAGGAAACGCTCTATGTTTAAAAGTTTTCTTAATTACTTTGTTACAAACTTTAATATGGTCCAGCCAATTTGTTCATTTGGCTGGTCTGCATCAATAGGATATTTAATTCATATTTTTTTTTTTTAATTTTTACTTTAAGTATTTTATAAAAAGTCTTCACCTACAAAGTCACATGTATCTCTAATAAGATCATTGGTGCTATCGTCTTCACCTCCTGCTTTATCCATATTCTTTCCTCATAAGAGTTTATTTTTTTCAGTTCTGTTGATTGCATTTTCTTTGTCCACTATTTCCATATCCTGAACTGGCTGTACACTTTGTAATAAAAACATTCTATTTAGATCACATTTCTCTATTTATTTTTGCCAGAAACATCTTTCAGAGGAGACATTTGGTTTCTTCCCATCCAAAGCTACCACCTGGTTTCTTTCGACTTACACAATTCAATGAAGTTAATTCAACCTTGCTCATGTTATACTTTCCGACATGTTTGTTTTTCTTTTGTTATTAATTTTTTGTTCAGTTGTTCTTCCATGCCTCGTTAACACCAAATGTTTGAACAGATGAATTCCAGTCACTTTCATTTACAGTTGCAATCAGTTTTGAAAATTAGCCTTCTTGTACTTGGTCTCTCTCTCGTAACTACTGTAACATTGTCTTTCGTGGCTTTAAGTGTAATGTTACTAAACATTCGTCACTTAAATTCTTCTCCCGCAGAGAGAGAGAGAGAGAGAGAGAGAGAGAGAGAATCTACAGGTGATCGCCTCATAATTCGCTGCACTTTAAATCATCTGACACCATCAGTTTTTCCTTAATTGGCCAAATTTGTAAGTTTTGGCTAGCGAATTAACATAAGTATTTATTATGCTCACTAGTGCAATAATATCTGTTGGCGTTTATCGTTTGCATCCAGCATGCCTCTTGAAGAAAGAACATTTGCATAAGTATACAGGAGGAGATCCTTCCAGACTGGTGTTAAGGCATACTTGTATACTCATCACACACACACACACACACACACACACACACACACACACACACACACACACACACACACACACACAAAAATATATATATATATATATATATATATATATATATATATATATATATATATATATATATATATATATGTATAAATTGGGGGAGGCGGTGGCTCAATCGGTAGAGAGGTGGCCTGCAATCCTACCTGATCCAGGTTAAATTCCCCTCTGGGGCAGGGAACAGATTAAGGATTTGTTTTTCATTAAATCAGACTTTACTGATCTATCAGAAGATCCGCCGACATGTCGTAAAAATATCCCCGCTAATACCAATAAACCAGTCCTGTATGAGACAGCCCTAGCATGAATTCACTATGGACAGTGGGTGTTAGCGCCGAAGTGGTGACCTATAGGGGTGCATGGTATGTAGGAAAACTACTGGGCCTTGATAGTAGGCTGTGAAGCCTATGCCCAGAGTCGGACACATAAATATATATATACTGTATAAGCAGAGAGAGAGAGAGAGAGAGAGAGACATAGATAGATAGAGAGAGAGAGGTAGATATAGATCGATCGATAAGTAGGTTGATAAATAGATATATTCAGTATCTACACCTTCTGTCCCATTAAAATCCTCCACAAGAGTATCCCTTAAAATATTATAATACTCAGCTCAGTTGTTCATTGCCTCTTAATATCCTTGGGTTTTCTTTCTCTACGAATCTTGGAAAGATCATAGTATCACCCGCGCAAATTCTCCTTCCAGGAGATTAAGTGTAGTAAACCGATTGCGTGTTTTCGTTACACTAGACAGCTGTTGACTTTGTATAGGGGTCGTACTCGCCCGTGTGTGGAGTACATCTTGCATGTTTGGGGTTGGAGTCGTCCCCCAAATACAGTTCTTGTAAACAGGATGGAGTCAAAGGCTTATCGTCTATTAATATCCCCTCTCTCACTACTCCCTTCAATCTCTCATCTCTGCAATGTTGTATGTTTATCTGCACTATCGCTATTTCAGTGATTTTCTGAAATGTCTGCATGCACCCCTTGTCCATTTTGGGAGGCGCGTAGAACATTTATGGCTGCACACTTTCACCCTTTCTCCCTCAGGCTGTCTAATACAAGAGTTAATCGATACTCTCAGCCAATCATGTATGCAGAAAGCTCCGGAACTGCCTTCTTCAGCCTATATTTTCCTTTGTGACCTCATTAACATTTCAGGATAAATGGATCTCTAGTTTTCCATTGTTGTGATTTGTTTTCCGTGAATGAGTAACTTTTTGGGTTATTAGTCTTTGGTTGTTTATTCCTTGCATGAAAAACTATGATTTTCGATTGCTTAAATCTTCTACTTTCGTTTGATTCACTGCAAAGAAGAGTACTTTTTTTCTCGTTCCACGGGACATTAAGCAGTATTTTTCCATGTCTCTCCAAACTCTCCTACGTTTTCTCTGCAACGACTTAGTTTCTGTCAGTGTGTGTTAAACCCGCGGCAGCCGACACTGATGATGTTATATGTGGCTGGGTAGTGTCGTCATTACCTGTTTCTGCGGACTCACAACACTGATTTTCAAAGTTCATGGAGACAATAGGTTGGATGGATAGTGTGAAGAGAACGTTGGATGAGAGAGGGATGTCTGTTGAGCAAGGAAAAGTGGCTGCGCGTGATAGAAATGACTGGAGAAAAATTGTGAATGAATAAAATGATGATGCAGCCCTAATGGTATATTCTCCCTCATTAGGCCTGATCAGCTGATCAGGTCAGGTGTGGGTAACAGGATGGATCCATTATGATGTGGCAGGCGTAAGCCAGCTCCTCAGTCGGGCCCTGCTGCTGATGTCTTTGATTGTACTGCGTACTTGACCTTCATGCAATGTGGTGCGTGAGGGTCTGTCCCTTCTTCCTTTGGATGCAAATGAATATGTTTGTGTGGATGAGTAAATTGAGAGTGTGTCGTCTTGTCTCGGCTACCTTCTGTTTTTGGGGGGAAGCAACCTAGGTATATAGATAGATGGTTAGATGGAGAGAAAAACAGAAGAAACAACCGGACTCTTCATACCGACTGCTCATCCAAAGGTTTCGTTTCCAAAGGCGCCTAGATTGTAAAAATTCCTATATTCTTGGCACCCTTTGCTCCAGATCAGCGCTGACTACGCCAAAGTCACCTGCTGCATCGCTGCTGAAGATTAAGGACCATGGTTTGAAGGGAATCATCTTTGTGATTTAGAAAGAGGCTGGTCCTGGTGAGGGACCCCTTCACGTGGTGGCATCGATATAGCCGGACAACTTCGCTAACCTGTTATACGAACGTCTCTCAACTCCTTCCCCATCCAGTGAAAAGAAACTGGTAGACTGCAAGATGATGAACTACTAGAAAATGATTTGGGCTGGTGCCTCGTATGTCCAGTTCAGGCACTTAGTGTCAGGGGAACACTTTTCATCTGATCCGTAGTAAAGAAACTTCCCAGTGGTTGCACCTGATTAGTATAGTTCTTTTGATGACTGGAATGCACAGGCTTCAGCACCAGGACAAAGCAGTGTTGTCTTAAGCCACTGTATCACCGTTACACTAATTATGGAGCAATGTCACACTTAGCCTAAGTCACTTAACTAATTCTGGGGCAACACCACACTTAACATGATTCACTCATATAGTGGGGATGGCAGGGAGACACGCCAGTGACAACTCTGCCGGAATAGGGGCACCGCCAAGGAAGGGCGTGCCGAGAGGGCACGGGATGACTCGCAGGGGCATCCTCTCTTGTCCAGGGCTGCAGGTAGTGAAGGGGCCCGTAGACCCTGGGCTAGGTTCAGGAGTGCGGCCCTTAGGACTGGGGCCGAACAGGTCCAGGAATCTCTGGCTCAGGTCTCGGCAGGAGGTGGAGGTCTTACACCGCCATGGGGGCGTGGAGAGATCACGCCCGGGCGTCCTGGGGAGGGTCTGGAGTCACTGAGGGCTGCAGTCCCAAGAGTTGAGGGGTGCCGTCAGGGAGGGGCTGCGGCACTGACTTGAGCTAGGGTCCGTCAGGTGGGTCTTATCCAGGGCCAGGCATAGGGAGCAGAGGCCAGGGGAAGCCGTAAGGCCTCGCTGGGGTTCTCTGATGCTGGAGGTCCGGGCTCTCATCT
>NC_137065.1:4772362-4800877 GCF_032717465.1 Coenobita brevimanus | reverse complement strand
GTTACGTATTACTAGAGTCTAGCGTCTCCTGAACTTCTTCCAACCACTTCTCACCCTAGCCACAGAGCTAGCTCCAGCCCCACCTCCAGCACACAACATGTCTCCCAAAAACAAAACTCTTCCACACACTCAAGAGATTCACCAGCAAGTTCAATCCTTTCACGTCTGACGATCTCCACCTGCTCACCCCGGCACGCCGTACACATAAAATCAGCATTATCTCGCAGTCTACCTCTGATACCACTACATCTCTTATGCACCCATTTATCACACACACCGCACAAGATGGAATTACTTCCTACGCCTTTGTGGCAAACTGCACATGGCCACTCTCCCTCGTCTTTGACAGTACCGCCATCAACCCTAGATATCATCACTTTTGTTTTATCTGCATTTACCCTTAAACCCTTTTGCCCCATACCATTTCTCCACTTCCTAAACCTTTCCTCCGCCTCCCTTTCGTTCTCTGCCATCAACACCAAATCATCAGCATACAACAACTCCCACGGGAGTCCGTTTCTAAAGTCACGTGAAAGGGCTTCAAGTACCATGATAAACAACATGGGACTCAAGACTGACCCCTGATGCACACCAACATTCACGGAAAACTCATCACTCAAATCTCCATTCACTCTCACCTGGGAGTGAGCACCCACATACATGGCCATAACCACCCTAACCAGCCACTCCTCCAAGCCAAGCTTTCTCATTGCCCACTTCACCACCTCTCTAGGGACTCTGTCAAAGGCCTTTTCCAAATCAACAAAAACAAAATAAAGATCCCTTCTCCTACCAATATATTTTTCCTGAAGCTGTCGAACAATGAATATGGCATCAGTGGTCCCCCTACCTGGCATAAACCCAAACTGCATCTCATCAATATTCACTCTTTCTCTAATCATACCTTCTAAAACTCTCTCCATTACCTTCATTATCTGATCTAAAAGCTTTATACCTCTATAATTTCCTCTTTCCAGGGCATCACCCTTCCCTTTATACACATTTACAATTACACTCTTCAGCCAATCATCTGGGACAACACACTCATAAATAATCCTATTTATCAGGTCAGTGACTAAACTCACCCCTATATCGCTTTAGGCCTTCAACATTTCGGCAGTCAACCCAGACACACCTGCTGCCTTCCCCACCCTCATCCTGCCTATTGCCTCACTCACAGTAGCAGTATCAATCAATATATATATATATATATATATATATATATATATATATATATATATATATATATATATATATATATATATATATAATATATATATATATATATATATATATATATATATATATATATATATATATATATATATATATATATGAGAGATTGAGAGAGCATGAATGAATGAGTGAATGAATGAAACAAGACTACAATCGAATACTAACAAACTTTATTAACGTTATATGAAAGGATAGCAAACATAATTTAACCCCTTCAGGCCAAAGACTTATAATTATATTCTAGCTCACTCTTAATTATTTTTATTCTGTCTGTAATTGTCTATCAGAAGAGCGACAAGAATAATGTACATCAAAATCATCTTTGTTCTTTTTGCGTTAACTTGGCCTAAAACTGCTCCCTCTCTATCTTGAATGTTACAAGACGTAATAGCAAAAGATGATGCCAGTCACTAAGAAGTGCTACAGGGAGACGTTCGAGCCACTGTCTTATTTTACCGTTTAGTTTACGTGATATAAGCTGAAAAAGGACGAAAGCCTGAACCAAGTTGAGGTGAATCCGGTAGTGTTACAGTAAAACAAAGAACTCCCCTGACCTGATACAAAGAGTAGAAAGTAAAACGAGTAAAGAGTAAGATCAAGAAAATAAACAGTAAAGAGTAAATAGAGTGAGAGTACGAATAAAAAGAGTAAAGAGTAAGGAGAGTATAGATCAGAGTAAAAATAGTAAAGATTAGAGTAAAAGAGTAGAGTAAAAAGAGTAAAGATTAGAGTCAAAGAGTAAAGAGTAGAGTAAAAGAGCACAGGTAGGATGAAAAGAATAAAGATTGGAGTAAAAAGAGTAAGATTCCGGTAAAGAGTAAAGATTAGGGACAAAAGAAAGAGTAAAGATTCCAGTAAAAAGTAAATTTTAAGGTCAAAACAGTAAAGATAAGGTAGAAAAGAGTAAATATTAGAGTAAAAAGAGTCGAGTCAAAAGAATACAGGTTTGAATAAAAAGAGTAAAGATTAGGATGAGAAGAGTAAAGATTAGAAGAAAAGGAGTAAAGATTATGATCAAAAGAGTAAAGATCAGAGTTAAAACAATAAACTGTACACTAAACAGAGTAAAGATCAGAGTCAAAAGAGTAAAGATTAGAGTAAAAGGAGTAAGGAGTACATTAAAAAATAGAAGTGATTAGAGCCAAAAGGGTAAAGATCAGAGAAAAAAGTAAAAATGATAGAAAATGAGTAAAGACTAAAATAAGTAAAAATTAGAATAAAGTGAGTATGTCATGTAGTGACAGGAGAGGTAAAGAATAGTATGGGACTATTTTTATTTGTCTTGGAAATATTAACAAGTCTCTCACACGGACGAGTATAAATCCCGGGTAGCTACCTCCCTGTCTCGCTATCTGTCTCTCTCTCTCAAATTGCCAAGCCCTTCTCCCGTCACCTGTCTCCTCTGAGGCCTGTCTACTTCTCTCTTGCCTCTTCTGTGGCTAATCTCCGTCTGAGCTCTCTTTCCTAAATTCTGGTGTAGCAGGGGTGTGTCACGTGTGTTCCTCGTGGATGGGAAGTTCCCGCAGCCTGTGTGTATGTGTGTATATGGCCACTAGACGCTGTCGTGTGCCTATCAAGCTTTCCTCGCGTCAGAGTGTGTAAGCATGTTTAGCACTGCTCGATTCTCGCAGACACAACACCTCTCATCATCTGACTCCCTGCTTCTATCTGTCTCTTTATCTATCTATCTATATAATATGTAGTTCTACATACTGCTCGGTCGCGCAAAAATGGCATACCATCGACATTTAATAGTCATAACATATTAATACATATTATATATACATTATAATGAACTTATAAGCTAATTAAGTGAAATACATAATATTGTAAAAGTAACATAATTGTATGAATATTGTATACATATAATATTCATAGTAAATAGTGATTATTTAGTAATAATACATTTTAAACAGGTTGTATACATATTTGAATAAATGCAATGATTGTTGTATAACACTTTGTAAGACGTGTATGTACAACAGACGTACGCATATAATTGTGCAATGGTAATACTGCTAGGTTATACATTACATAGAGTTATCACTTTAGTAATGTCTAATATTTCACCTAACTTGTATGATGATACTGGTAGTACAGAATTGTGCTATAATTGTATGACTTATATTGTGTTAATGCATAATTGTGTTGGCCTTATAATTGTAGTTACATTTTGTTAATGCAATTGTTAATTGGCAAAGTGTAACATAATGCAATCGTTTGTCGTTACATAATTGTTACATATCATTTGTAGGTACATAATTGTAGCAAGTGTAACATAATGCAATCGTTTGTCGTTACATAATTGTTACATATCGTTTGTAGTTACATAATTGTAATAAGTGTAACATAATGCAATCGTTTGTCGTTACATAATTGTTACATATCGTTTGTAGTTACATTATTGTAGTTAAAGTTACATAAAAGTTACATCTTGTTAATGCAACTGTTAATTGGCAAAGTGTAACATAATGCAATCGTTTGTCGTTACATAATTGTTACATATCGTTTGTAGGTACATAATTGTAGTTAATGTTACATAAAAGTTACATCTTGTTAATGCAACTGTCACAGAAATGGTACATATTGTTTGTAGTATTGTTTGTAGTTACATAATTGTAGTTAAGTTACATAAAAGTAATAATTGCAGTCCTAACATATGCTGCGGTCGATGATAGTGATGATGTGTCATGCCACTTGTTTGTGGAGACAACAATTTGCTTTTTTGTTTGTAGTTTATGTGGTATTTTGACATATGTAATAACATTTACTTATTTTCATTTGTTTGTTATGTGATCTTACTCTATTTCTCTTTTTCTTTCTTACTTTTTCTTTTTCTTTTTTTTTTTTGTATGTATTGATTTTCTATAGTTTGTTTCTCTTTGCTTGTGTACGCTTTTTCCCATGTTGTTCATGGTTGCATAATTACTGGCTAATTTCCTTGGGATACTTTTTAAAGTTTAGTTTATATTGCACAGATACTATAAAATGATATTATATAGTCCCATATTTTTGTTATTTTTATATAAAAAATATAAATACATATATACAATATTAACTATATACACTGCTTTGTTGTTCACCTGTACCTATCGTGAGTAATATGTGTGTCAGCACTGTGTGGAAATTATTGTCTTCACGATTGTGTTGAAGATGTTCACTCTTGCTAACGGCATTTGTGTTGGCCATTTTTTTTTTCCTTGTAAGTTAATTTATCTGTTTCCACTAGGTAGCTTTAATTAATAAATGTTTAATACAGTTCTTTTAATTGCTCACTGAGTAACTGTGATTGGATATTTTCTTCATCACTTTGTAAATATAATATGTATAGTTGTATATATGAAACACGTATTTTATGTAGGTATAAATGGTAACACTCGTTGGTAGTAAATAAATGTTATAATAAATGAATGAATATATACAGTGTAGAATATTTATTGTTGGTGCAAGTATTTAATGATTGAGTTATGCAGATAACTGAAGTAAGTATGTGTATTTAAGCTGTAACTATACAGCACGTTTTATATGTTTGTGCAGGAGCTTATTGTCTATCACTGTGTATTGTATAAATGAAGTAACTATGTAACTCACTAATTTTTACCGTGGTGGGAAATGGTGTGAGTGGTGTTGCACGTGGTGATAGCGTTGTCCTTCGCGGGTTGATTGGCGTGCTGTCGTCTCAGCACATGGTGACGTCGGCTTCCCACACTGGTAGCTGTGGTGAGTGAATGAGTAGCGATGAGTAACTTGAGTGAAGACGGGTGAGTAAGACGAGTTGTGAATATGGACTTGATGTTTTGCTGCGTGTATTGACCTCTTCACACCTGCGTAAGCGGTGGGGGTTGGGTGGATGTAGCAGAGAGAGGAGAGTGAGGTCTGGTGGTTATGAGTTGTGAGTCGTCTCTCACTCTTCGTTTGTTTGTTTGTTTGTTTTCTTTCTTTCTTGATGTATTCTTGGTCCTTTTTTCTTGTGATTTACTCGTTGTAGGATGAACACTGCCGCTACTTGTAGGTGCGTGTAGAAGATTATACAGACGACGTAGAGTTGTTAATTGTAGTTGATTGTAGATGGTTGTAGTTCGCTGATTCGTCATAGAAATTGCAATATTGTATCAATATTTTGTTAAACTACTTGCAAGGCGTCGTGTGATCTCTTGACCTCTGCATCAGCATGATGATCTGGGAGACGGAGGGGGCTGGATGGAGAGAAGCGTCAGGAGCTGGTTGTGTTGTTTGGTTGAGAGAGAGATATTCTTGTTTTCAATCTTGATATTTTGTAGGAATTTAATGTTGATTCGTAGACGAGGTTCGTATACGTTCGCTGCTACCAAATGTCATGTAGTGACATTTGGGTCATCCCTCTTCTTGACCTCCTGCCTGTCTCCTCTGAGGCCTGTCTCCTTCTCCTCCTCCCTGTTCTGTCGCTAATCTCCGTCTGAGCTCTCTCTCTCTCAAATTGCCGAGTCCTTCTCCCGTCACCTGTCTCCTCTGAGGCCTGTCTACTTCTCTCTTGCCTCTTCTGTGGCTAATCTCCGTCTGAGCTCTCTTTCCTAAATTCTGGTGTAGCAGGGGTGTGTCACGTGTGTTCCTCGTGGATGGGAAGTTCCCGCAGCCTGTGTGTATGTGTGTATATGGCCACTAGACGCTGTCGTGTGCCTATCAAGCTTTCCTCGCGTCAGAGTGTGTAAGCATGTTTAGCACTGCTCGATTCTCGCAGACACAACACCTCTCATCATCTGACTCCCTGCTTCTATCTGTCTCTTTATCTATCTATCTATATAATATGTAGTTCTACAAGTAAAGATTAGAGTAAAAAGAGTTAAGATTAGAGTAAAGAGAGTAATGATTAGAGTGAAATGAGTAAAGATTAGAGTAAAAAGAGTAAAGATTAGAGTAAAAAGAATAAAGATTCGAGTCCAAAGAGTAAAGATTTGAATCAAAGAAGTAAAGATTAGAGTAAAAAGAGTAAAGATTAGAGTCCAAAGAGTAATGATCGGAATCAAAGGAGTAAAGATTAAAAAGAGTAAAGATTAGAGTCAAAAGAGTAAAGATCTGAATCAAGGGAGTAAAGATTAGAGTAAAAAGAGTAAAGATTTAAGTCAAAAGAGTAAAGATTAGAGTAAAAAGGTAAAGATTTTAATCATAACATAAAAAAGGGTAGACAAGAAAGCGAAGATTAGAGTCAAAAGAGTAAAAAATATTGCCAAAAGAGTAAGTAGTGCAGTAAAATGAGTAAATATTAGAGTAAAAAGAGTAAAGATTAGAGTTACGTGTAGAGATTAGAAAGAGTAAAGATCAGAGTCAAAAGACTAAAGTTGAGAAAAAGAGTAAAGATTATAGAAAAAGAATAAAGTTCAGAGTGAAAGAGTAAAGATTAAATTAAAAAGTAAAAAGAGTTAAGACTAGAGAAAAAAAGTATAGGGCAAAGTGCAAAAATGAATATATGTCTACTGATTGAAGAGACCTAAGCTGCATCCTATGAGGAGGGTAGAGGCAATATAAGAGTATCAATATAGTTCTATCCCTACTCAGCAGCGACCCCCCTCTCAACAACACACCATCTTCTCCCCTTCTTCTTCTTCTTCATCTTCTTCATTGTTATTATTATTATTATTATTATTATTATTATTATTCTCTTTCTTTTTCTTCTTTTTTCTTCTTCTTCTTCCTTCTCCTCGTCATCACCATCCTCTCATCACATCAGTCTTGGATATGGTAACTTTACTGTGTATTTAGTATAGACAATTAATAGATAAAACGCGGTATAACACCCAAGTGGTAACAATTGAAGGTATAGTGACAATGAGTTACGCGTAGGACTACCGGGCCTCAGGTATCGGACTGTCTAGTATATATGGACACACACACACACACACACACACACACACACACACACACACACACACACACATTAAGACGGTTTGCAATTCTGATCAGCCTATACTTTGCCTCTCTCTCTCTCTCTCTCTCTCTCTCTCTCTCTCTCTCTCTCTCTCTCTCTCCCCCCAAGACCTGAGTTCAAACGTTTCCCCTTTGTGTGAGGGGAATGGCAAGACGACAATAAATATTGTAAGTGTCCAAGCGACTATCACTGTTTTTTGGAGTGAATTATAAGACCGAGGGATACTGAGATGGAGAAAGGTCAATATTTCCACTATGAATAGTTTCTAGCTTATTGTTAAACGAGAAATAATGTTATTTGTTTTGTTGTAAGGAAGGCATTCTGTAAATTTGAGAGAGAGAGAGAGAGAGAGAGAGAGAGAGAGAGAGAGAGCGGCTGCAGAATATATTATAAAAAATTTTCCACCTCTTTCTCCTGTCACTGAAGACGCCACAGAAGTAGTTTGAGAGCAAGAAATATGACGAGAAATCTGTAAACATTTTTCTAGATCACGATCGCCGACATCCCATAAAGTTAACGATATAAAATTCTATCTATCTATCTATCTATTTATCAATGAATCTATGTATCTACCTATGAATCTGTCTATCTATCTATCTATCTATCTATCTGCCTTTCTATGTATCTATCCTCTTTTACGGAAGTTTGTGGGAGTGGCCAAGAAAAATCTTTGAAAAATTTCCTTTTTTCTTGCTTTCAAAGTATATACATAGACAGATGGATAGATATATAGAAAGATAGATAGATAGATAGACATAGATAAGTAGATCGATATATACATGCACAGACAGGCAGAGAGATAGACAGACTGACAGATACTGACAGATAATCAGATATATAGACAACACAGGGAGACACAAACAGACAAACAGAGACAGATGGACAGTTAAATATTCAGATACAACTTTGTCAGTTATGGGAAGAAGAATGAGAAAATCTTAAACTCGGTGTAAGAGAGAGGATAGAGCAAGGAGTGAGGGAGGTGCAGGCAAGGATACAGGTAGACAGACAGATAGATGGATTGATAGGTAGATAGACAGAATGATACAGACAGGGAAACAGACCAATACAATTAGATGGGAAGGTAAATAGCCAAATATGAGAATAATACATCAGAAAGAATGTAAAAATCTTCAGCTCAGTGTAAGCATAGAGAGTGAGAGGCTGGGTCAAGGCGTGAGGGAGGTACGAAGAAATAGCGAGTCTTGGAGCGCCTGGCAACATTTCTTGGACCAACAAAGGACTTACTGAATCCATATGCAACCCCCTGGAAATTCTGCAACGAAACCCTGCAATCAGACTCTGCAGTCAGACTCTGCAATTAAACTCTGCAATTAAACTCTGCTATCAGACTCAGCAGTCAAAATCTGCTATCAAACTCTGCTATCAGACTCTGAAATCAAAGTATCCAATCAAACTCTGCAATCACACTTTGCAATTAGACTCTGCAATCAAATTCTGCGATCAGACTCTGCAATCAGACTCTGCAATCAGACTCTGCAATTAGACACTGCACTCTGACTCTGCAAACTCTGAAATCAGAGTCTGCAATCACACACTGCATTCTGACTCTGCAAACTCTACAATCAGACTCTGGAATCATACTCCGGAATGAAACCCTGCAAAATCTCTGCGATCAAACTCTGCAATCACACTCTGCAATCAAACTGCAATAAAACTCTGCAGTCATACTCTGCAATCAAACCCTGAAATCAAACTATGCAATCAAACCCTGCAATCAAACTCTGTAGTCAAAATCTGCAAACAAACTTTACAATCAAACCTTGCAATCAAGCTCTTCAGTCAGACTCTGCAATCAGCTCCCGGAATCAAACTCTGCAATTAAACTTTGCAATCAAATTCTGCAATCAACCTCTACAATCAAACCCTGCATTTAGACCCTGTAATGAAACCCTGCAATCAAACCCTGCATTCAGACCCTGTAATGAAACCCTGCAATCAAACCCTGCATTCAGACCCTGTAGTCAAACTCTGTAATCAAATTTCGCAATGATTATTCGAAAAATATATGTCAAAAGGTTGCATAGTCTTTGTTGTGAATTTTTTGTTATCTGCGAATGTCTTTGCATGCAATAGATAATTATATTTACTGCGAAACAATTAACTGAAATTAATGAACATTCTAATAAAAAATGAGTTGAATAAATTCCTGTAAACAGTAAGTTAAATTAATCACAATACTAAGAGAGAGAGAGAGAGAGCGATTACATACAACCTTACCCAAACTAATGTAATATTATGAGTTACTGAAGGGTAGAAGGACGAAACTTTTGAAGACAACTGTATTCCTTTCAGGCAAGAGGAGGAGCAGTACTTTTGAAGGCATCTGTATTACTTTGTGATTCAAATATAGCGATTTTTTTTTCTCTCAGATTACATAAATTGAAAATCAGAGGTTTAAGCAAAATCAAATAAATTTCTGACCGACTTAAAAAACAAAATTTAAAAATATGGCTTATAGAAAAATTTAACAAAATTTAAACAGCAAAGGAAATCAGCCATCAAATAAAAAGTTAGAATGAAGTTAGAATGTTATAAACAACTGTGCAAGGCTTCAGTACACGTTAGAAATACTTCATTCCTGCTGCATAAATATCTGACTATTGAATTACTCTCACTCTCTCTCTCTCTCTCTCTCTCTCTCTCTCTCTCTCTCTCTCTCTCTCTCTTTACGTATACATTCTCTAAGCTTAGTCGTTATCCCAGTTTTCCTCCTTGTAATTAATTCTCTTCTTTCCTCCTCCTCCCCCTCCTCCTTCAGCTTTTCTCTTTCTCTGCTTTCTTCATCTTCCTTTTCTTTCTCTCCACGATTTTTTCCTCCTTACATTCTTCCCTCCCTCGTTTGTCCTGCATATTATAACAAGATGCGAGAAAAAAAGGGAACTGAGAAAAAGTGGAGAAAAGGTGGGCGATAGAGAGAGAGAGAGAGAGAGAGAGAGAGAGAGAGAGAGAGTGAACGAGCGAGAAAATGAGTAAATGGATCAGATAGAGACAGAAATATCGATTAATGAAGATGAGTACATAGATAGACAATTATATATCTATATGTATGTATAACAGAGCCACGTTCCTTGATTGTTTGTGCTTCAATTACGGCCAAACCAAGGGCCAGAGACCCCCAGACCCATATATATTCTGAATTAGGGTGACCCAAGGATGGTTTTAGGGGTGTCAACATTCAGATCTAGGCCATTTGAGGTCACCGGTGGAGTGGTCGCCTCTTTGGTCCAGGCAACGCCGGGTACCCCTGCAGCCCAATTTTTGGCATGGAGATTCACATGACCTCCAGTTCGGACATAGGCTATGTGAGGTTGACATCTGAGGTCATTTGAGGGCACCAATAATTTTAAACAAGTGCACGCAAATACTGTGTGTTAGTCTGCGAATGCTGAAATAGAAAGCTCCTGGACCTCATAATTCCTCTTCAAAAGCATAAGAGGTACATGGTCTTTCTGGAGTAGAAAGAAAAACTAAACTAGAACAAAAAGGATTAGAGTGTTAGCCTTTTTGGCCCGGGCAACGCCGGGTACCCTTGCTAGTTGATATATATATATATATATATATATATATATATATATATATATATATATATATATATATATATATATATATATATATACAGAGAGAGAGAGAGAGAGAATGATGAAACAAAACTACAATAGAATACTAACAAATTTCAGTAAAGTCATATGAAAAGGATAGCAAACATAATGTAACCCCTTCATGCAAAAGACTTATTTTTATATTCTTGCTACTGCATAATTATTTTATTATTCTGACGACAATTCACTCTCAGTAAAGGGGATAGGAATATTATACGTGAAAATCTTCCTTGTTCTTTTTACTTTAACTTGGCCAAAAAGTGCTATCTCGCTTCCTTGAATGCTACAATACATTAAGTGTAGAAAATAATACTAGTCATGAAGAAGTGCTATGGAGATACTGTAGCGCCATAGTGTTGCCATATTTTACCCTTCAGTTACGTGCAATTATGCTGAAGAAGGACGATAATCTGGGCCAAGTTAAGATGAACAGAGAAAAACAAAATACTGCCCTGACCTAAAAAAAGAGTAAAAAGAGTATGAAGTAAGAACAATACAGATATAAAGAATATAGTAAAGAATGAGAAAAGAAAAGCTAAGAGTAAAGAATGAAGAGAGTAAAAATTAAATTAAAAGGGGTAAAGATCAGCGTAAAAAGAGTAAAGATTGGAATATAACGAACAAAGACTAGAGTAAAAAGAGTAAAGATTATAGTAAAACGAGTAAAGGTTAAAGTAAAAGAAGTAAAGGTTAGATTAAAAAGAGTACATATTAGAGTAACAGGAGTAAAGATTAATTTTGTAAGAGTAATTATGAGAGTAAAAAGAGTAAAGATTAGCTTAAAACCGGTAAAGATTAGATAAAAAGATTATAGATTGCAGTAAAAACTTCAAACATTAGAGAAAAAGAGAAAAGATTAGAGTAAAAGGAGCAAAAATTAGAGAATAAAAATTAGATTTAAATGAATAAAGATTAGAATAAGAAGAGTAAAGATTAATGTAAAAAGTAAAGATTAAGAAGAGTAATGATTTGAGTAAAAGAGTGAAGATCTGAGTAAAAACAAGTGCTTGTGGGCCCTTCGTGTCCAGTCGCACTTGCTCTTGCGGCAGGCTCTCCTGCCGCACGCTCGCTTTCTCATGCTTTGCACTCCTTTCCTCGTGCTGCAATCATTTCAGGTAATCCGAGTTGCGTTTATGTGCTGTTCTAGTCTAACAACCACCAGGGCAACAGAGCAGGAAATGCACAGAAAAAACGCTCAATTCGGCGACTCTGATCGTCTAAAAAGTATAGGGTTGTGGCACACGGTTCGAGTAGACTCGATTTCTAATAGTCCTGGTGTCATAAAATGACTAAATGTCATAAAAGACTTTGTGGTTCCTTTGTGGTTGAGTTATATATATATTAGACTTGTGGACGAGCGGTTTTTATATCTTGGAGTAGCTTCCCATTTGTCATGTAGTGACAGGAGAGGTAAAGAATAGTATGGGACTATTTTTATTTGTCTTGGAAATATTAACAAGTCTCTCACACAGAGCGAAGTATAGAGTCCCGCTAGCTATCTCTCTGTCTCGCTCTGGCTCCCTCTCTCTCTCTCTCAAGTTGCTAAACCCTTTCTTTTTCTGACCTGCCTGTTCTAAGGCTTGTCTCCTTCTGAGCTCTCTTTCCTAAATTCTGGTGAAACAGGAGACGTATCACATGTGTTCCTTGTGGATGGAAAGTTTAAGAAGCCTGTGTGTGAGTATGTGTGTATGTGTGTGTATGGTCACCAGGGCTTTGTTCACGAGAGGACTGCTGACAACTAACTGCATCATCTCCTGACTGGCTACTTCGTAATCTGTCGTCAGCTTTTCCTCAGTGTAACTTGGAAGCTCATTTCCTTTTCCCAGGCTCGCATAGGGCTGTCTATCTATCTATTTATCTATCTATCTATTATGATTTGTAATTATAATACATTGCTCGGTCACGCGAAAATGGTGTACCATCGACAGTTAATAGTCCTAACATATTAATACACATTATATGTACATTATAATGAACTTATAAGCTAATTAAGTGAAATACATAATATTGTAAAAGTAACATAATTGTATGAACATTGTATACATATAATATTCATAGTAAATAGTGATTATTCAGTAATATTACATTTTAAACAAGTTGTATACATTTTTGAATAAATGCATTAAAGTAAATTATTTAACTGTAATACAGTATGTACTTGGGTTATTATAGTGAAATGCATACATGCAAGAATAAAAAATAGTTTAAAATTAAGATTATGGTAAGAGTTATTAATATTTCATTTAAAGATAATGGTACTGGTCTGCCATATATGGGTCATTCTTCTTTGTATTTTTTTTTATATATATATAATTAATACTATATACAAAATATATATACTTCATTCAGGGTGGTTAACTTTGATGTTAACTCTCCCCCCACTAAATAATGACTCCAAATTAGCAATTCTTGCATGCATTCTGTGCATTGCGAACAGCAGTACTGCAACTACAATGCAGACGATTATAAAGACAGTAGGTGCTGGGCTATACACATAATATGGGTTGAACATACTCAAACTCAAATCTTCCCAGAGCTTCATTGTTTCATTGATCAGCTGCATAGTTTCAAACTTAGGTGAAGTCAGCTTAATACTTGTGCTCATGTTTAAGTTCATATCAGGCAGTGGGCGGAAATGTTTGTGCGTATGATTGAGAATGGCATAGTGATTGATGGTGGATAAAGTAGACATGGCTGGTGTAAATACCGCACAGTAGTCTGGAGCTATGTATAATCCTGATGCTGATGTATGAGATGGTGGTATATCTGGACAGACTATGTAAACTGATGTGTTATGAGGGAAATAAAAAAACTGTGAGTGTCCAATGCGTTGATGGTGTGCAAGTTTATCTGGAGCAAAAGTGAAGTTGCACTGATGATGAATATTGTCATTTCTGATGATAGCCATTTCACAAGGGACTGTATCAGTAGGCTGAAACGTGAAAATGTACGCAGGACAAAGATGAACAGCATGTAAGGATGTGCGGCACTTTCGTTCAATCGTTGACTCACTTGCGAAAGTGACAGTGTCCCGTCTCTTGGAGACCATGATGAGTTCGGTGTCTGTGTTGATGTTGATGATGACCAAAGTGTTGTTATTTTTATAGGGGAAGGGGTGTATTTGGTATACTGTGAACAGGTCTTCAGTGATGAATGGTACATGAACTACCACTGATGTTGGTGTTAGTGTTGCTTCTAAATACGGGTAGTATTGCATAAATTCCCTACTGCGGAACAACGGCTTCAATTTATGTTTATGTATGCCTTGACTAACTATCTGACGTAGCTCATGAACTGGAAGTAAGTCAATTGTGATCTTGCCATCACCAGCATTCGAAATTCCTTGCATAAGTGCCCTGAAACGATCTCTAGTGTTCTCTAATTGTAGTAGAATCGTGTTAATATGTTCAGTGATGATGGAGAAGTGCTGGAAAAGGGTAACATTTCCCTCTAATTCATTTATTTTATCTACACTCTCGAGAGCTACGTTTTCTGCTTGTTTCAGATTTTTCACAATTGTCTTCATTGCTGAGTTCTGTCCTGTGATGAATTTATCTTGGTATGTTAGTACCTGAGCTATCTTATTAAATTTGTTGTTTATTTCTTTAAGGTCATCCTCTGTAGCAAATCCAAAGATGTTCCCAAGAACTGCACCGCCCAGGTCGAACAAACCGCGCTTTTGGCGAGTACGGGTGATGTTGTTCCTGTCGCTCAGTATCTCCGTTCCATAAGATGGGAGATCTTGGATCATGACGAGCATAGTTGACTTCGCCTGTTCTAGTTTCCATTTCGCTAACTTTACCATTTCATTCACTTCCTTGGTGTTATGTGCTTGTGAAACATAATTTCCTATCATGAAGTCCAGAGTTCGCATCGGCGTCGCAAGTCTGTCTAGATAAGTAGGTAAGTCATACAAGTAATCTAGACTTATTTCAGTACTCATGACGTCCTTAACGATTTGTAGTCGTGGCCGTTGGAGCTATGAGGCATCCTTGTCGTACTATATGTTTGGGGTCTAAGTGCGCATATCCTCTTGCTATGTAGAGGAGAATCCATAGCATAAGTCCCTTCATCGTAACCTACCGAAAAAAAAAAATCTATTAATTTCCTATAATGCTGTGGTCGATGATAGTGATGATATGCGTTACGGTTGATTGTTATTTCATTTATAGAAGGAGTTTAAATCGATATTTAATCCTCGTAAATGATGTACTATGTTCGATTGTTTGGTATATGACCTTAATTTCTTTTTGTAATAATTGTTGTGTTCTTGCTTGGTTTCTTGAGGTACGTTCACCTGTTCGGTAGTATCCGAGGCTGAATAATTATGTGATAATTCCCTTGAAACTCGTTTTAAATGGTCAATGTGAACTTGTTTCTCCTCGCCACTTGAAAGTGACTTAATTAAAACTTTGTTTGCTTTTATGTTAATTACTCTGTATGGGCCCTCAAATTTTGGGGATAATTTATTGTCTCTCGTATGAATGACACAGTAAACAATGTCTCCTAAGCTGATAGGTGAATCTTTTGCCTTCTTGTTAAATGCCTCCATCATTTCTTCCTTGGACATCGTTAATTGTTTTTTGACTCTTTGGTGAATGTCCTGGAATTCACGTAAACGGAGTTTAGAGTAATCATCGTAATTGTATATAGGCATGCTGTCACCTTCTAGGAGCTCATATGGTAATTTTTTATCTGTGCCATATATAATGAAATGTGGTGTGTCACCGATGGATTTATTTATAGACCCATTAATTGAGGTCTCTACTCTGGGAATCCAATCATCCCAGCTTGCATAATTTTCACTGAGAATGTGTCGTAGCACATCTAATACCTTTTTATTTTGTCTCTCTACCAACCCATTCGATGCTGGGTGATAGGCCAAAACGTTAACCTTTTTGATGTTGTATTGTTTACATATTTCTTGTAAGATCTCAGAATTAATTCTCCTCCATTATCACATATTAATACCTTTGGGGTAGTAAAGCGACATATTACATTATCTGTTATTTGCCTTTGCTACTGTCTCTGCTGTCTTATCTTTAATTGGAGCTAAAATGACATAACGGGAAAAATTATCCGTTGCTACGAATAAGTATAGGTTATTATTGTATGATAATGGCATCTTGAGTAAATCAACAGCGACAACGTCCCATGGTTGATGTGGTACAGGGTAATTACCCACCGGTGCAGGTGTGATTGGGTATCCTTTGTGTTTCGCACATGATTCGCATCTGTCTATATGATTGTTTATATCTTTTCGTAATGAAGGCCAGTAATATAATAGCTGGGCTTGGTTGAATGTCTTATCCTTTCCAGGATGTCCTGCATGTGGGCTGTCGTGTATCAATCGTAATACTTGGGGTATCATGTCATTAGGTACTACCAACTGGTTAGTATTTCTTTGACGTTTTGGTTGTTTAGAGTTAATTTTGTATAATGTATTATTGACCATTGTGAATTGTTCAAGTGGGACATGCAGTTTGGGTAATTGTATGTCATCTCCACTTTCTAACTTGTATATTACTTTAGACCATATTGGGTCAAGTCTTTGTGCCTTTGCGATATCCTCGTGGTTTGGGATATTTCCTTTGAGATCTAACGCCGCGACCTGAATTGTGTTCGGGTTCCTAGATAATGCATCAGCTACTATGTTCATTTTACCTTGTATATAATGAATTTGTACATTGTAGTTTTCAACTGTACACTTCCATCTTGCTCTCCTCCCAGAAAGGAGTTTTTCTTTAAACATACCCACCAGTGGTTTATGGTCGGTGAATAAGTGGATTTCGTAACCATATACCAAATCTCGAAACTTTTGTAATGCAAAAACCACTGCAAGTGCCTTTAAGTCTGTAGTGCAATAATTTTTCTCCGCACCTCTTGTTTGTCTGCTGGCAAATGCAATCGGTTGATTCTTTCCTCTTTTATCATCCTGCATCAGTACAGCCCCTAATCCTTTAACTGATGCGTCTGTACAAATAAGAAATGATTTTGTGTAATCCGGATATGCTAAACAAGGTGCATTTGTTAGTTTAATTTTTAGATTGTTAAATGCCCTTTTTTGTTCTTCTTCCCATTGGAATACAGCATCTTTTTTGAGTAGTTGGAATAGAGGAAAGGCTATATGAGAGAACTGTGGTACGAATGACCTATAGTACCCAGCCAGACCTAAAAATTGTCTAACTTCGTCAGTCGTAGTGGGTTCAGGAAAATTTCTCACTGCCTGTATTTTGTCATCAGTGGTGTGAATACCATCAGAACTTAATTTGTGGCCTAGGAAATTTATTTCCTTAAAGCAAAATTTGCATTTAGAAAG
This sequence comes from Coenobita brevimanus, assembly GCF_032717465.1. Taxonomy (NCBI): domain Eukaryota; kingdom Metazoa; phylum Arthropoda; class Malacostraca; order Decapoda; family Coenobitidae; genus Coenobita; species Coenobita brevimanus. The sequence continues at coordinate 4,783,797 of NC_137065.1, read as the reverse complement.
TTTAATTTTTAATCCAGCATCACTAAGCTTTTGTAAGGGTAAGTCTAATTTCCTGAGATGATCCTTAATATTCTTCGTTGCGATTATAATATCGTCAAGATAAACAAATATTCCTTGTCCTAAAATTCCGGACAATACGTAATTCATAAGACGCTGGAATGTTCCTGGGGCTGTCCTCAGTCCCATTGGCATTCTTGTATATTGATAATGGCCTCTGTTTGTTGAAAAGGCAGTGTATTTACGTGACTCCTTAGATACCGGAATCTGATAGTAGCCGTTTAGGAGATCGATGGTCGAGAATATATTATTCTCAGGACCAATATTCTGTAGAACATAGCTTAGCAATGGCATGGGAAATCTGTCTGGGATTGTGTGATTATTTAGTTTACGGTAATCTACTACCGCACGCATTTCTCCATTTCGTTTGGGCACGAAGAATAGGGGGGCATTCCACGGGGAGACTGAAGGCTCAATAATTCCAAGTTTTAACATTTCATCGACATACTGATTTGCAAGTGTACGTTGGGAGTGTGGTATGCGGTAAGCTGGTACGAAAATCGGTGGTGTTTCTGGGTGCACATTAATCATGTGATTAATCAAGTTAGTACACCCTAATTGTTCTCCGGGCAATGCTACGGTGTCCCTGTGTGTTTCCAGCAGGGTTAACAAATCATTTTCTTCATCAAATTCACCTGAGTGAATTAAATTCTCTTTTATTCTTTCTCTATCCGTAGATTTTATCTCACTTGTTACTCCAGCTATAACTATTTCCTTCACAGGGGTGGGACATTTTTCAATATTAACTGTGCAAGTTCTCTTTTTCAACTGAACTTCCCCATTCATGTGATTAATTATGAATATCTGAGTTTGCCCTTCGTCGTTCGTATGACATAATGCGTTTTCTACTGACAATCCCTTTACTTTACATAATTCTTCTAAGACAAGAACAGTACTATTCCGTAATTTGCTCTTTATGGTAACCTTCATGTATGAATTAGGTGGTATAACTAAATCATTAGTAAGATGGGCTGGAAAAATTGATAAATCAGTACTGTTATCTGGGTCACTAATTCTGGAGGATGGGGTTTGTGGTGGGAGTGGATCTATACACTCATCTGTCTGTGTATGTTTGTTTAAGCCTTTAATATTACCAATTCTTTTTGGCTCTCTTCTACCAATCGGTGAGGGCTCTGAAGTTATTTCCTCTATGAATTCATTATCAAAGTCTATTCCATTCATTTGTGGGAGTATAGTTATGTTCTCAGCTTTCATGGATCTTAAGCCCAGTAACATATGAGCTTTAATTGCTAAGTTTTCAACGATATAGAAAAATGCAGAGAATGGTCTTGTAGTTTCTGTGAAACTGAGATTTAATCTTATCATACCTTTCACTGTAATCTCTTGTCCATCTACTGTGTATAAATATAAATCAGCTTCATCCAGAAAAGTTGCTTTCTTTTTATTTTTAAGAATTCTATTTAGTTCTTCATGTGTTATTAAGTTCACTGGAGAGCCTGTATCTAAAAATAAGGAAACGTTTTGATCCTCACATACAGCTGGTATCAAGATACACTCATTTCCCAACATGCCTCCTATGTGAAGTTTAGCCTTGTTCTTCTTTACGTTTGTTCGTTTTTTGTCATGACTTGGTCTTCCCCCGATTTGAATATAGACACAATTTTTTCTACTGTTTTGCAATCACTAGTCCAGTGCCCTTGGTATCTATGATGCCTACAGTAAGGACCAAATCCTTGTGTCTTTTGTTTGTCCTCTTTTGCCTTGATAAAGCATTCATACCTTGTGTGTCCTGGTTTTGCACAATAATGACATAGAATGGACCTATCCCTTGACTGTGACCTACGAGGTGATTTCCCATAAGAAGTGTTGTTTATGGCGCGAGACCTGCTCGGGCTGCACGAAAACTTATGAAACTGCCTGTAGGAAGGCGTCTGGGAACGAGGTCTAGGCGTTTTTGTTTGTTTGGCCTGCCTCATTTCTGGTCGCGATCGATTTTGTTCTCTGTTTGGGGTCGGTGTAGATGTTTTCACAGCTGATACTGTCTCAGGTACCCTGATTCTACCAGAATGTGCATGTGTGTCGACCACACCTGCTTTACTGCACTGCATCTCTACCTCGTTCATTAAGTCTAGCAAGCACATTCCTGGGGTGTACGCGATCGTCTTGGCGATCTTAAGGGTTCTATCAGGTAATTTACACAAGGCAGCTACATAACCAATGATGTCCACGACGAGGTCTGGGGACATCTTTCCATCATCTGTTATCCAATTAGAATTCTCCAATGTAGCTAATAATGTTCTCTTGATTGTGGAGACATCAGCAGTTATTTCACTGAGCACATGGTTTGTAGTGTGCTCCCTTACAAGATCTACAATTTTATGTAATTCTGGAATTATACCTGGCAAGAAGTTCATACCTCCATAAAATTTCTTCAGAAATTCAGTTTTAAATTCATCATATGTCCTAGCATGATGGAGCTGATCTGAGCGCAATAAATTGTTTGCTGGACATCTTTCCTGGCTTATGCAAGATGAAAAAATAGCAATTTTCTCTTGTTCATCTAGTATGTGGTGCTTGATGAACATTTTGTTCGCACTGACTGACTAATGAAATGACATCAATGCGATCTTTGTCTGTGCCAGAGAATTTTGGGGCAGTTTTATCCTCATGATACACAAACACGTGAGGTGTGGTTGTTAGATCCGCGGTATTTGTTTCTTGATCCATTTTTACTGATTGCCCTGTTAATTCAACTTGGACGTGTTTATCGTTGTGTGAGGGAATGGTGGAATATGTATGACCGGACCGGTGAACCCTGTTAAGTATATTGGCATACGTGTGCAAGGCAGCGGCAAAGTCCACACTCTCTATGTCAGAGGGGGTTTCCCACTCATCATCTGAAATTCCCGTATTTGTTCCTTTATCTTTAGTGTGTGGTGAGGTTTGTACAAGGGGTGGGCTGCCTTGAGGCTCTCATAATTGTGAGTCTGATGTTGTGGCAATTTGTGTGTCATCTGGTATTAACGTGGGGGGTGGCGAAAATATTCCTGTCATTAAGATATGGTGTTATGAAATACGCCTCTTGTTTATTTATGTCCTAGCAAAATAGATGAGTAAATAAGTTGAATATAGCTAATTTTAGCACTGAGAAGAAATGAGCAAGTATAATTTTACCCACTTGATACAGATCGTAGAGGTGTGTCGATACAAAAGTCGATCTCGGAAGAAAAATACAGGTTTGATTGAAGATCTCTTGATAATTCTAGTGGTGTGTTGATGGACGATATTACTCAGGAAATTCCATGGCCTGGTGTTTGTGGTGGTTAACGGCTGTCCCAGGCAAACCTCAGCATAGAACGTCGAATTTCCAACTTAACTGTGAAAATAAATGAGTATGAGTAGGAGCTATGTGAATAATGAGTAATGAGTAGTGGGTGAGAAGTGCCTGGTGTCAGTCACACGTTGCTTGGCATGGCAGACTCGCGTTGTGATGTCATCTCAGCATATGGTGACGTCGGCTTCCCACACTGGTAGCTGTGGTGAGTGAATGAGTAGCGATGAGTAACTTGAGTGAAGACGGGTGAGTAAGATGAGTCGTGAATATGGACTTGGTGTTTTGCTGCGTGTCTTGACCTCTGGGTCAGCATAGGCGGGAGAGAGTGGTGGGGCTTGTGTGCTTGTTGCTTCGGTCTTTCCTCTTCTTTACTTGCTTTGTTTTATATTCTTCTTGTTGCTGCTTGACGTTACGTGAAGACTATAGAGTTGTTTTGTAGACTTGTAGGCTATTTGCATTGTAGGCTGTATTTTGTAGGAATCACTGTAGAACTGAAGCTAATCTTGCAGAGTTTCGCCTGCTTTTGTAGAAATTTGCTTTTAATTCGGAGACGATGTCCGTAGATTCGCTGGTTCGTCGTAGAAGTTGCAAGATCGTATCAATATTTTGTTAAACTACTTGCAAGGCGTCGTGTGGTCTCTTCACCTGTGCATCAGCATGATGATCGGGGAGACGGAGGGGGCTGGTTGGAGAGAATACTGTCAGGAGCTGGTTGTGTTGTTGGTTGTGAGAGGTATTCTTTTTGTTTTCAATCTTGATATTTTGTAGGAATTCAATGTTGATTCGTAGACGAGGTTCGTATACGTTCGCTGCTACCAAATGTCATAAAATGACTAAATGTCATAAAAGACTTTGTGGTTCCTTTGTGGTTGAGTTATATATATATTAGACTTGTGGACGAGCGGTTTTTATATCTTGGAGTAGCTTCCCATTTGTCATGTAGTGACAGGAGAGGTAAAGAATAGTATGGGACTATTTTTATTTGTCTTGGAAATATTAACAAGTCTCTCACACAGAGCGAAGTATAGAGTCCCGCTAGCTATCTCTCTGTCTCGCTCTGGCTCCCTCTCTCTCTCTCTCTCAAGTTGCTAAGCCCTTTCTTTTTCTGACCTGCTTGTTCTAAGGCTTGTCTCCTTCTGAGCTCTCTTTCCTAAATTCTGGTGAAACAGGAGACGTATCACGTGTGTTCCTTGTGGATGGAAAGTTTAAGAAGCCTGTGTGTGAGTATGTGTGTATGTGTGTGTATGGTCACCAGGGTTTTGTTCACGAGAGGACTGCTGACAACTAACTGCATCATCTCCTGACTGGCTACTTCGTAATCTGTTGTCAGCTTTTCCTCAGTGTAACTTGCAAGCTCATTTCCTTTTCCCAGGCTCGCATAGGGCTGTCTATCTATCTATTTATCTATCTATCTATTATGATTTGTAATGATAATACACTGGTACCTAATGAACTGTTTTCTGAACCAAACTCTGATCGTTCTTAAGTGTAATAAAAAATCATCAGTCGAGAAAGCCATAAAAAACTGTACTGTGAACGCAACCTAATTTCACGCACTCATGCCGGGAGCGGCGTTTTTTGGTCAAACTTCGATCGCTCATTAAATATAGTAAAAGTTTTTCAATCGTGATGGGACGAAGTTTTTCACGTCAACAAATTTTCTGCGATTTTTGCGCCAATCTTGGTGCGATTTAAATGTGTAGTATCGGCTGTCCAAAACACACACACACACACACACACACACACACACACGGCTACTGCTATAGTATATTAGACTGTAAAAGTTAGAGTAAAAAGAGTAAAGAGTAAAGAGCAAAAATATAAATACGTCTACTGGTTGAAGGGACCTAACGCTGCATCCTGTGAGGGGTGAAGGCAACTAAAAGGTATTAGTATTTTTCAATCCCTCCTCAGTAACGACCCCCTCTCTCCACTACACACTACTCTCCTTCATGTTCTCTTCAACCTTGTACTTTAACATTATTCATCCTCCTCCTCCTCTTCTTCTTCTTCTACTTCTTCTTCTTCTTCTCCGCCAGGCAAGGCTGCCGCACCACCCCTGAACATCCACACCGTCGCACTGTGCAATTTCGACGTTATGTCTACAGACGCCCCGTTAACACAGTGTACCGGTTCATAAGGTCATGCCGTAGTTATTCGTTTAATTGAATACTTTCTCCTTCAGGTTATTCAAACTGGTAGCTTATAGATAAAGAAGTATTGAATGTAACGTTTCCTTTCCAGTTTTTCCTATGAAATTTCCATGTCAGTTTATCCATGCTTCATGGTAGATTTTCTCACTTTTTCCTGGTGGGTTTGGAGGCAGGGGGAGCCTTCTTGCTGTACTATCGTTATCCTTCAGCATGTAGAGTTAGATTTTCTAGTCATAGTCTACTCTGTAACAAGTAGCCTCGAAAGGACCATAAGGTCTGTTGCCGTTTGCTTTCCTTTGTATTCTTTTGTATTCCTCCTCCTCCTCTTCCTCCCATCACATCCGTCCAATATCGACATTTTTAGCAGATGTTACACGGTATTAACACCCAAGTGGTAACATTTGAAGGTACTGTGCCACTTATTTACGCGTAGGACTGCCGGGCCTCAAGTAGCATACTGTCTTGTATATATGTACAAACACACACACACACACACACACACACACACACACACACACACACACACACACACTAAGACGGTTCGCCATTCTGATCAGCCTTTACTTTTTCCTCTCTTCTCTCACTCCCACCATCTCTCTCTCTCTCTCTCTCTCTCTCTCTCTCTCTCTCTCTCTCTCTCTCTCTCTCCTCAGAATAATAGTTCAAACATTACCCCTTAGTGTGAGCAGAACGGCAATACGGTAATAAATATCTTGAGCGTCCAAGTGAGGGATATTGATATTTGATGTGAATTATAAAACCGAGAGATATTGAGGAGTAAGATCAGTATTTTCGCTATGAATGTTTTCTACCATATTGTTATATGAGAAATGATTTTATATGTTTTGTTGTAAGGAAGGCATTTTGCACATGAAAGAGAGAGAGAGAGAGAGAGAGAGAGAGAGAGAGAGAGCGGAGCAGAATATATCACAAACATTTTCCCACCACTTTCTGCTCAGGACTGTTAGGTCACTGAGCACCCAACAGAAATAGATTGAGAGCAAGAAAATGACGAGATACTTGCAAACATTATTCTTGACCACGACCAACGACTTCCCATAAGCGATACAAATTTCTGTCTTTATATCTATCTATCTGTCTTTCAATGTATCTATTCTTGTTTACGGATGTTTGTGGCAGTGCCGTAGAAAACTATTTGAAAATTTTCGTTTTTTCTTGCTCTCAAAGTATGTACATAGATGGACAGATAGATAGACAGGTAATGACAGGTAAAGAAGTAGATCGATGCATACATACATAGACAGCCAGACAGATAGAGAGACTGGCGGATACTGACAGACAATCATGTAGATAGACAAGACAGACAGACACCTACATAGACAAGTGACCAGATAAACATATAGCTACAAACATGTCAAGTACTGTATATAAAGAGAAATGCGAAAATCTTACACTCAGTGTAAGAAGAGTGAGTGAGAGGATCAGGCAAGGAATGAGGGAGATGAAGGCAAGGGTACAGATAGACAGATAAATATAGATAGATGGATAGAATGATACAGACAGGAAAACAGACACACAATACAGATAGACGGACAGGCCATTAAACGGATATAAGCATTATACTGTATATATAAAAAAAAATGAAAATCTCAAGCTCAGTGTAAGAAGCGAGTGAGAAGCTCGGCCAGAAGGTGAAGGAGGTACAAAGAAGTAGTGAGTCCTTGAACGCCTGGCAGCCTTTGTGGAACAACAAAGACCTCACTGCCTCCATATGCAACCCTCTGGAAATCCTGCAGTGAAACCCTGCAGGCACTCTGCGATCAGCCTCTGCAAACTCTGCAATCAGACTCTGCAGTCAGACTCTGCAATCAGACTCTGCAATCAGACTCTGCAATCAAACTCTGCAATCAGACTTTGCAGTCAAACCCTGCAATCAGACTCTGCACTCAATCTCTGCAATCAGACTCTGCAAACTCTGCAGTCAGACTGCACTCAAACCCTGCAGTCAAACTCTGCAATCAAACTCTTCAATCAAACTCTGCAATCAGACTCTGCAATCAAACTCTGCAATCAAACTCTGCAGTCAGACTGCACTCAAACCCTGCAGTCAAACTCTGCAATCAAACTCTGCAGTCAATCTCTGCAATCAAACTCTTCAATCAAACTCTTCAATCAAACTCTGCAATCAGACTCTGCAATCAAACTCTGCAGTCAGACTCTGCAGTCAGACTGTACAATCAGACTATGCAATCGAATCTCCCAACAAACCCCTGCAATCAAACTCTGGAATCAAACTCTGCGGTTGAACTCTGCAATCGAACTCTGCAGTCAAACTGCAATCCAACCCTGCAGTCAAACCTTGCATCAGAATTTGCACATTGCAATCAAACTTTGCAGTCAAACCCTGCAATTAGAATCTGAACATTGCAGTCTAACTCTGCAATCATATTCGAAAAATATTTATGTAAGGGATGCATAGTGTTTATTGTGATTTTCTTTCCACTGAATGTCTGTGCATACAACAGATAACATTATTTATTACGAAACAATTTATCTAAGTTATTGAAAATTCTAATAATAAATGGGTTAAATTAATCCTAATAAAAAGTTAAATAAATCTTGTTAATTTAAGAGAGAGAGAGAGAGAGAGAGAGAGAGAGAGAGAGAGAGAGAGAGAGAGAGAACATACAACTTTACCCAGACTAATGTAATATTTTAAGTTACTGAAGGGTAATAGGAAGAAAGAAACTTTTTGAATGCGGCTGTATCTCTTTCAGGGAGGAGGAGGAACGGTACTTTTGAAGGCAACTGTATTTCTTTGAGACTAAAACATGGCAAATTTTGACAGTCTACAATAAATCAAAGTCAGAGATTTAAGGAAAATCTAATAGATTTTTTAACGACTTAAAAATCAAACTAAAAATATGGTTAACGGAAAGAAAATTACACAATTTACATATCAAAGGAAATCAAAATTTTAATTAAAATGTTAGAATGAAGTTATAATCCAATGCACAACTGTGCAGGGCTACAGTACACGTTAGAAATACTGCATTCCTGCCACATAAATATCTGACCATTGAACTACCTCTCTCTCTCTCTCTCTCTCTCCAGACTCTGTAACACCGCCACACTTGCAATGTTGCACTTCACTGCACTGTCCTTGGGTTACATCAATACCAAGGATGTCAGACTTAACCCTTTCAGTTATGACGGGTTTAGTCTTGTTTTTGTTCTTTCCGAAGAAATGAATATTTTATTAGTAAGATCTGATAAGTTCACTGTGTGTGTGTGTGTGTGTGTGTGTGTGTGTGTGTGAGAGAGAGAGAGAGAGAGAGAGAGAGAGAGAGAGAGAGAGAGAGAGAGAGAGAGAATAAAATAAAGGGGAGGGAGACAGGACATGAGAAGAAATGAAGAGGAAGAAGAGAAGAGAAAAAAGTAAGAAGGCAGACGAGGACAGGAGAAGAGCGCAGATAAAAGGAGGGAAGGAAGTGATAAGAAGAGGACGAGATAAGAGAGGAGAGAGTGGAAAAGAGAAAGAGAAAGAGGAGGGAAGGGAAAAAAAGGGAGGAGGGAAGAAAGAGAGGGAGGTCAGTGCGCTTGTGTAGGATCTTTACGTTGACGGTTTAATGCTGACTGGACAGAAGAGTAGAAGGAAGGACAGGAGGGAAAGAGAGAAGGAGGGGGGGGGGAGAAAGAGGAGGAAGAGAGGAAGGAGTGAAGGAGAGAAAGAAAAAGGAGAGAGGGAAAAAGAAGAGGATTAAGGAGGAGAAGAGGCAGACAAAAATAAATGATTGGTAATAAGGTGGAGGAGAGAGAAAAAAAAGGAGAAAAAGGGAAGAATAGAAAATGGAGAGGCAGGGAGAGAGAGAGAGAGAGAGAGAGAGAGAGAGAGAGAGAGAGGACAGCAGGAAAGGGGGTCTGAAAAAACGATCTGAAAAAATATGCAGGAGGAGCCAAAAGAAGAGGAGGGGTCTCTCTCTCTCTCTCTCTCTCTCTCTCTCTCTTCCTTGTCACTCTATCGGGTCTTGAAAGAGGAAGTGTCACTCAAGAGATGATGACATGGAGGAAGGAGGAGGAGGAGTAGGAGGAGGAGGAGGAGTAGGAGGAGGAGGAGGAGGAAGAGAAGAGAGGAGGGAAGGAATGAGAAAGGAAGAGGAGGAGGAGCAGGGGGACAGGGAAAGAGGGGAAAAAATTAGGAGGTAGGGGAATGGGATTAAAGAGAGGGAGAGAGGAGGGAAGGATGAAAGGGAAATGGAACGAAGAGACTGATAGAGGAAGAATGGGGGAGGGAAAGGAAGAAGGAGAAGGAGAGAGAGAGAGAGAGATTAGGGAATTAAGGAGGAGAAGGAGAGAGAGATTACGGAAGGAAAGAGGAGGGAAGGGGAGAAGAATGATAAAGGAGTACAAAAGAGTTCAAATGAAAACAAACAACAATAAACATAATGGCTCTTTCGAAAGTTTTTTGTTAAAGAGAAAGCTATTACTATGATATCCGATTCTGTTGGTTAAACAGAACAGCTTGAAGGATAGAACAGCTTGAAGGATGAAAGAAGAGGAATATGGACGGAAGGTGAAAGGGGGGGGGAGGTAGAGAGGGAAAGAGAGGGGAAGGGAAATGGCATGGGAGACGACGGGAAGGGAAGGACAGGAGAGAAGCGGAGGAGAAGGAAGGAGAAAAAAATGAAGAGAAGAGGAGGAGGAAGAGGAGGAGGAGGAGGAGGGAGAGAGGGAGGGAGGAAGGAAGGAAGGAAGGAAAGAAGTGAAGAGGTGAGGGAGGAGGAGGAGGAGGAAGGGAAGAAGGAAAGAAGAGAAGAGAAGGAAGAGGAGAAGGAAGGAAAGAGGAAATGAGAAGGGGGAAGTGGAAGGGAAGAAGGAAAGAAGAGAAGGGGAGGAAGAGGAGGTGGAAGGGAAGATATGAAGAGGAGGAGAACGAGAAGGAAGGGAAGAAGGTAAGAAGAGAAGAGGAGGAGGAGGAGAAGGAGGATTAGGAAGGGAAGAAGGAAGGAAGAAAAGAAAAGGAGAAGGAAGGGAAGAAGGAAAGAAGAGAACAGAATGAGGAGGAAAGAAGAAAGAAAAAAGAGAAGAGGAGAAGGAGGAGGAGGAGGAGGAGGAAGAAGAAGAGAAAGGAAAAACGGAAAGAAAACAAGAGGAGGAGGAGGAGGAGGAAGAAGGAAAGAAGAGAATAGGAGGAGGAGGAGAAAGGGAAAAAGGAAAGAAGAGTAGAGGAAGAGAAAGAGGACGGGAAGAAGGAAAGGGGTGAAGAGGAGAATGGAGAAGGAAAAAAGAGGAGAGGAGGAGAAGGATGGGAAGAAGAAAGGAAGAGAAGAGGAGGAGGAAGAAGGGAAGAAGGAAAGAAAAGTAAACTAGGAAGTGAAAAATGGAGGAAGAGAACAAAAAATGGGATGATGGTGGAAAAGTAAATAAGAAAGAAAAGGGAAATAAAGTAGGAGGAAGGGGAAAAGGAAGAAGAGTAAAGCAGGTAATAAAGTAAATGTGGAAGTTAGGCAGAGAGAAAAGGGAAAAAAGTGATGTTTTAAAAAAGATAAGTAAAAGTGAGAGAAAATGATGACTGTGAGCGGACGTAGTTGTAGTGAAATGGTGATAATGACACACACACACACACACACACACACACACACACACACACACATACACACACGGGTGGGGGGAAGAAAATAACTAGCTAAAACAAGAGGGTGGCATGAAGTTAAGACATTCCAAGAAAAAAGGTGTTCGAGAAGAAGAAAACAGCATCAGCAAAGACAGATGACATGACACCGTTTCTAGGACAGGCTTCTGCCACAACACACCACACCATCACCACACAGCCCACCACACCACCACCACACAGCCCACCACGCCAACACCACACAGCCCACCTCACCCCACCCTGCCCTTCCCCACCATACCATACGCTATTGGTTATCAAATGGCAGACCGCAATTCGAATCCGGACCCTGACGAGC
>NC_137065.1:4757362-4767362 GCF_032717465.1 Coenobita brevimanus | reverse complement strand
TTACATAGCCTATGATTTCATCATCCTTTGTATAATTCTAACGTGCAGTAAGCTGCATGTTTGATCACGATTCGCCTCGTGGCTTCCATAGTGACCAGGCTAGTGTGTTTTACCTCACTCCCCCCTTCTCCCCCTTATAGTAGAGTAAGTCGTTCTTTCTGTTGTTCAGAGCAGGAGTGTCAACTCTTTGTCCCCATGGCTTCATTTGCGCGTCCTTCTTACAAGTTGTATCAAGCTCTGCCGGCCCCTATATAATGAGCTCAGTCTCTGCATTAATGGCCACTTAGATCTACTCCTCATTTTGTTCACATCTCTGTCCTCCCCTGTACAGTTGTTATTATTTTTGTGAGTGCTCAGGAAGTCTCCAACCATCTAGCTGCTGTGTAATTTGAGTATAAGTGTTATTACATATTTTCTTGTACGGTACTGTATAGCATAAGGTGTTAATTCGTAGGCCTGGTGAGGTTTTTGTGATTAATGTAAAGTTTTTACTGTCAGCCAGTAATAATAATATTTTGTATCTGTAATAATATATCTTGCATTAACTGAGCATTATCCGGTTTTCTCATTTTGTCAGGGCTGACTAAGATAAATTTACTCATGCTAATTTCGTGTTAATAGAGGCTATTGCAGTTAACTATATATTTAACCTGTTTTTTGCCATTACATTATCCTTATGAGTCCTGAATGTTTAGTTGTTAGTTTGAGCATTAAACTTTAACTTGTAATTTTACTTAACTCCTTTTGTTTTGAACCTGGAAATTTGCGGAACAGTAGTGATTTTATTATTCTTACTTGAAGTGTTCATTATCTCTCTATCAACATTGGTGTTCCTCAGGGCTCTGTCCTATCACCAACTCTCTTCCTTTTATTCATCAGTGTACATCGAACCCTATCCATTCATTCGCTGATGACTCCACCCTTCACCTTTCCATTCGGTTCCCGCAACGCCCATCTCAGCAGTTGCCTCAACAAACAAGGGATGAGGCTATGGCACACCTAATATCTGACTTGGCTCGTATCTCTGACTGGGGTAAAAATAATCTTGTTGTTTTTAATGCATCAAAGACTCAGTTCTTACACCTATCAACCAGACAAAATCTTCCACAGGTGTACCCACTAATGTTTAATAATATTCAGCTTAATCCTGCATCATCCTTGAACATGCTTGGGGTTTCATTTACTCGGGACTTATCTTGGAAAGATCATATTACATCTCTTGTAAAATCTGCTTCTAAGAGATTAGGTGTGCCAAGCCAACTCCGTTCCTGCTTTACCCCTGCACAATTGTTGACTCTATACAGGGGTTTTATCCGTCCCTGTTTGGAGTACAACTCTCATGTGTGAGGAGGTTCCCCACATACAGCTCTTCTCAATAGGGTGGAGTCAAAGGCTTTCGTCTCATTAACTCTCCTCCTCTTACTAACTCCCTACAACCTCTGTCTCTTTGCCGCACTGTTGCATCTTTATCTCTTTTCTATCGCTACTTCAATGGTAACTGCTCCTCTGAACTGTCTGCATGCATTCCTCCACCTCTACGACAGACGCGTAGCACCCGTCTAGCAGCAAACTCTCACCCCTTTTCTGTCCAACTCTCTAATGCAAGAGTTAACCATTACTCCTAGACCTTCATGTATGCAACTGGTCAACTCTGGAACTGTCTCCCTCTGTCTGTATTTCCTGCTTCCTATGATCTCCAGTCTTTCAAACGCAGTGTGTCCAGGCATCTCGAAATTAACGGATCTTGAATTTGGCTCTCTCTTGTGTTTTGTTTTTATTTTGGATGGAACAGTTATTGCGGGCTCGTGGCCTTTTGTTCCTTCTTCTTCACATAAAAAAATAATAATTTTAGTAAGCGTTCACGAAGAAGATACCCCTAAAATCACCATTAATTTTGGCAGGAATTCACAAGAAATGTACCCATAAATGTATCATGTATTTAAAGTATAAGTGATCTAAGTACGGGACAAGACAGCTCGAGTAAGGGGCGAGACATTGCTCCAGGAATTGGATAGAAGTCCAGTCAAATGAGTGACCAAACACAGAACATTATTAGGTGGCTGGGAGACAGGACAGACGGTGTGTGTCTCAGGAGCACAGTAATTCTGTGAAGGAAGACAGCCACATGACCATGGACGATAAAACGAAGTTAGTGAGTTGAGGCTGGTGAGAACAAGGGGATATTTGTGAGTATACAAGACAAGGGATATTCACATGTCCTAAGTGTCAGTTAAAAGCTCCACTTATGCCAGTATCCAACAATAATTAATGCTAGCCCAAGGTCGTGGAGATAATTAAGGGTAAATATTCTTGTAGTAAGTAAGATTTCAAGTGAACATTCAATACTCGAGTAAGTCATTATGTTACACTTAATGTGCTTGTAATTACATATAAGTGAGTTAAATCTCCATGTACTGAGTGACTTGTTTCCACTGGTGTTGCTTAGGTAATGTATCTGTCTTGTACTAAGTAATAGTAAAAAAGAAAACATATCTGTTATTCACTGGTTGCCCACACACACACACACACACACACACACACACACACACACACACACATGCACGCACGCACAGCTATAACCTTCAACCTTCCCCTCCCCCCACGTGTACACACCTGTTTTCTTTTTTTTTTCTCCCATTCCACTCATACATCTGTTTGTCATGTCTGGCCTCTCGTCTCCTCTCCCCACCCCTACCCATTCTGCTCCCCTCCTTGCCCCTCTCCTCCCCCTCCCCTCTTCGCCTCTCTCGTCCCCCTTCCAGCCTCTATCCCTTTCTCTGTCATCCCTTCCCCTCTATGTAAGTTATTAGACTGATTCTACTACTTCTCTTTTTGGCGTCTGACTCTTTTTCTTTTTTTTTTTTTTTTTTTTTTTTTACTGTTCCCTGCCTCCACACCCATCCCCGTCCAACCCTGCCCACTCTCCTCATTCCCCCTACCTTCACCTCTCCTCCACCCACTTACTCCCCGCCCCACCAACATCCACTCCTTCCCAGTTCCCACCTCACCAACACCAGCCCCCTTCACTCCCAACTCTACCATTCCTCTCATATCACCCTACCAACATTCCCCCTAACACCTCTCATTCCCATCCTTCTCATTAACACTACCCTTTCACCCCATCCCCACGTATTCTCCCTCCCAATTCCTTAACCTCCCCCATCATCACCCTCCCCATCCCCTCCTCCCACTGACTCCCACCAACATTCCACCTACACACCTACCTCTTCCTCTCACCTCCACTAACATTTCCAGTCTCATTCCCCTCCCCTCACACCCAGTACTCCAACATTCATCTTCTCACCCAACATCCCCTCTCCCATTCCTTTCCCTCCCATCCATTCCTCTACTAATATTTCTCTTTCCCTTATTCGTCCCCCTACCACCCAAGCCTCCGTCATCATTCACCTGCTCACTCAATTTCTCCACCATCTCTCTCTCTCTCTCTCTCTCTCTCTCTCTCTCTCTCTCTCTCTCTCTCTCTCTCTCTCTCTCTCTCTCTCTCTCTTCACATACACACACACACACACACACACACACACACACACACACACACACACATACAATTTCCACCTCATATAGTGTTGTATATGTTTACGCCCATGTTTTCAGTCTGTCTGTTGTTGTGCCAGAGTAAACACCGTCAGAAAAGTTCCCTGCTTTTCATACAACCATAAGATCGATCCCTTTTCGTAACAATACTCCTTTTATTTTAACTTGGCTCAGAACTTCGTCTTTTTGTGGCTCTTTCGATGTTGCACGGTGGCAGAAAAAGACAAAACTACAACCCTGCATCCTTTCCACAACACTTCTTCGTGAATGGCATTACATTCTAAGGCTAATCTATCGTTACAGTGCAGCATTCGAGATGGAGAGGAGGTAATTTTAGGCCAAGTTAGGGTAAAATGTGTATATCATTTGGTATTGTAAGATGAACAAGGAAAGTAAGAATGAAAAAAAGAACATCAACTTGCTTAAGTTTAAGGAAAGGAACATCAGTTTGCTGAAGGAGTAGAAAAGGAACATTATTTTACTCAAAAGAAAAACATTTATTTGCACAAGTAGAAGAAAAGGAATATATTTACCCAAGAAAAGTGACATCAATGTGCTCAAGAAAAGTAACATCAATGTGCTCAAGAAAAGTAACATCAATGTGCCCAAAAATAAGAAGATAGAACATCATTTTCCTGCAGGGATTAATGGAGATTATTTTTAGCCCCTTCATTACAAGACGTCTTCCATGTTCTGAAGAAACTCGTCTGACAGTGGGAGGAAGATAATACAGAAGATTCCTACGTATTGAAAGGGTTAAAAGACTGAATTTGGAAATGTGTGTGTGTGTGTGTGTGTGTGTGTGTGTGTGTGTGTGTGTGTGAGAGAGAGAGAGAGAGAGAGAGAGAGAGAGAGCGTGCAGGTGTTTGTGTATGTCTGCTCTGAAAGCTGTTCCAATACTTCTCTGTGGTGTTTGTTATAATATTGAGTTCATTGTCATCCACGCATCTATCGTCCAGTCTTTTTTTTTACCCCATCAGGGGCGTAGGGGTTCGGGGCTAGTCTAGTCATTCCCTACGTTTAAGACAAAGGGGGCGAACCTCACTATTCATAACATCCAGCCCTTATAGCCTCCATCCAATTGAGGCGCCTTAACCCACCAAACCACGAGGCGTCATTTGATTTTATGGTTACCACCCAGAGTAGTAAATGGTTTTCTGGGTTAGAGGAAATTTATTTTGCTTGTCATTCACTGTAGAGTCCCTGAAGGCAGTGCTACATCGAGTGAGTGGATAATGGGTGACCCTACCTACCACATATCTGTATTTATTGATTTGTAATTCACAAGATGAGCTAAGGTCGTGTTATCCTGTGTGTGTGTGTGTGTGTGTGTGTGTGTGTGTGTGTGTGTGTTTTACAATGTGATTTTGTGATGTGTCTGAATGCAGTTTGATATACTAAGTACAGTTTTCATTGTCGTATTCGTGTTTTTTTTTTTTTTTATTCCGTTCTTGGTAATAAGCATGTGTTTCATTGATATTTTGAAGTTTGTTTGTGTTGTTGCTTTGCTAACTATATTTCTTATATGTTTTTTCTTTGGTAATGTATCAGTGTGGTGTTTTTTTGACAAGTTTTTCTAGTGTATTTATGTGTGGGGTGTTTTTTGGCTTTTTCTAGTTATTTTTATTGCATGCTTGTATGTATGTTTTTCGTGTTGCATTGTTTACCATCGCTTTTGCATTTCGGCTTTGTTTATTTGTGTGTGTGTGTGTGTGTGTGTGTGTGTGTGTGTGTGTGTGTGTGTGTGTGTGTGTGTGTGTGTGTGTGTGTGTGTGTGTTTTGCATTCCAATATAGAAATGAATGACCTTTCCCGAGGGTCTGTAGTTCACGTAATATAAACCAACAGAGAATTGTGGTCTCATCAGCCTTCACATGTCACCACCTAGGCACTACTAACACCCACCAATCCTTGTTGAATATACGCTAGGTTTATCAGTCTGACACTGAGTGATTGGCCTCGTATTCTCGTTAGTTAAGGAAGCTCCCTAACACCTTTTTCTTAGCGATTTATGTCTGGATGTGGCTGATTAATTTCGTTTTGTACGTTATTTATGCGCAGTATGGTGATTTTAGAATGATTTAAATAACACAGTAGAGGACCGTAAAGTGTAATAAGCAAAACAAATCTCTTAGGAAAAGGTGTTAGGGAGTTTCTTTAACCGAAGGGAATACAGACCATGGTGTTATAGTGTAGTTATCCTGACACAGATCCCTAACCCCTTTCGGCTCGGTTCATGGCTAGGTGATGTCAGATAGGGAGTCAGTTAAACTAGTAATCAAGGAGACTCTACCAAAGAACTAAAGCTCGATAAGTAACCGCGATATGATATTCGAGTAGAGGGAGTTACCTAGTTCCATCAGATGAAAACAATCCTACTATAGCACGGAGATTTGTATGAAAAATATGTTATGCCTAAGGACTGCACGACTTCTTATAGATGACGTGTTCTTTACTTTATTTTCGCTATCTCCATTTTTCTTTCCGACTGATGCTGTGAGGGACGCCTTCTTGTGGTGGCACAGAGGTAACTAGGTGGCCCGACTGCCTGGTATACAAACATCCTTCACCTACTTCACTCTCCCCAAAAGAAGGGCGGTGGACTGCAGGAGGACATCTTCAGCCTGCAGTCCACTTGTTTCACGCTTCACATGAACATGGAGTTGTAACAACTACAACTACTACTATTTTCCAGCTCAGGGGGATCAGCGAAGACTATATTTAATCCCTCGAGTTCGAAAAGTCTCACTGCAGTTGAACGAAATCGTCAGAGAGCAGCAAGTCCTTTTGGTAAGGGGAAGTGTGTGTGTGTGTGTGTGTGTGTGTGTGTGTGTGTGTGTGTGTGTGTGTGTGTGTGTGTGTGTGTGTGTGTGTGTGTGTGTGTGTGTGTGTGTGTGTGTGTGTGTGTGTGTGTGTGTGTGTGTGTGTGTGTGTGTGTGTGTGTGTGTGTGTGTGTGTGTGTGTGTGTGTGTGTGTGTGTGTGTGTGTGTGTGTGTGTGTGTGTGAGTTAACTTACTACAGTTCCTTCATCTCAGTTTAGTTTACGTAGCACAACAAAAGACTAAGGCAATTCTGCTGCTCTGCATCCCTTCCATTCCATTCCACAGTGGCTAGCATTGTATTCTAGTAGTAATCAGTTGCCAGGAATCAAAAGATGGAGCAATGGCACCTGCAGACCAAGTGAAAGTGAAAAGAATAAAGGTTTGCTTAAAGGGTACTCACGACTGACAAAACATAACCAGTGTTTTAACCAAATTTTTATCTGATTAAATACGCGTCTCAGATGGTTCGCTTTTAGTGCTTCTTCATTATGGTTATCTGTTGAAGACACACCACAGGCTTTTCAAAGGTAAGTAATTTTGCAGGAGAGAGGCATTATTATTATTATTATTATTATTATTATTATTATTACTATTATTATTTTTATTATTATTATTTTTTGTTATCATTAGTCATAGTAGTAGTAGTAGCAGTAGTAGTAGTAGTAGTAGAGTATTACTATAGTAATAGTTATTATTACCATTATGATAATTATTGCCATTCTTATCATTACCGTTATTATTGTTATACACAGAATACTGACATTTGTTTTCCCCGGGTGATGTCAATACACAAAAACACTGGAAGATAAAATTTGTTCTTGTTTTCTTGTACACATCAGCATATTCATGAACCACAAACATGTAGATGATTTACACACACACACACACACACACACACACACACACACACACAGGTGCTAGTTTACAGTGTGTGATGATGCAACGAACCAAAATGCAGCAACCATATTCACACCGCTATCTTGATCTTATGCTTATTATCTGTATCTTATCTTGACTGTGTAGCAGAGAGTATGCAGTGTGTGATAGCAGCTTGATGTGTGTGTGTGTGTGTGTGTGTGTGTGTGTGTGTGTGTGTGTGAGAGAGAGAGAGAGAGAGAGAGAGAGAGAGAGAGAGAGAGTTTGTGTGTGTGTGTGTGTGTGTGTGTGTGTGTGTGTGTGTGTGTGTGTTTTACGATACCTACGCATCCCATACCTATCCTATACGTATCTGATTCCCAGCATAGACTAGATGCTCCTTTCCCTGAGTCCTCCAAATCCTCCTACGCGCATCAGTTGGCTTCTTACTACCTCGCGTGTCACTACTCCGGATTTAATACTCACCGTCTATACTGAACACATGCCCACACTGTCTCATTTATGATGCGCTGTGATAATATTCGCGTTTGTTCACCCTTCTTTTTTGCTTTTTGATGGTATATCGGTGAGTCTCTTGGATTATTAATTAGGTCTTTGAACGTAATCCGAATCCAGAAACGTTTCGTACTCGAGCCAAACGTTTCTTACTCCAGCCAAACGTTTCTTACTCCAGGCAAACGTTTCTTACTCCAGCCAAACGTTTCTTACTCCAGCCAGACGTTTCTTGCTCCAGCCAAACGTTTCTTACTCCAGCCAGACGTTTCTTACTCCAGCCAAACGTTTCTTACTCCAGTCAAACGTTTCTTACTCCAGCCAAACGTTTCCTGCCCAGCCTGGGATCGAACTCGCATCCTTACGATCAGCAGTCCAGAACTCTACCACGATCATCATTTATCTCTACCTAACCTAAGTTAAACCTGCCTAACCTAACCTAACCTTATAAAAAATCTTAGCTAACCTATACTTATCTAACCTAATCTAACTAATAATAACCTTAACTTTTCAGAGCCACCAACTACCACTACTGCCACAGCTACCACCTCCACAACGACCACCACCACAACGACCACCACCACCACGATTCCCACCGCCACTGTTAATTCATGCTTAGCTGGCAGACCCTTCTGTGGTGAGATATGAACACTTTTTGTTGTAGGCTTAGATTAGGCTAGGCTAGATTAATTTAGTTTATGTTCCGTTATGTTAGGTTAGGCTAGGTTAGGCTAGGCTAGGTTAAGTTAGTTTAGGTTAGGTAAGGTTAGATTAGGGTAGGTTGGATAGGTCAGGTTAGGTTAGGTTTAGTTAGGTGAGGTTAGAAATTTATTTATACACAGATATATATATAATTTATGTCTGTAACTAAACTCCTTAGTACTAGAGATCTTTCCCAAGTTCAGTAAAATTGATAGGTTGTAACAAGAATAACATAGCTATTGTTTCAATTAACACATTCACTATTAAAGATTCGTCAAAGCTGAGTAAAAATCGTCTGGTAGAAGCATGAACAAACTAAAATAGATACAAACAAATAGTTCTATGTAGTTAAGAAGCACAGCGACTTAATATGGGATTTCGCTGAAGTCTGTGCGAGTGCAGCACCAGGTATTCGAAAATCTTTAGTGAGTGACTGACGGACAAGGTTGCTCTTGGAGATGCTCCCGCATCTGAAAATACACAACTGGACGGAGGAAGTTAACCTGATTTTATGCCCCCAACAGCTGACTGCGGTTGGGCCCCCGTCAGTGTACCGGATTTCAGAGCTCAGGTATAGTGTTAACATTCCATCTTAGCTTTTGTTTAAGATTGTTTGGTCATTAGTTTATCTTCAATCACTGAGCTAGCGTGCACTTTACAGGCAAACCTCCATGAACATTAACCCATCTGGTAACATACAGTAATCTGTAATCTACTCTGAGCGAAAGTGATGCCCACGATGACTTGCATAACTGCGACCAGGTATTTCCTTCTCACCTTGATGTCTCTCTAACCTGTAAGTATGGCACCGTCGCCCACGATCTCGGAATATGATACTAACAGAACATGACTACATTGGAATTTCTAGCAGCCAATACAAGATATATTCATGGAACGTGGGTGACTTTGCCACATTTATAGATAAGGAGATTTCCGTGTGGGGAGCAGTACATGGTCTTAATTTTACATATTTTTATCTTTCTTTATACAGGTAGTATGTATTTCACAGCCAAACCATAGTGAATGATAAACTGCCTTGTATCGAACTGATAAACCCTCTGACGATGACATTTTAAATCTTGCCTTGCCTTCTTGAGTCGATTTTACTTAGCAGACTTTTCGATTTGGAGGGGTTAGTTTTGGCATCACTACCTACTTCACTACAAAGCATGCTCCAAAGCTGAATAAAATCGTCTGGATGTAGATTCAAGGGATTCAGCTGGCCATAAGACTGTTTGATTGTGCTTTGGTCTTCTGTGATGTGGATACCAATTATGTCACAGCCAAACCAGCCTGAATAAATAGCTCTTTGACATCATATTTACAGATTTCATTCAGCTTAAGTTGTGCATAAGATTCCTTGTTAATACCTTATATATGTACCCATCAAGCTGCCAAACAAATGACAGCCTATCTATCTGTCTATCTATCTATCTGTCAATCAACACAACGAATTCTAATTATTATTTTGGAGACTTGATTATTACAAAATAAAAGTATTAAGATGCTTTATCAATTCTTCTCCATTGTCCTAGTTTGTCTGTCTATGCTGATGTA
>NC_137065.1:4727362-4749862 GCF_032717465.1 Coenobita brevimanus | reverse complement strand
ACAAAAGAATACAAAAAGGAAGAATACTCTGGTGTTTGGAGAGGAATGAGAGATATGAAAGGCAGAACACAAAGCCGGCAGAGAAATGTCACCGAACTTATGCCCACAGCTGAACATGCATCGAATGGTGATGTTACGCCTCTCTTCACAGATCTGGCGTTCTTGTGCCTCTCTCTACGGGTTTGGTATTCTTATGCCCCTCTCTCCACAGGTTTGGAGTTCTTATGCCTCTCTCTCCACAGGTTTGGTGTTCTTATGCCGCCCTCGCTACAAGTCTGGTGTTCTCATGCCTCTCTCTCCACAGGTTCCGAGCCTCAGATAGACAACCTACAGGAGCTGGCGGTCTACGTGCTATCTGAAAATGCGTGCTTGTTGATTCTCTCCGTCTACGAGTCCACCAACCCCCAATCCATCATCTGTACCCTTGACACCTATAAGAGCTCTTGTCGGGTAAGGCACAGTGCTCCTTGAATCATGTCGTGTTCCTTGAGTCTTGGTTTACTCCTTGATCTTTCTTACGGCTCTTGATTTTTTGTACGGTTTATTGATTCTTTGCAGTGCTCCTTGTAGTGCTCCTTGATTCTTGTAGTGTTTCTTAATTCTTTCAGTGCTCCTCGATTCTTGGCCTTGATTCCTGTAGTACTCTTTAATTCTTCTTCTAGTGGTCCTTGGTTCTTGCAGTAATGAGGGGTTAAATAAACGTGGGGTGGTTGAGGTAAATTGCTTACATACTGGCATTCAGAGAGACTGATATTTCTTGCCTTAAATATCCGTACCATGCAACCAGGTTACAGGCCCCTACACTCCTGGTGAGGCAGTGAAGGAGTGAGTTATACATATGAAATCAGAAAACAGCATTTACTTAATTTTTGCTATCATTAGTCGACTATGTTTGTCTTGTGAGTGCCTCTGCCAGTGGAGGGGTTAATGAAGGTTGTATCTTCCTTTTACTTGTTGGAAAAAGATATTCTAATCTCAATAAAAACCTATATCAAAGGACAGCATTAAACAGAACTTACATCTCAGGCCTCAAAGAGGAAGAGAGTGGGTAGCGATGACTTAAGAAAAAAATGAAAAATGACAAACGGAAAATCCCATAAAACTTGTCATATGATCAAGTGAACAGAATTACAGCACTGTTATAGTAGGACTCGCCTAAGTTTGCGGCTGTGGTGTGGCCCGCACCTGTGACAATGGTGCCACGTTTCCCCAGCTTGTGATGTGAAACGGAAGCTATTTATGTACAAGGCAACACAAATACGATAAATTCAGATGAATAAAACTTACACTTGTGTATTTTGATGGATGAATCAACAGTAATCTTATTATGCATAAAATATTTATACAGTAACACAGAAACATGGCATACATATTGTACAGTGTTGCTAAAAGAAATTGTAGTCACTTTTAATGTTTTTTAGCGTAGTTTTAGGGTGGGTAATAATATTACAGTTATGGATATAAGATAATGAGCCTGAAAAAAGAAGAAATATGCCAATATCCAAAGTAAAAGAAATAATTCATATAATTCTTGTGAATGGCGACACTGACACACCCAGTCTGGCCTAAGGTAAAGTACGTACCCCTCCGTAGACCCAAGCATAGCTTGTACAGGTGTTGCTAGGGAAAAATGCTCACATTTACTGGCTTTTACCGTAATTTTAAGGAGGAGGAATAATCACATTTATAATCATAAGCTAATATGTAGGACAAAATAGTAGGCATATGCCAATACTGAAGTAAAAAAAAAAACATTATTTCACTCACGAGCGGCAACACTTCCACACCCAGTCGGTGGCCTTGACCTCAGGGGTGGTGTGGAAATGATGTCAAATTTACAATATATACAATATTATGTAAAAGAAAAATCCAAAATGTCTCTTGCAATAAAAGAGAGAGAGAGAGAGAGAGAGAGAGAGAGAGAGAGGCAGGCATGAGAGGGGCAAGGTTGAATGCATTGTCGACATGACGGGGTGGTGGTGGTGGAGGCATTGTCAGGCTGAGGGAGAGATGGAGGAAGGGGAAAGAGAATGAATGAATGAAAATCAATCATGGTACTACAATAACGGGTCATCTGTCGCTGTATACAAAAAATGATAAATATCACTAAATATAACAAAACCAAATTAACAAATGAAAGCACAATTATAAACAACTTATAAAAGAATCAAAAGTACTCAGGGTGGCTCACATCTCCCGCCAGGAGAGAGAGAGAGAGAGAGAGAGAGAGAGATAACGGTATAGAAAACGTGGCAACACTGTACACAGGTGCGGGCCACACCACAGCCGCAAACTTAGGCGAGTCCTACTATAGTAAATATTTACTGATAATTTGATTCATAAAAATACCATTTGGATAATTTACTGGTGAACAAATATGTCACGAAACTTTTATTTTACATAGTATCAGTAACTTGAAGAGGAAGCCAGTGCCACTGCAAGGGTTGGAAGGCGTACTGAACTTCTCCGAACGTTTGAATAGGCTGCAGTTTTGCCGTATTATATATTATAGTTTAGGTAGACTTGGCCCTCAGACGATCAACAGAACTGAAGTGTGGCCCTTGGGAAGGATTGAGTTAGACACCGCTGGTACTCTAGTGGTTAGAACACCCCAGTCGAGCGACGGCCTTGACCAATCCAGCAGAGGCAATTGGAAGTTTTTCAATCACGTTATGCCATAAGGGGAAATAGGCGGGTCATTTACCTATAAGTGCACTGAACCTCAGCCTAGCCTCGGACCTCTACGCTTCCAAGGGGTTATCGTTGGCGTGCCTGTATAGATTCTTTATATATATATATATATATATATATATATATATGCAAGGAAGAAGGAACCAAAGGCCTTATGATCAAACAGGTTAACAAGTGACGGCCTTCTGATCGTACATCCATCATTAAAACTACTATGCCACTAAAAGCACTTAATATTATGAAACGCATACTAATTCTTATATGTTCCGCCCTGTGATGGTAGCGCAGATACTAACATTAGTGCATATTATTGTTCGAAAAATACTTTAAAATGTGCAATAATGATCTTACATAGTCTGGGGTATCAGTGTAGTAGATCTGCTTGTGTCTGTGGGTTTCGTTCATTTTCATAACTATTGGACTTGTGTCATGATGCTATTTTTTTTTTCTTTTTTTTGAGGGTGTACAATTGCGTGACAGTGTGGGTTTAGGTGGGGAACTAATCCAGGTGAACGAATCTGACTGAGATGAGCCAATCTAATTCAGGTGAACTAATCTAACTCAAGTGATCTAATTTATGAACGGTGAACTAATCCAGCCAGATGAACTAATATAAGCCAGGGAACATAACCTAAGTCAGGTAAAATGATCTAAGCCATGTGAACTAATGTAACTCAGGTGAACTGATGCAAGCCAGGCAAGCTAATCTAAGTCAGGTGAACCAAAATTAGCCAGGTGAACTAATCTAAGCCAGGTGAATTAATCCAAGCCAGATAAATTAATCTAAGCCAGGTGAACTGAACCAAGCCAGGTAAACTAATCTAACTCAGGTGAACTAATCTAAGGCAGGTGAACTAAGCCCTATGATCTAACAGGGTGACAGCGGTGGCCCTTTGGTGAGACAGCTGTGTGATGGACGGTGGGTACAGGTGGGCATCGTCAGCTTCGGCAGTACGGGTCCCTCCTTCTACACCAAGGTATCGACGTATATTGACTGGATCACCGAGAAAGTGGGAGAGAACACTTGTTAATACTGATGTCCTGTTGTGCTGGATTTTTAACTTTCTCTGTATAAGGCTAGTATTCTAAATTTTACACTTAAATGGTAACACTCACACACAATCATTCTGAATTCCACACTTACAATAAATGCTAACTTTCTCACACAAGTATTCTAGCATTACGTCTGTTCTTTTGTACTACATTTCTAACTTTTCTGTCACACTTGCATTCTAAATCTCACACCCATATGCCAGTTCTCTCACACTAGCATTCTAACTATACCAGGCTATCCATGTTTATCGACTGGATCACAGAGAGAGTGGGAAACAGACTTGCTAATACTGCTGTTCTGTTGTGCTAGATTTATAAGTTCTGTATCACACTAGCACTCTGCATTTTACATTTAAATGCTGACTCTCACACTAGCATTGTAACTGACAGTGGGAATCGACTCTTGCTAATACCGTGCCCGATTCTCTACCACACTAGATATTTAAATTCCTTTTTCACACTGACCATCTAGCTCTATCATACTACAATTCTGACTCTTCACCAGTTATTATCAGCTGGATCACCAGAGCGGGAAGAGACATTTGTCAACAGGGCAGCTCTATTCTACCGAGTCAAATAACTCTATCTCTAAATATTACTACACTATTTTTACTCTAACTTGGCCCAGATTTTCGTCCTTTTGCAGCTTATTTCACATAGCTCAAGGGCAGAAAAAGACAATACTGCAACTCTACATCCTTTTCACAGCGCTCCTTAACTAGCACCATAATTCTAATGTTAATCTACTGTTAAAACTCAGCATTCAAGGTGGAGGGATGTCAATTTTAGTTTAAGTTAGAGTAAAATCGGTATAGTTACAAACTGCCATGCTAGGATCCTGGAGAAGAAGACCTTTATAACCCTTGCCATATACAACAGATTCTTTATAATGAGCTGGTCTCAGGTAACGCAGCTACCCTGTTAGACTATGTGATCCTTATAACAGGGGGTGTTAAGGTGCAAGTTAATCCTCGACCATACGAATATAAAGGATTAACTTGGACATCTTACTGTCGTTTTTCCACATCAACTAATGAAGCTTTGACATTTTTACATCTGCACACATTTATCTATCCATTTGTTTATATTTGCAATTTGTCAGTTTCCGGTGCGTTGCTTAAAACTGTGAAGAAGGCTATACATGTATATTACTGCAGCTGAATGCTTTTTTCTGTGATACCCATTTTATGCTTATACATCTGTAAATAAAAATGTTTTATCTAAGACCTTGAATTTTATTGTTTCTTTTTTTCATTTATTTATTTTTTGTCAACTATGACCTTGTAGAAGACCTTAGCGTGTAGACCATTAAGACGAGGGCACAGTGTCAGTTGGAGGGGATTCACTTGACACCACATTTATCAAAACTGGTCTCCAATGACCAGATGAATGGACGAACAGAAAACTCTCATTCTGGCTCAGCTGCCCAAGGCCCTCGACTTCGTGTTCAGCAACTTGTTATACTTACAACTATACTCTTACCCAACAAGTATATTGCTCTCTCCTTGTTGACATCTCTTGTTTTCCTTTCTCAAGCCAGTAATGAGGGTATGTCATTATTTTAAGATTTCCAGAGAGCTCCATTATTTAAATACCTGTACCTGTTTGAACACATTAATTTAATTTTCGGTAACTGAGCGTTATTAGTTAAGTTTAAGTTAATATTTGTCATCTGTCGTCACAAGAAAGGATCCCAATGTTGCAAACTATTATATGCCATTGTTTTTTGAGCACTCTCTAAGGCAGCAATATCCATTCTTTAGTACGGGGACCATAATTGCACTGCATAGACTGAGTGTGGCCTTCTTAAGTAATATAACGTTGTACAGTATCTACGAAATTTCTAATAATAACACTCTTGAAATGAAACTTGTAGAATCTAAAATGCTTTAGCTTGTTTAACTACTAACAGAAATTTGAAGTAACTGTTACTCATTCTTCCCAAGATCTTCTTCAGCATCTGATCTACTGTATCAATCTGTGCATTATTTAATTTGTAATTGGCTTTGGTTTCAGAGAGGGAGCCTTCATGTGGTAGAACTGATATAACCGAGCTGCTCCACTGCACGGTTATACAAACGTTCCTCATCTCCCCCCTTTCTTCCCCAAAGGAGGAAGATAGCCTGCAGGAAAGGGGGTCTTCTGTCTGCAGCCCATATTCAGCTGAGCCTGAAGTTGCAACTGCTAACTACTACTGCTACTACTACTACTATAGGACTGATCACTTTTATTGCTTTACATCTTAAAACTTAATTTCCTTTGCCATTTTCCTCTGACGACCTGAATATCATGTCCAGGTCACCGAAGACTTGCAATTCTGCACTCGGATTCCTTTTGTTATACCAACAGTTTGTTAACCTACACTAATAGTTATTGCTAACTTTACATATTTAAAAACTAACAACAAAAGATCAGTAACTGAACCATAAAGCACTCTTTAAAGCTGATTCCCAATCCCATCTTATTCCATTTATGCGACCTGTTCTTTGGCGGTTTATTCTGCACGTAACACCTCCATATCCTCTTGTATATTACTGATGAAAAGAATGTCAATATCAAAACCATAAAAACAGCATACAAAAGAATGCTAAAGTGCAATGTGCAAAATAAATCGCTTAGGACGAGGTGTCACGAATCTTAAGATGCCACTTAAAATACGAATTGATGCCTATTGACTGCACGAGGCCCATTAGAGTAGATAATCAGTCATTTAGCTGAGTCCCAGTTGCCTATTCAGCTTGGACAAGACTAGCAAGAGACGAAATTACAACCAAGTCATCAATTATACCACTAAGTGAAGAGGGACGAAAGAAAAACAAACTACGTCGAAAAGTCTGACCGGCCCAGATTCTAACTCTGGCTTTTTCATTTAGCAGGTGGATATGCTAACCAATGCATCCTCATCATAATACAATCATATAATTCTGTGTACAGCGTTAACCCATTAAATCCACTTATCTGTTTTCTTCTATATTTTTCCTTGCCCAAGACAGCTTTTTCCATCTTGGGAGAGATTTTTTTGAACTGCAAAGGGGTAAACACAGTCTTCATGAGCAATTTTTCCAATACAGACTTTACCTGAACTGAATGAAATGGCATGGAAATAGCAAGAATTAAATAGAAATACGCCGTTGTAGAGAACGGGTTAATATGCTTCACTTCGTGCTTCGTTTGTCTTATTCAGCGCATAGAGACGGCACAAAAGTTCTTATTATGTTTGTATTTGGAGAGTGATGTATAATTTTTCTGTTATTTTTACCACTACTAGACTATGTAATCAGCTTAGAAGAGACATTTTGCAGTGAATAATTCAGTGAATATATGGCTATACTCTTTTTACACTAACTTGGCCTAAAATTGCCACCTCTCCGTCATGAATGTCGAGTTCTAGGAATACATTGGCACAAGACTATGATGCATGTCACGAAGAACTGCTATGGAGAGGATGTAAATCTGCAGCATCCTATTTTCTTCCATCGAGTTACGTGAAATAAGCTGCAAAAGGACGAAAACTGAGCCAAGTTAGAGTAAAATGAATAAAAGAACGAGAACCTGAGTCATGTTAGAGTGAAAAAAGAATATAGTCATTGAACAGAGCAAAAGATTGAATAAAAGAAAAAGTGAATCGGATTGCATGAGTTCAAGGTGAAGCAGGTCCTCGAAACAGTGACGCTCCGAAGCACAGGCCAGAAAACTAAGACTTCATGTTTCATTAGGCAGAGCTCGGTGTTCTTCCCATGTTAGGGTTCGTACACACACACACACACACACACACACACATTTCTTTCTCACTAACAGCAGACGATTTTATTCAGCTGAGACAGAGCCCTTCCTGACTAAGGATAAACAGGCGATTCAGCTGCTCAGTGGGGTTTGCACATGTGGGTGTTTGCCGCCAGGAGTCCAGGGTCCTTCAGTTCTAGTCTGACGAAGTGGCGAGATGGGGCACTCAGTCTCCATGCAGAAAAGTTAAGAAAGCAAGGAAAATAAGAAAAGGGAAAAGCAAAAAGAAAGAAATGGAAAATAAAAAGTAGAAAGACAATGGAAAGAAAGAAGGAATGCAACACTGGAAGGTTGAACGAACTTTACCGTTAGGCAGCGCTCATCACTACACCTGCTCGTCAAAACACATTCCAATTATACGCTCTCAGAACAGTTTATTTGCATCCAATTTGCGTGGTTGGATTGACAGGCAAATCTGGATTGACAGTTAAAATTTGGATTGACAGTTAAATTTGGATTGACAGTTAAATTTGGATTGACAGTTAAATTTGGATTGACAGTTATTTTTTGACTGACAGTTAAAATTTAGATTGAGAGTTAAAATTTAGACTGACGGTTAAAATCTAGATTGACAGGTAAAATTTAGATTGACAGTTAAAATTTGGATTGAGTTAAAATTTAGACTGACGGCTAAAATTTAGCTTGGCAGTTAAAATTTAGCTTGACAGTTAAAATTTAGACTGACGGCTAAAATTTAGCTTGGCAGTTAAAATTTAGCTTGACAGGTAAAATTTGGATTTAATTAAAATTTTGTTTGAGTTAAAATTTAGCTCACCAGTTAATATTTGTATTGTCAGTTAACATTTGGAACGTCGGTTACAATTTGGATAGGAAAAAATTGGACTGACAGTTAAACCAAATATGGATTACAACTGTTTTTTTTTTTTTAGAAGCCCAACCTCACAAGATGTCAGTAATTTTACCACAAGTGGGTTGTACTTATCAGCATGAAAAGAATATTAATCGAATGAAACACAAACAGAAAGAATGAGGAAAAAACAGAACTGAGCATACCAAAAAGTGAGAATGGGCTTTGGAAAATTTTACTAGTATTATGTGTGTACGAGCTATTGGTCGAGCATCAACTACAATGGGCGACTTTTCCTTATTTAATTTTATTTTCTTTATTTTTTTGCTATTTTCTTTATTATTACTGCTGGGACAAGTATTAAGTCAAACACGTACCATCTCAGTATGTGCTGAATACTTCTCTGAAAAGTGGAATCGTCGAAGACACCTGAAACAAGGTTAGACTTGCTATGTTTCACCATCTGCAATAATCTTCGAGAATGCTGGGAGAAGTATATGCCAGATGGGTGGTGTATTGGATAAGGTTGGATCTTATTATTATTATCATTATTATTATTATTATTATTATTATTCGTTATAGTAGTAGTAGTAGTAGTGAAGGGAAGCAATATAAAATTTCCCTACATGGTTCATTAAGAAACCATGTCAAATTGCACCTGGCGGCCACATCTAACAACCATATTGAGTTTGGATATGTAGCCCAGGATAGTTTAGGTTTCTATAATACTCTTCCTCACCAATGTATTTTCCACACTGCACATTAAAATTTTTTTGTATGTACTAATTGAAGTATGAATATACTGTATTAAGGAGACAGAGATACTACACAAATATATTAGAGAGATACAGATACCATACAAGATAATTTCAGATGTATTAAAATGATATACGTACCAAACCAGAGAATTTCAAATGTAATAACCATAGAATTTCAAATGAAGTAACCATAGAATTTCAAATGTAATATGTAATCCCAGTAGCTAACTTTGAAGTACTGCAAAATCAACACCAACGTTTATAGTGATCATAGTGTTCTTTTTAAAATCCATCGAACCCAGGTGGACTCTGGCGGCGTGTGTGTTTTTAGTATACTGTATATTTCTCTTACATGTCTTAAAACTGTGTCAGATCCTAAAGAGATGTGGCTATGCTAATCAATAATAAGGAACTGTGTTAAAATTCTGGCTTTTTGGATGGATCAGTAAATGAGTTGGAATTTCGTGTAGTTACATCGAGGCCCCAGAATTGTAAAGGATGTTAAAACCTAATGTGCAATTGCAAAGTTATCATCATCATCAATATCATCATCATCTCCATCATTGTCATTGCCATCTCAGTCATCATTATCATCTGCGTCATCATCATCATCATTGCTATCATCTTCCTAACTTTCCTTACCTAGAGATGGAGTCAGATCCTGTACAATAATCAATAAAATATCTGGTTGGAATCTACCTTAATTAGTTCGGAGTCCTAGAAATATAAAAGTCACTGATATAAATATACGCCCTCTCTCTCTCTCTCTCTCTCTCTCTCTCTCTCTCTCTCTCTCTGACAGTCGCAGTATTAAGGGAATGAAGACTGAAAATATTTTAGTGTGTATATATATTAGGCTGGAAATTCGCTTTATTGGTGCATAGTCTTAATAATATAAACAAATCACTTACAGAAAACAAATATTTCTCTCTCTCTCTCTCTCTCTCTCTCTCTCTCTCTCTCTCTCTCTCTCTCTAAAAAATTAAAACCCACGTTGGATCCTTTCCTGTATAACTTTAATGTAACTTTATTCTTGCTAAATACAAAGCCTTAGCATTAAGGTCAGAATACTAATATAATGAAATTTTATGCGAAAATAATATGCTATACTCTTTTCACCTAAACTTGCCCCAGATTTTCGTCCGTTTGCAGCTTATTTCGTGCAGCTAGCAGGAAGAGACAATGGTATGGCTCTACATTCTTTCCACAGCACTTCTTCGTGACTAGCACCCTATTCTAGTGTTAATCCATTGCAATAACGAAGCATTCAAAATGGAGAGATGGCAATATTAGGCCAAGTTAGAGTGAAATGAGAATAGTATGATGCAAGGTTAGAATTTTTAATGTGAATTATTTTGCAAGTGTGATGCAGAGTTAGAAATAAGGTGTTACAGAAATAAAATACTTGAGTGATAAAGAATTTCAGTGTTAGTGTGACAAACCTTGAATACGAGTGTGGCAGTAGAAATGCTAGTGTGACTGTTAAATGCAAGTATGATAGGGTTGGAATGCAAGTGTGACAGAATGTTAGTGTGTCAGAGTTGGAATGCAGGTGTGGCAGAATGTTAGTGTGTCAGAGTTGGAATGCAAGTGTGACAGAATGTTAGTGTGTCAGAGTTGGAATGCAAGTGTGACAGATTAAATGCTAGTGTATGAGTTGGAATGTTAGTGTGACAATGCTTTTGTAACTTGCAGTGCTAGTGTGAGAGTTAGAAGGCTGCTATGACAATTAAAATGGAAGTGTGTCAGTTAAAATGCTAGTGTGACTGATAAAATACTAGTGTGGCAGAGTAAGAATGCTAGTGTGACAATTGAAATACTGGTGTGAGAGATAGAATGCTAGTGTGACAGAATATGTAAGTATAACAATCAGGATTCTAGTGTGACAGAATGCTTGTGTGAGAGAATGCTAGTGTGGCAGAACGCTAGTGTGGCAGAACGCTAGTGTGACAGAACACTAGTGTGGCAGAGCGCTAGTGTGACAGAATACAAATGAGGCGTAGCGTTACAAATCAACTGTGATGGAGTATTACAAATGTAATCCAACAGAACCACGGTATTAGTTGTATCTATTCCCATTTGCTTCGTGATCTAGTGAATGGAAGCTGATGGAGAGTTAGAAATGTTATATAGTATAATCCAGTTAGAATCTTTAAGTGCGAGAGTTAGAACCGCTAGTATGATAGTATGAAAGAATTCAAGTGCAAGAGTTAGAATGCTCATATGACAACCATTTAGCTAGTGTGGCAGAAGTCTAGATGTGGCATAGTGTTGAAAATCAAGTATGATAGTTACAAATATAGTATGAGAAACGAAGGAGTTAGGATCCAGATGTGATAAACAGTTAGATTTTTAGTGTGACAGAAGTCTAGGTGTGACGGTGTTAGAAATCAAGTGTGATAGAAGTCTACTCGCAGTATGAGAAACCAGCGCAAGAGTGGGGATGCCAGTATATTAAGCTGAAAATCGAGTATGACAGAAGTGCATGTGGGGAACAAAGTTTGAAATTTAGTGTGAACGAAGTGTAGGTTTGACAATGTTCCGTTACAAATCTAGAGTGAGGGTTATAAATCCAGTAAAAAACATCAAACATGAGTTAGGATGCTAATGCGATGTACGGCTAGAAGTCCAGTATGACATGTGTTGGGATAGAACAGAGTTCGAAATATAGTGTGATAGAAATGTAGGTGAGGCATAGTGTACAAACTAAGTATGCTAGTTACGAATCCAGTGTGAGAAACGAAGCGCAAGAGTGAGAGTTAGTGACAGTCAGAGGTGGCACAGTGTCAGAAATCAAGTGTGACAGTTGTAAATCTAGTATGACACAGCTCAGCAAATTTCACTTCCCACTCTTTCTGTGATCCAGTCAATGAAGGTGGATACCCTGGTGTAGAAGGATGTACTGCCACAGAATATGTTGCCGAAGCTGACGATGCCCACCTGTACCCACCGTCCATCACACAGTTGTACCACTAGAGGACTCCCACTGTCACCCTGTTGGATTAGATGGACTGATAGTTAGATGGAGCTGTATGTTGTGAATCCCCCTTACCATGCAAGTTGTACTCCACACAGAGGCGAGTATGGCCCCTGTACAATGTCAGCAGTTTAGTTAACGTGGTTTTAAGTTTCCTAGCTTAGATTAGTTAACATTCTTGGTAGATTACCTCCCTCAACCCACATATGTCTTTAATATTCTCAGTATCATCAGGCAATTGGGTTCAAATTAAGAAAAATCTCTATTTCCATTGAGGCCAGTGAAGACAGAAAGTAGATCATTTGAAGATTTTTTTTTTTCTATCAGATATTAAGTCAGAGGAGGGAGGCGATCGAGGGATAGCACAGGAATCGTCTGAAGTGGAGTAAGAGGAGAAATTCTGGGCAGAGTTCTGTCCTATGAGCCCGAGGACTTATTTCTTTGTCTTCTCTCTTAATGGTCTTTTTTTTTTTTTTTTTTTTCCTTCGATGATGCACCCTCTCTTCCCTTACACATATCCTACTTGCCTTACCTTCATACACACTTCCCTTGCCTCACTGTGAAACACTCTTTTTTATTTTATCTTGTTTTTGCTGCTTTCAGATCATTTTATTAGTATTATAATGGGTTTTTCGAACAGGAAGACTAAGTAGAGCCGTCATTAACTTGACCACCGTCTGGGAACCCTCCTAGGCTTTGATCGTCTGGAGGTGGTACTTGTTGCTGTTGTTGCTTAACTTCGGTCTGTCTGGCCAGCAGACCCACCTACCATAGGTAACCAACTGCTTCTGCGGGGATATCCTACAAGTGCAATGCATACACAGTGTAAGGATCCGGTGCCCCCGTGCGATACACAGTTCCTCACCAGGGTAGGAGCAAGGTCTTTCTCCCGGCGAGGTGTAGGGAAATGTGAGGAGGTTTGGTCCCTAGATGATACCACAGTTGCTGCACCCTGGGTGTACAGTGCCACCACTTGTAGGCTCTGCTTAAGCGCCTCTGGAAGTAGTAAAAGTAATATATACCAGAACGTTTTACAAAACTGTCTGTTTATCAATCATCTTATCCGTTATTGCTCCATTAGGAGAATGGGGGTCCTAGGCTACGCTACAGAATCCAGACACACAGTACAAGGTAAGAGTTTCCATCGCTTTTCCCTGAGTGGCAGTATGTGACCAATGCTCCTCAATTATCCCTTGGATAAAAATCCTTTTAACTATAAGAATCTAAGAACACTGGTCGAGTTCATTCGTGACCCCATCTTTCAACCTCAAGAATCAAGCAGCACTGGGCAGGTCCATTGGTAACCTCATGTTTTAATTACCGGTACTTGAATCAGGGGGCACTGAGCGAATCCATTTGTGATCTCCCCTTTTAACGTCAAGGAACACTGTTCGAGTTCATTTGTGACCCCATCTTATAAGACTCAAGGAGCACTGGCCAAGTTGAATTCTGATGTCTTCTTTTAACTCCTTTGTGGCCAGAGCTCCTGTGTGAGGTTGTGCTGGAAGGGCACTGGGCGTACTGCCCTCCGGCTGTTGGTTCATAGCTGAGAAGCTCAGAGGTTCCTACCCCGGGGTTCCCCCCCTTTTCTTAGCTTTGAAAATGTCTGCTTCCGTCCTAAGCTGGGCACAAATGGGGTAACTACAAGAAGCACTGGGCAAGTCCATTCGTGATCTCACCCGACAAGCACTTCTGAAGAAGTCAACAGCGCAGATGAGGGAAGGTGGGTTGTTGACCTCGTATTCGGCGAGTATTATCAAGCATGTGTTCTCCGATACCACGTTGACTGTCAGCTCCTGCAGAGTATTTGGCTCCGGTTCCGTACCTGTGGAGGAACACAGACAATTACTTAGTTACTTCTATGACCTTTGTGTTTTCCATGCCTCAATACAGGGTGGTCTGTAAATAATGACCCAATAGAAGCACACCAATCAGTACCTTGTATGTTGTAAGGACTGCTCAGTCTCCTTATGATGGACATAGTACTCTCCTTGTGCAGGAAGGTGACCATCCCCTTTCTTTTGTACTGTACCTAAGCTGACTGTTTTACATAACCAAGAAGCCTCTGTGCTTATCTCTGTTTCAGTGCTTCTCTCTGCTTCAGAGCACTGTTTGGAGAGCTTGAGGTCACTGCTTA
The DNA here is from genome assembly GCF_032717465.1 of Coenobita brevimanus. Lineage (NCBI taxonomy): Eukaryota > Metazoa > Arthropoda > Malacostraca > Decapoda > Coenobitidae > Coenobita > Coenobita brevimanus. The sequence continues at coordinate 4,735,655 of NC_137065.1, read as the reverse complement.
TTAGTACACCTAAATGTTTCTCCAAATCATTATGGCTGATTACACTCCCTGACAAAGACTAGTTGGTTATTGGATTTTCATGATCACACTGCACCTTCTTGTACTTGCTCAGGTTGAGCAGCACTCTCCACCGAGGTGGAGTGGGGGGGAGCGGGGGAGAGAGAGAGAGAGAGGGGGGGGCACACCAAGCCACTATCCACTATCCTTTCCATGGATAATTACCATCACTTTCACTGTATCATCATTCCCCTGATACGGCAAACGCTGGACGCTCACCTGTGACCCCCCATCCGGTCACCACGGCCAGGTCACAGAAGGGCGTGTCAGGTGCCAGGCCAAGACACACGGGTTGCACTGTGGAGTCGAATACCAAGTTCTCCTTTAGTTGCAATAGAGCGATGTCGTTGCCCTGATGGTGGTGGAGAGAGTATTACAAGATATGCATTCTCTGTCTCTGTTTCTGTCTGTCTGTCTGTCTGTCTGTCTGTCTGTCTGTCTCTGTCTGTCTGTCTGTCTCTGTCTCTCTCTCTCTAATATATATATATATATATATATATATATATATATATATATAAATATATATATATATATATATATATATATATATATATATATATATATATATATATATATATATATCCATATATCCAATCATCCATTTTCCCATCGTTTATTTACTTTTCTGTCTGCCTATCTCTGCGTATCTTATCTATCTATCTACCTATATATCTATCTCTAGTCCACCTAAGTTCCAACAGAAATATCGTCACCTTACTGATAGCAGAGAATGCCAAAGGTGCTAGATTTATGCCCACATGCGGATTAGTTAAAGCCTTCACTTAACCCTTTCCCTTCTATGTGCGTCTCCACAGCTGAATAAAGTCGTCCGTGCGTAGCAAGAACAAAACTTTAAAAATGAAGTTATTGGAATGCAAAGATTATTAAAGGCCTCATTCATCGTAAGTGCATAATTTCTCTAAAGTGATTAAAATCGTCTCGAGTTAGGAAAAAACGCAAAACACGTGATGGGATTGAAAGTGTGTAACAGTGCACTCACCATAACGAGATTAACGTAGCCCTCGTGCACAATCCATCTCTCAACCTCGGCAGTTCGCAGTTCGGACACTAAGATGGAACCGTAGCCAACTGTTATATTTACTGGCTGTCTGTATAATAAAATGAAAGAAAAGGAATAAGATGTAAGACGTTTATTCTCTCTCTCTCCCTCTCTCTCTCTCTCTCTCTCTCTCTTTCTAGATACAAATATATATATATATATATATATATATATACGCAAGGAAGAAGGAACCAAAGGTTAGTTTGCGCCTCCATATCTGTACTATTCTGTCTATGGAGCATCACTCAAAAACAGTATAAGATATCAACAAACTTCAAAATCAAAAGTGAAGGGCTCTCTGGGGTGTGCCTGAAGGGAAAAAAAAAATCAGGAACCATTATAGTTTGTCTTCTAGCAACGTTGAAACTGAAAAGTGTCAGTCCCTTGTTGATGAATAGGAGGGCGCGGTAGCACAGTGGTAGCGCGCTGGACTCGTAATCGGGGGATTGCGAGTTCGAGCCTCGCCCGGGCTGCCGTGCTGGGAGTGGTAGCTCGCTTCTGTAACCCTAGCGGGGCTATATAGTCCAATACAGGGCTTAGCTCGGGGGAACTCCATTTCTTCATTTTTTGTTGATGAATATTGGCTATCAACGCTCCTATTACATTGATTAGTCAGATTTTCGTCCTTTTGCATCTTATTTCCTGTAATTCAGTGGCAGGAAACGACATCACTACGGCTCTTCATCTTTTCCACAGCACTTCTTCGTGACAAGCACCGAATTCAAGTGTTAATCAATTTTATAAAATTCAACCTGCGGGATGGAGAGATGTTAACCTTGACCAAGTCAAAGTAAAGTGAAATTAGTATAGCATCATATTCTAGTGTTAATCTATTGTTACAGCTCAGTAGTGATGGTGAAGAGGTGGTAATTTAGACTAACTTAGAGTGAATGGAATGTACCATCATATTCTACTGATTATTGTTAACACTTAACATTGAAGATGGAGAGATGGAAATTTTAAACTAAGTTAAAGTAAAAAAGAGTGTTGCGTCATATTTTAATGTTAATCTCTTGTTATAGCTCAGCGTTGAAGATGGACAGACGGCAAATGTAGTTCAGCTTAGAGTAAATTCAGTAAGGCACCATATTTTAGCACTGACCTGTTGTTAAAGTATAGCATTCAGTTAGGAGAAATAGAATATTTAGCACAATTTAGAGTGCAAAGAATATACTGAAACGCATGACATTCGCGAAAAGCTCCAAATGTTAGTGTTAGTCTATTGTTACAGCTCAGTAATGATGCTAGAGTTATGGCCGTTTTTGACCAAGTGAGAATGAAATTAGCATTGCATCATATTCTAGGGTTAATCTATTGTTACAACTCAGCATTGGAGAAGGAGAGATGGTAATTATAGACCAATGTTATTTAACAAGTATCAGAACACTCTAGTCTTAATCTATTGCTAAAACTCGCCATCCAATGAGAGAGAACAATTTTATGCTGACTTAAAGTGAAAAAAGTGTAGCATAATATTGCAGCTCAGCAGTGAAAATGGAGAGACTGTATTTTTAGGCCAAGTTAGAGTGATAATAGTATACCACAACGCATCCTAGTGTCCTTAATTCATTGGAGGTAAAAAAAAAAAAAAAATCAGTCACAAAGGTGAGATGGCAATTTTAAGCCAAGTTAGACTAAGAATATCATATAAAAAGCATAATATTTACCCTAATTCCGTGCAGATGCAGTGAGCGGCAGTCAAAACCCAATTAGGCTTGATGATGGACCCTCCACAATATACAGAACCATTAACAAAGGCGACGACGACTGATACTTGGTAGGGATACTCGTTGGGGGAGGCGTCGCTACCGTTGATGATTCTAGGGCTCTGCTGGGGAGAGAGAGAGGTGGCCGGGTGAGAATGAAAGAAAGAGAACGACAGACAGAGACAGAGAATAAGAGAACTGAAGGGAAGCGATAAGAAAACAGAAAGAAAGGAAAAAAAAAAGACACTCGGACAAAGACAGGATGGAAGAGGAGAAGTAGTACCTGTCGGCAAAAATTCATACACTGAGTAAAACTGCGTAAAAGACATTAGAAGTCAAATAGGTAATCTTATTTTGATTTAGTTGTGAAGTGCTTCCTATAGTTCTCTCGCCTGAACATGGCCCAGATTTTCATTCTTTTGCAGCTTATTGCAGTGGCAAGAAAAGACATTAATAAGGCTCTACATCATTTCCACAGCACTTTTCATGACTAGAACAATATTCAAGTGTTAATCTATTGTTACAACTCAGCATTCAAGATGGAGACAGGGCAAATTTAGAGCCAAGTTAAAATGAAAAGAGTACAACATTATATTCTAGTGTTAATCTGTTGGTACAACTCAGCATCAGGATGGAGATATGGTAGATCTAGGCCAAATTATAGTATAACTAGAGGGGTACTCAGTGGAGCGCAACTCTCCGACAAGGGCAACGTAATTTTCAAACCACTATTCATAACAAATTAGGTTTTCTCAACACTGATTAGGGTTTCACAAAACATTTTTTCCGGTTCCAGAATCTGTAATACCATCCGGATCTGTCCCAAATGTTAACAGATTGTTCCCTGGGACATGGGCTATCTACACACCAAATTTGGTCCAAATCTCTCATTTTGTTTTTGAGTAATCCTGCTAACAGACAAACAAATTCCAAACAAACAGGAGTGAAAACATACTCTCCTTATCGAAAAGAAAGAGTATAGCTGTACACGTGAAATTGGAAATATTAACAGCTAATCAATCCTCTCTCTCTCTCTCTCTCTCTCTCTCTCTCTCTCTCTCTCTCTCTCTCTCTCTCTCTCTCTCTCTCTCTCAATCAATCAATCAGTCAGTCAATCAATGTCTATCTATCTATCTGTCTGTCTGTCTGTCCCTCTATCTATCTACCATGTCTTTCTATCAATCTATCTTAGTTCACTGTACCTGAGCTCTGAAGTCGTCCACCATCACAGGCGCCCAACCGCAGTCAGCTGTTGGCGCAAAATCAGGTTAATTCTTTCAGCCCGATGATATACAGGGTTGTTCATATGTAGCACTGCATAATTCCTATTTTACTTCAACTTGGCCCAAAATTACCATCGCTCAATCTTCATTGTTAAGTTGTAATAATAGATTAACACTAGAATATTAGGCTAGTCACGAAAAAGTGCTATTAAAAGGCTGTAGAGCCCAAACACTGCCTTTTTCTCAACTGAAGTACATGAAGTAAGCTGCAAATGGACGGATATCTGGACCAAGCTGAGGTAAAAATGACATAGTAACTAAACTGGCGGTATCTTATGTGTTGTGGGGACGCTTCAGTCTGCTGGTGTGGGCGTGGGTGTGGCAGAAGGGGTAGGAAATGGATAAATGATGCAGAATAGTCACTAATAACGCTGACTAGGCCGTCCACGCAACGCACGAGAAATCACCCAGCGGAGTGGAAGAGGAGCGCTATATGTGGACAGCTTTGTATTTTGTATTTTATTCATGCGGACACCAGACGATTTTATTCAGTTTAGGAGAGACCTCAGCACGGATGGGTTAACGGAAAGATGTATACAAGTTGGTCCATATACAACGTTCCTCTTCCACCCCGCCAGGCGATTTTTCTGTGTTGCAGGGGCGGCCCAGTTGGAGTTAGCAGTGTCTACCCTGCATCATTTATACGTTTCCTGCTCTCACTGCTATACGCCGGCCCACACCAGCAGATTGAGCCATACCCGAAACACGTAAGATACCACCAGGTGAGGTTAAAGAGAAGTGGCATTTTCGGACAGCCTTGTATCAGAATTAAATATGTCATGCGCCGAGAACAAACACACGGATTTGCCGCCATGGTGCTTCCTCAGGCCATGTCAATAGGATTCTCACCTTAACCTTATTTAACCTAACTAAAGCAAACCTAATCTAACAACCTAATCTAACATAACACACCCGAACCTTGCATAACCAAATTTGACATAACCTAGTCTGACATAGCTTGACTTAACTCTTTCACTCCGGTAACACGTTTTCTGTTCTATTTTCTCTTCCATCAAATGATTATATCGAACTTCAAGGAGGACTTCTAGTAGCGAAATTATTAATACTGTACAGCGCTGTATTTGACCGTTCGACTACTAAAAAAACTCTTGGAAGCTGAATAAATGTGTCTGAATAGCGCCCAAATGAATAATGCGTCATCGGACTGAAGGGTAAAACTAACCAAATCTAAGTCTACATTAAGCTCACAAGGAAACGTCCCTGAACATTAGATGACGATACGCCATTCTCAAGATTCATAAAATAGTTAGTTGGTGGTAAAATAATGAAGTTGGTAAGATTACTGTTTTTGTTTTTGTCTTTTCTTGGAAGAAACCGTTTGCGGGCACCTGGCCTTTGGTTCCTTCTTCCTTGCTTTAAAAAAAAAAAAATCAGGAGATTAAATAGAGATTATATTTGGAACACCTTCAATTCAATGTCATATTTTCTAGTTCAGTCGTGGTATTATAGAAGTGGAGGGAGTTAGTTACAGCCTTCATTAACCCCTTCCGTACTAAAGAGTCTCCCTAACTTAAATTATATCGTTTGGAGGTAGCAGGAACTGATTACGAAAGACGTTCTCGTAGCAAAGAACCTAAACTTGTAACATCAGGCCTCTCCCATAACAAGCAGAATCGTCAGGCTGCGGCAGAATGTAAATAAAAAAATTAATGTTGTCGTCATCATCAGGGATTTAAGTTCTCTTGCCTCGGCCTAACCTAGCCTAACCTAAGCGTTCAACAAGTCTTTTTATCTCACCACAGAAGGGTCTCCCAGATGAGCATGAAGTGGTGGTGGTGGTGGTGGTGGTGGTGGTGCCTGGGGGAGCTGAATCGTAGAGGAGCCAGGTTAGGTTTGGCTAGGAAAAATTAGGTTTGGTTAGGCTGAGTCAGGTAAGAATAGATTAGCATTAGGTAAGAATACGTCAGGTTAGGTATGAATATTTAAGGTTAAGTAAAAGGTTAGGCTGGGTTAGGTTCTGTTGGATTAAGTGATGGACAGGTGGCAGAGCTGACGACTGCTGATTGTAAAAACGCGAGGTAGATCTCAAGCTGTGGAAAGAGTTTAAGGACATTGTATTAAAATATTGAAAAACGATCACCCGCGAGACGCACCATAATGTCATAAAGCACCTCTGCGACTACCAATACACCAATAGTTATTCAGTATTGACGGTGAGTATTAGTTCTGAAGTGGTGACATGTGAAGGAATACGAAGGCATATGATGCGCGTAAGAGGACTGTTGGGCCTTCAGGGAACATTTTGTCCAGTCTGTGTCTAAAGTTGAATGATAGAAATAGAAATGTGGCTGCATACTCATCATAGAACACACACACACACACACACACACACACACACACACACATCAAACGGTTCTCATACTACTATACTGCACTATATTTTACGAGACAGTCGAGATTGGATGCACATGATCAGCATATGATCGGTATACCAGTAGGATGACGGTTTCTGCCTTTTGATCCGTAAATATGCCGTGAACTATACTCATTTTACTCTACAGTAGCTTGGCCAAATCTGCTAGCTCTCCATCTTGAATGCTGAGTTGTAGCCATAATATTGCACAAGAAAATGGCTCTAGTCATGAACAAGCGCTATGGGAAGAAACAGGATAATACTAGTCTTATTATGACACCGAGCTTTTTTTTTTTCTTTTTTTTTATGCGAGGAAGAAGGAACCAAAGGCCAAGAGCCCGCAGTAACAGTTCCCTCCAAGAGAAAAACAAAATACAATAGAGAGCCAAATTCAAGATCCGATCATTTTGAGATGCCTGGACAGACTGCGTTTGAAAGACATGAAATGAGCTCCAAAAGTACGAAAATCTGGGTGAAGTTTAGGTGAAAAGACTGTAGCAGCAATGAATGTAAATGTTATACAAATGACATCTAAAAATATATATTAATGTGTAGGGATAACAGTGCTGCAAAAGCCATCGGAACAAGGTGGGGACAGTAAAACGACATATAGCCTAAGCACATCCCTGGGCCAAGAAAAGGTGAAAAGAATATAATACCACTACACCAGATCTACAGGTAATATCCCTAGCATATAACAACGGAGATGGGGAGAGTTGTATGTAGCAGCTGAAATTTGAGCGGTAATTTGATCGGTTCTCAGGTTGTTTTACAGTGGATGGGTTATTAAACATCGGATTCGGGTATCTAAACCTTTGTTCAGAGTCACACTTAGCAGTCAAACGTAAAAAACAAAGCGTAAGCAAAAAGTGTGAAAATTAATAATAAAAACATAATAATAAAACATAAACCAGAACACACCCCTTAATGTGATGAAAGCAACAGAAGCAAAAACACACACTATTAAACATTAAGAAAAAACACACACACACAAACACACCACAAAATCAAATCATAAAAATGCACACAACAATAAATTATCAAAGCAAGGAAAACAAATACCAGAGATAATAATTATTAAAAACCCCAAACACAAAGTAACACACCACAAAAATACATTAAACATACACACACACACACACACACACACACACACACACTTCCAATTTCAGTCTTGTGCACCCTTCTAACCCTACTAATACGATAACGTCTTTAATATATAGTTTTTCTACTTTCAGACGGGTTTCTGCAGCTTCGAGAAGACCTGATACTAGTGATGGAGTTATGAAAATCCACTCTTCCTCCACCAGATTTCCTAATTTTTCACCACATCCCCATCAGTTCTCCACCAGTTCACCCATTCTTCACCATTTCTCCACTAATTCTCTTCTAATTCTCGCCCAATTCTCCGCTTATTCTCCATGAATTCTCCAATAATATTCCACTAATACTACATGAACTCACTGCTTCTCCATCAGGTCTCCACCAATTATTCACGAACTGTCATTCTCCACTAATTTTCCACGAATTTCCCAGCATTGTTCTACCATTTCTCCACTGAATCTCCACCTTAACTCCACCAGTTCCCCACCAATTCTCCACAAACTCTCCATCAGTTCTCCGCCAAGTCTCCTAATTGTCCACCAGTTCTCCACTGATTCTTTATTAATCTCTTCAGAACGACGATTTCTTTTATATTTTCTGCCTCCGGACGATTTTCTTTATCTCGTAGTGACAACAGGAGAAACAGTCTACTATAGCCTGGTTTCTCCTCTGACTGATCATAGACATATCTCTCACCTCCCTCTCAGTC
>NC_137065.1:4697362-4724862 GCF_032717465.1 Coenobita brevimanus | reverse complement strand
ACACACATACCTTTGAAAGTTTTTGCCCTTTCTCCCAAACACTTGTGTACCCAGACACATACATAATACACACACACACACACACACACAAACACACACACACACACACACACACACACACACACACACACACACACACACACACACACACACTCACTCACTTACACTCATTCACACTCACTCACACACACACACTCACAAATACACACACACACACACTCTCTCTCTCTCTCTCTCTCTCTCTCTCTCTCTCTCTCTCTCTCTCTCTCTCTCTCTCTCTCTCTCTCTCTGCAATTACAATAGATCCATAACAATATGACGTTCAGTGGTTCATGGCAAGAGATTACATACGGAGATGAATGAGGATGAAAATAGTAGTAATAGTAGTAGTACTAATAGTGGTGGTAGTAGTAGTGGTAGTAGTAGTAGTAGTAGTGGTGGTGGTGGTAGTAGTAGTAATAGTAGTAGTACTTATTGTTGTTGTTGTTGTTTTTGTTGTTGTTGAACCCCAGGCTCATTTGAATATGAACCCAGTGGACTGCAGGCCAAAGTTTCCCTTCTACAGAACACCATCCTCTTTTCTGGGGATAGGGAGGGGACTGAGGAACGGTTGTATAAGGCGTCCCTCCAGCACCGTGAATAGAGTTGAAGAGGGACATAAACAAACTCTGCTCCTTGAATTTCCGATTGTTTTTAAAGGTTCTGGAGGGAGGCAGAATATTAAAGGTGTACATTATATGCACTACATAGATTTGGAGTTTAGAGGCGATACTGAAAGAAGTATTGACCGAGAAAGTAAGATAAAAAGGAGATGAAACTGACAGAAGTATGTTTGATTTTGGTTGGGAGAAATGACGTAGGTAATCAAGATATCAAAATATTCGAAAGATAATGATAAATAGGCCGAAGAAAAGGATCGAAAGGGCTGAAACCATCAACACAGCATTGAAAGAGGTGAAAAAGGCAAGGAATGTATGAGAATGTGAGGAGAAGAAAGAGATAACGAACTTTGAGCATTAATGTAGCAACAGAGGCATGAAAGTATGAGAAAAATTTAAATCAGGGAATGCTTTGGGCTGATGAAAGATCCTGCAGAAAACAGAAAAGATTGCGAGAGGCACGGAGGAGAGGAGGTTCTTATTTGGCGATCGTGAAAAGGAGACAGTGAATCAGGCTAGAATGAAAGAGGAGATGGAAAGGGTTAGATAAATACTGAGACAGATTAACAATGAGAGAGTGTAGGAACAAGACCATTAACCAAGTGGACGCCCTGTGGTCTAGTGAGTAAAGGTGTTACAACCGGATGTAGCCCATAAAGGTTCACATCCGGGAAGGTTTATTATTCACATAATGATACACAGGGAACGGTCTGGTAACCTGTCTTAAATGGATAGGACCAAGTAACTACAATGGGACTTTTCACTCCTGATGGGGCAACAAAAGACTGATTGATAGATAAATGAGCCGGTAGGCAACGATGGAAAGGTCTAAGTGGACCAAGTTTTGACGGCGACTGGAAGTGAGTTTCGACACTAAAAGTGATTTCTATATGGAGGTACTTCAGTGCAACATTCCACCCAAGACTCGTGGCCCTGGCTTAATAAACTTCGAGCCATAGCATTTCATACAAGCAAGGTAGTAATTTTAGTGCTATTCTTGTTTTCCGTACTTGATGAGCTTTGACCCCTGACCTGGCAGATATAGGTCATGCATGTACGAAGTACCCTTGTAGTACTCATTAACGTCTATGAGCATGCTAAGTTTCGTTCGATTCCATCCACCCACTGTGGAGCTAGGGAACTTGAAATTTGCGGAATGGAGGTGGCGCTGCCAGCGACTGGAAGTGAATTTCAACACTAAATGTCATTTTTGTATGAAGGTGCTCCAGTGCAAGATTCCACCCAGGAATCATACCCCTGGCTTAATAATCTGCACGAGCATAGTTTTAACTATTTTCACCGTTGTCACATATAATGACCTTTGACCCCTGACCTGGAAAATGTAGCACATAGGTGTACGCTAGAGAGTTGCAGTACTTGTCAGTGTCAACAAACATGCAAACTTTCATTCAATTCCATGTGCCGCTGGGGAACTAGGGGGGTATTTTTGAAAACCGGTACTGGTTGCTAGGAACTCTGAGGCCAATCTTCGCAGGGTTGCCACTCGAAACCTAGAGGAGAGAGAGGAAAAATGGAAGGCACAGTTCCGATAGGGAATGACCTCAAGATTACACCTAAAGAAGTCAGAGCTGTCTACAACCATTAGTAATGCTTCTACAGTTCAAAACGTGAAAAGGACGAAAAAAGAGGGTTTTCGGCAGTTGCTAAGCAACGGTTATTTGCCTAGTAACCAAAACCTTGCGGATATAACTAGGTTATTGACTGGTGTTTGTGTTCAGGTTTGGTAGGAATTGGTTAATTCTGAAGGGCAGAAGTGCCTGTCACAATTGAACAAAAAAGAATCCAAGAATACAAGAAAGAAAACGCGACCAACAATAAGGGCAACATGGAGGTGGCCAACAGGATTACTGGACTGATGGGAAATGGAAATGGCCGGATAAATAACAGCAACAGTCAGTGATGGTCATTGCGCACGAGACAATAAGCAGTGAGTCTGTGCCAACCAGCCTGGCGCTCAACACGGCAAGCCACACCACGATGTCGTACCGCGGGACTCATTCTCTGTGGCGAGTTTCTAGGTAAACTAAAACATCTGTAGCCATGGCGGGCATTTTCAGGCGCCTTTTTTTCCCCCCCTCGTCAACAAGAAGACCCACTGTTCATGTTATCTTTCCATGTAGTAGGTGAACTGGCCACTCAAGCGTGAGGAAATTTTATGCATTAAAGTCGGAAGTTCGAGGGAAAAGGGTTTCTGATTTCTTATTAATTCCACGCCATTTTGATGCCTTAGTCTTGTGATACTTATTCAGGAATTAAGTGATTTTAAGCATACTCCTCCCTCTAACCCTCCTTGCTGATAATTCCATAGTTTGTGTCAAAATTTGGGATGATTGTTCCATCCATCCATCCATCCATCATCCAATCCTACATTGCCCCATGAGAAGCGTAGGAGCCCTGGGCTAGGCAGTTGGTCCAGACATTAAAGTTGAGAGACCACCCTCACTCCTCCCTGAGTGCCATTACATGAGCAATCAACCCCAACCATCCCTTGGATATAAACCTTCACCGGTTCAATCCGTACTGGAAATGAATAATTACTCACTAAACCACCAGGCGCTAAAATTTGGTTATATGGTTACCCCCGAGAGTAGTAAATGGTTTCCTGGTGTACAGGAAACCATTTGGCATGTCACTCAGTGTAGAGTCACCCACAGGCAGAAGGAAGAGGAAGAATGAAGGAAAGAAAGACAGAAGAGGGAGTGCAAAGTTACCCGTAGGCAGAAGGACAAGGAAAGAATGAAGGAAAGACAGAAGAGGATGGAAGGAAAGAAGGATGGAGGAGAGGAAAGGGCAGACACCCGACAGCAGCACTACATCGAGTGAGTGGATGGTGAGCGCCCCCATTTACCACATGATTGATCCTAACACAAGTAATACTTGTCACCAGTCTGGCTCCATTTTCAGTCGTGGTAACAGGGACTCCAGAAAGAATAATAATAGTAATAATAATAATCCATCCATCCATCCATCATCGAATCCTACATTGCCCCATGAGGAGAGTAGGAGCCCGGGGCTAGGCAGTTGATCCCGACATTTAAGATGAGAGTGAAGTAATAATAATAATCTATCTATCTATCTATTGCCAGACGCCTCAATCCCGTTTGGGGTGGCCACATACAAATCGGGTCCAAGTCGCCCTGTCGCCCGACAGTTCACTGCCCTGCGCCCAACTCACACCACCCTATGTCATATACATCTCCACCCCATCCCTCCATCTCATCCTCGGCCTCCCCCTCCCATATTCCCCCTCCACCTCACTCACATACACTCTCTTCGTCAGTCTTTCACCCTCCATCCTCTCCACATGGCCAAACCACCTCAGTGTGTTCCTCATAACGCTTCCTCTCACATCCACATCCACACCACAACGCTCTTTCATATCCTCATTTATTATTATTATTATTATTATTATTATTATTATTATTATTATAGTAGTAGTAGTACTAGTAGTAGTAGCAGTAGTAGTAGAAGTAGTAGTATCAGTATCAGAAGCAATAGTAGTAGTAGTAGTAGCAGTAGTAATAGTAATAATCATTATTATCATTATTGTATTATCGTTATTATTTATATTATTATATAAAAGGTGGGTTATTTTGTCACACCATGATTATTTGGACGTGATGAGGCACACACATTGTTAAAGCGGATGGCAAAACATGTCAAACACTTCTTCATGACTCATAAGAATTTTACATAACAAATACTCTCACATTTAAGTGGGAATTCGAGTTTGGGTGATGATGATGATGATGATGACAGCTGTTAAATGGATGGACAAGCAAGAATTTGACGACTTCGTTATGCTCGGATGTTTCATATTTTCTGTTTGCCCTAATCAACATTAATGGATGGAGTCAGAAGCCAATATATAGACGGTAACACGTCAACTGTCAGAGGGAAAGTAATTAGAGACCAGTCGGTAACATACTGATGTCTGACCCTAATCCATCCCCAAGCAAGGCTGGGGTTCACGTTCGGCCAACTGAAACCACACATGAAAGGCATAATAACATGATGGAAGCCGTAAGCAGAGCAAGTGAAATGTATTGAGAATTCACGTCAGTTTCACCGCTGCCACCTCACTATCTCATCCCCTGTGCATTTTATCTTTCTTGCGATAGGTTGGCTTCAGTTCCCAAATACTGTTATGATGGACATATTCATCTTGAAACCTGACACCAAAAGCGAATCTGTAGATCGAAGAATGTAGCCTTGGAGCTGAAAAAGGAATATTCAGATTGGTCACATGTAGCATTAGAGCTTAAAAAAGGAAGGAAATGGTATTATAATCAGCAGCTTTACAATCCCCACTTTTTTATTTTCTGAATAATGTTCTAATATTTTGCTCCAGCATCCATTAGCCTCAGTCACATTAAATAAGCAGTGGCTGAATCGGTAGAGAGGAGGCCTGGAGTCCTAGTGGACCCAGGTTCGAATCCCGGCTGGGGCAGGGAACATTTTAAGGATTTGAATTTCATTAAAAAAAAAAAAAAAAAAAAAAAAAACTTTCCTGACCTACCAGAAGACCCGCCTACATGTCGTAAAAGTACCCCTTCTAATACCAGTACACCTGTCCTGTATGAGACAGCTGCATGTATTCAATATGGACGGTGGGTGTTAGCGCCTAAGTGGTGACATGTGGAGGTTTTGGAGGACTACTGGGCCTTGGGATAGACCACTGCCCCCGAGAAATAGGCCCTGACCTCTGCCCAGAGTCGGACGCAAAACATAAATAAATAAAATGCAAAACTTTCTAAGCACAGGATCAACAAGAGGCTGCAGAGGTCCATTTCAAGTCGGATTCCTTCCCACAACTCTCTTATCTTTCCTCAGACTCCCTCGCCTTTTCTTCATGTTTGAGCCATAAGTAGTAGTTTGGTCACTATTCGCTGCTCGAAAGTACATTATTTATGATAATGACTTGCTAGGGATTCACACAGTACTTTTTTGCTAGATTGATATCTTGTTTAATTACTGTAATGCTATATATAACAAGTGAGCTCATTCATTGATACGAGTGTAATTTTTAACAATTTTCCATATTCCGCCACAAGACTAACTACTTATTACTTTCGCCAACGATTTTGGAGGTTATGTATTCACCTACGTTTGTCTGTATGACTGTCTGTCTGTCCTGACGATATCTCCAAAAGTTCTCAATGAACTTATATGAAATTTTGTGAAAGGATGGGCCATGAGCCAAGGAAGAAGTGACTAAATTTTGGGGAGGATCCGGATCCTGATCCGGAGTATCCCGCATAATATTTCCAAAAGCTCTCAATGAATTTTAATGAAATTTTGTGAAAGGGTGGGCCATGGGCCAAGAAAGAATTGTTTAAATTTGGGGGCAGATCTGGATCCGGATCCGGATCCGGATCCTTTTTAATGGCAATGGCATTATGCGGAGGTATACGCTCTCTGAATGCTTTCTAGTTAAGACGATGTACTACAGATTTCGCCATACTAACAACTGATTGTACTGTACGTGTCTGTGTTTAACAATATTTCATTGCTTTAGTATTTCTGGTATTAAAAAGAACATATTGTGTGAAACGACTATGGCAATGTAGCCTGTCAACCCATTCAGTGTGGAGAACCATTTGAAACTCTCGTGTTTATTTCAGTGTGTTCACTCCGGCGATGCCACGTTGACCTGCTGCTTATAGACTTTTTTCCTCGCAGTCATGATGGGATAGAATTTATGGTCTGCGACTGCACTGTATTTCTTGACTTTACCCTGCTTAGCCTCTGAAACCAAAGCAGCTCCCGTCTGTCTCACCTCACCCCCTCTGCCAACTGCGATCCCCCAACCCATTTGTTGTCCAGCTTATGCTCTTTATTATGCAGGTCTGCTATTCCTACCCCCTCCTCCCTCACCTCCCATATGCCCCCACCGCTTCCTCCTCCTTCCCCTCTCTTTTATCCCCCCTCCCCTCAACTTTAGCCCTTCCTCCCCTCCTCACCCTTATCTCTTCACCTTTCACCTCCTGTCCTTCACCCCTCCTGTCGCTTCTCCACCTCATCTCTCTCATCACTTCATCTCTCACCCCTAAAACCCTTTACTTCATCTCTCACCTCTCATCCCCTTACTCCCTCTTTCACTCCTCATCCCTCTCTCCCTCACTTCCTCCCTTTCACTATTCACCCTTCTCTCCCTCACTCCCTTTCTCTAGCTTCTCATTTCTCTCTCCCCTCACGTTTAACCTCTACCTTACCCCATCCCTCCCCATCCCTCCTTCACCCCCAACATCCTCCCCTTCACTCCTCACTCCACTCTTGCAGCCCTTACCCCCTCACCATCTCCCCCTTATTCCTATATACTACTCTTTACCCCTTATCCCCTTCACTTTTCCTCCCCATCTACCCTCCCCCCTACCCTCACCTCTTCCTCTCACTCAATCCCCATTCTTAAACCTTTCACGTACAATTTTGCTCCTCCCTCCTCTCCACCCCTATCCCCCACACCTCCCCTCCTTTCTCCTCCCCACCCCCTCCTCTCCCCCTCATCCTTCCCTTCTCTCCCTTCTCCCCCATTTTCTCTCCAACATATACTTACCTCGGACACACCTCTCTTTCTCTATCGGGTGTGCTTTCTCGTCGGTTGCAGTGACATTGAACATCTCATCCTTAGTGACCTACCTCATTCAGTACACCTGCGTATCCTTTGTCATATCATCTATTTGGTTTCGACACGGTTTGCTTTACCTGACAGTTCATTCTTCACAGCCAAGCATCCAAACTATTATACAATCCAAATGGAAAAACTCAAGGTTCTCCAGTAGTAGCTTTAGCATTAGCTCACTAAAATCCTCTCACGAAACGATCGTAAATGGCCCCCATGAACATTCTTGCCATGTTTGCCAGAATTATCCACCTCAGAAAAAAATTAATCTGAACGTTCCTGTGCCAGAACTAGATTCTCCCTAAATTGCTCCACTAACATGTAAAATCAGTCCTCGACAATTTATCAACCAACAAAGCACCAAGTCCAGATGGAATTCCTCCCATACAAGTAGTTATGAAAAAGTGTTCCCCAGAATTTCCTCCTGTTCTAGTTAAATTATTTAGGCTATGCATGTAAACTTTTTCATTCCCTAAATCTTGCAAAGAAACCAACATCCACCTAATTCCAAAAGATGTTCCTCTGATCCCTCTGATTACAGACTCATAGCCATCACATCTTCTCTTGGTAAAGTGTTTGACACTGTCATTAATAGGGACACTGTTAAACATCCTGAATCCAGCATCTTAATTAGTGACAGATGGTATAAGTTTTTGCCATGAAAGATCCGTTGTTGACATAGTCTCTTTACTCATACCATCCATCAGTCAAGTGGCCAGCATGGAGAAACCGATGGAGTAGCCCTTGATATTTCTAAAGATTTCGGCAGAGTGTGGATACGTTCCCTGTTATCCAAACTCCCTTCCCATCGCCTAGCGTTTCTTCTTCCACTGACCTCTTTTCTAAGCTATACAGTAGAACGATGAGAGTAAGGTATACAATATATATTCAGATTTCCCCTCAGTTAATGCATGTATCACTCAAGGATCACTCCTCTCTCCTACCCTGTTCCTCGTTGATACTACGTCGCATTTTCCTAGGCTCGGTGCGCTGGAACACAAGTGAGCAAAACCAGTGCCCTCAGAAAACGCTCAAAGCCTACGTACGTTACCGGCAGGCGTCATCCTCTGGGAATAAATTCGTATTATCATCCCAGCACTCCTGTGTAACATCAGCTAATAGATACCAATGTAAATAATAAACAGTGTACCATTCTTGATGTACTCTCTGAACACAGTGAGAAAAGTCTGAACTGCAAACCGAACCGGACCGAAAATGTGTGCGTAGTGTGTGTGACGAACCAAAAATTCGGACCATAAGACTGACCATTCTTTTCCCGCTTTATGTTGTCAGTTCCAAAAGGCCCATCAGTCCACCTACGTACCATACACCACCACATGTCACCACTTCGGCGCTGACACACATTATTAGTATTTAAAAAAACGTGCTAGGGCTATGTCTTACAGGACTGGTTTATTGGTATTTAGCAGGGGGTGTTTTTACATGGCGGAACCCCTGACCCCAGTAGTTTGAAAAATCCTACTCCTATGTTATCGTCTGTGGATATTAGAAAAAAAAAAGTGAAATGTGCCATCATATTGCAGACTCTAAAATCTCTTTCATGAATATACATAGTGGTGTAAAGGATGGTCCATATATAACACTCCTCTTCCACGTCACCGAGTGATTTCTTGTGTGTTCCTGGGACGCCTGTCAGAGTTATCAGTATCTATCCCGCATCATTTATTCATTCCTACTCCCACACCCACACCCATACCCACGCCAGCAGACTGAGCCATCCCGACAACACATAAGATGCTATTAGGTACGTTTATAATGCAGTGCTATTTGCGGACCACCTTGTACAACCCTTGTCATTCAGTCCGCCAGGCGATTTCCTGTGTGTTGTGGCCACGGCTCTGTCAGCGTTAGCGGTGTCTATCCCACATTATTCATTCATTCCTTATTCCCTCTGCCACACCCACACCCACACTATTATCCTGAATCATTTATTCGTTTCCTACTCCCACAACAAAACCCGTGCCCACACCAGCATATTGAGTCCTCCCCACAACGCACAAGATCCCACCAGATGAATTTAGAGTGCAGTGCTATTTATGCACCACCCTGTCTATCAACGCCCTCGGTACATTTTTTTTTTCTACGTTATTCTAGCTGTTGTCAGTCCCATATGATTTTCCCAAACTGAGAAAGGAATTCCATTATGTTCATTTTATTTAACTTGCAAAAGGCCATCTACAGCAGCCTACGCTCGTTGGCTACGTGTAGGCCTGACACTTTTTTTTTTTCTTTGAAATGAACTAATTAAGTATGAATAAACTACTCTGGTTAGGCTCGAAGAAACTGGACTTGGCTTCGTTGGCTCCGTTACAGAAAACTCACAAGTGAGAGGTACCTATAAGAATTTCGTAAATAAAATATTTTTAGATATTTTGAAGCCAAAAAAGTGTGTACAAATTCTGGGGGCACGGGAATTGTTTCTGCCAAGATTCATCAAAATTGGTCGATGCGTCTAGGGGTAGCAGCTCGATACACCCATATACAAACAACTTCCATTATTATAATTGTCATTGTCGTCCGTTTGTAACTTACCTCAACGTACTCAGTGACAGAAAATAAATGCTGTTGTTCTGCAACTTTGCCACACATTTTGGAATTGGCATAGGTTTTATAAGTTAATCTAAATTAATTTAGTATTCACGATGAAGACATGGAAATTAGTGAAATGGGTAGCCAATAGTGAAGGTCTTGATGGCTTTGTCTAACATGTTCAATTTTATTAATGTCTCCTGAGTTTATTTTTATCGTCCCAGGGTAAAAAGCAAAAAAATGTATATGCCACACGCCATCGGAGGTGTCGTTGTTGTTGCTGTGGCCCCAGGCTCTTCAGAAATGAGAACCCAGTGGACTGTAGGCATCATCAGTTGCCCTTCCGCAATCCACCATCCACCTCTCGGGGGATAGGGAAGTAAGTAAGGGACGTTCGTATAAGCAGACAATCGAACCTATCTACCTATTGCAAGATGCCTTGATTCCATAAGGGGTGGCCACAGGCAAATCACCTCCATGTTGCTCTGTCTGCTGCCATCCAATTCACACCCCTCTCCCTCATATATCTCTTTACCCCATCCTTCCATCTCATCCCTGGTCTCCCTCTCCTACTCACTCACGTACACTTATTTAGTCAGTCTCATTTTCCATCTTCTCTACATGGCCAGACCATTTTGGAGCATATCCTATAATGTATTGTCACATTCAAATCACCACAACAGCACTCCTTTATTTCTTCCTTTGTTGGTCTGTCCTTCACGTAACTCCACTTGCTCCTCTCAAATAACTAATTTCCACTGTTCGTGCTCTTGTGTCCTTCCAACAAAAAAAAAGGGGGGGGGTGATTTTACAAGCCATATGGGGTCAGAATTTTACACATTAAATTTTCTGCTGAAGGATAGTGTTGAAGGTGTGAAAGACATGTGCACATGTGATTCCATATGACAGACAGCACTCACTTGATCCATGGCTGGCAGGCTGTTCATCGGCTGAGCTGTATAAAACAGAGAAAAGTGCTGTACATTATATGAACTAAAAACTAAAAGAATATAATATTGTGGCTGTCAGACTGCTCTTTTTACTCAAATTTGGCCTAAAATATCCCTCTCCCATTCTTAAATGCTGAGTTGTAACAACAAAGTAACACGGGAATGTTGTACTAGTCATGAAGATGTGTTTTGGAAAGGATGTAGAATCGTAGCATTGTCTTTTTCTGCCAATGTCAAAAATCTGGGTCCAAATTAATGTAAAAGAGATATTAGTATAGCCGTGAAAATGACGTTAAAATTGTTTCTTACTAACCTTGGTATCTATTCTATAAAGCAGGCCAGGGATTTTGATTTACCAGTATAGATGGTTGATATGTAATAGTACTTTGTTTTGATAACTTAGAAGTAATAACTGATTTAGCTGATAAGGTACTGCAACTCTAAGGATCTCACATAGATTTCATTCCCACTAATCTGTTGGTGATGGTGTTGTGGTGGGGTGTTGCTGTTGGTTGTGGTGGTGGTGGTGGTGGGGTGTGTTGTTGGGGGTGATGTGGTGTGTGTGGGAGGTGGGGGGATCTTTGTGGTGACCGTGGATGTGTGTGTGTGTGTGTGTGTGTGTTGTGGTCTTTGTGGTGGTGGTGATGGTGGTGATTTAAATGGTAATGGTGGTGGTGGTGTGTGTTGGAGGGTTGCTACATATAGAATTTTTCATGTGAGTGGACTGTATGAATTATGCATAGAGCGACTACAAACACACACACACACACACACACACACACACACACACACACAGTGACTATTACAACATCCACATCACAAAATCCTGAACGAATACATCTACTGCAGATAAGCGAAAAGTGACAGATTTTGCGTACAAGTGCATGCAAATTAACATATACTGTAATTGAAACACCATAACGCGATCATTAGTAATAAATCAAAACAAAATACATGCATAGTTATTTTGATTTTTTTTTCTTTCCAGCGAGTAGCCTTTATGATCCCAGGGGAAAAAAGTTGCAATATTTTGGTACAACCAGAAGGTACTAATTCCATGCACTCGGTCAACAAAAAGTATTGGTCAAAACTTTGTGCGAAACACTCTGACACCTGAAACCATAACTGTTGCAAATTTCCCGATGATTTTTGTAAATTTCGAGCTAAAAGGAAGTTCAAAATATTGGCATTAATAATTTTCGTAGTATCAGCATAGTTCTTTTTTGAAATAGATAAATATCGTGTGAAAATATCTGTATCTTTTCTACCTTTTATCTATCTATTGCCAGTTGCCTTAATCCCGTAGGAGGTGACCACAAATTAATTTCTCACACGTCGCCTTAACCTCTGAATTTGGCTTTGAAATGACCTTATGTACTTGCTGAACATTGTCATACTTAAATTTAGCCGTAAATAAAAAAATAAATAAATAAACAAAAAATATTTTGTCAAATACTGTGGCAAGATGGACGAACTTCAGTACTACCCTTTCCTTAATTACAGCTGAATCAAAGCATAGCACTTTCAGCAAATACTTGGCATTATATCAAAGCCATTTTCACACATTTTTAATATTAAACGAGATGTGTGCTAATACCGTACTGCGAAAATTATCACTGTCGATATTTTCAGTTTCCTTGTAGCCCAAAACTCGTAGGTGACCGAATTTCTTTTCATGAAGATGCCATGTATCACTTTTCTGTGTTATTTTCTAGTTAGTTTTATTATTATATGCATATCCTGATGACAAAATACTTATCTTCTCAGGACATCTCGAGCTACATTGATTGTTTTGGATATCATCGAACTCTGCGTGTGCATTTTGTTTATTGTGAATTTGTGATATTTATTACAGTAATTTTTATTTATTTATTATTATTATTATTATTATCATTATTGTTATCATTATTATTTTTAATTACTACTACTACTACTACTATTATTATTATTATTATTATTATTATTATTATTATTATTACTGCACTGCTGCTTTATTGTTATTGTTAATATTGTTATTATTATTATTATTATTATTATTATTATTATTATTACGTACATTCGAGAGAACTAATCTCTTACAGAAGCCTCAGTTGGATTTCAGAATGAGCATCACGCAGTTTGCCGGAGAAGGCTGGTACTCTGGATTGCAATGCCCACGAAAAGTTTTGTACCTAATGTTTTTAATGCTGGCTATCTTTCTGTGTGTGTGTGTGTGTGTGTAAGGAGACCGACACAGGAACCTACATGGATTAAAGGATCATGTCTTCACAGGTTCAATTGGCAGTCCCGGCCCAACCCCTGGGTGTTCAGTCAAGAGACCCTTTTGTGGTGAGTAGAATGATCCTCCGCCCTCCTTTTAATGTATGTAAAAGACCATGAACAAATACTTAATATTTCAATTTTCTGCCACTATGCGATCTTAGTTAACGTGGAAGCGCGGCCCAGTAGCAAATTGGCACGTGAAGGCAGAAGAATATGTAATGTCTCCAGTTCTAATTTCCTATCCTGAGGTAAATATGGTCGCTTAAATGAAGAATAAATAGATGGATAGATAGATATAGGCAGATAGATAGATGGACAGATAGATAAATAGATAGAGAGAGAAATAAATAAATCACAAGAAGAAACGTTCTGAGTGCAACAACAACTGGCCCAAAGCTTAAAGTTTGACATTGCCCTGTGACCTTGACCTTCGACCTATTACCCTCGAAAGCTAATTATTTCATTCTTCCTTAAACCTTAACACTACCAACAACTTTGGTTCAGATCAGAGCAAAGCTGTTTGAGTTGCTTTAGCCCAGTAAATTGACAGATGGCTTTTCCCTGTGTTCTTGGTCTTTTTGTCCTTTGATATTTCTCAAACTCGAATCTCTTTATCCTTATTTTAGCCTAAACCTTTTCACAAATTTTTTACGTTGACCTTGCAATGTGACCTTCATCTTTGACTTACTGCCCCTTAAAAGATATTACGGTAAGCCAACCTCTTGAGTGATATGCACCTCTCTCTCCAAGTATTATCGAACTCAGATCAAAACGATTCTAACCGTTTTGTTCACACACTGACAGACGGATGGACCTTTAACCTTGGCCTGTACCTTGACCTTCCAATGGTTGTTCTCATAACCGAATCTCTTCCTTCTTGTCTGACAAACACTTCCGCCTGTGACCTTGTCCATTGACTGCTTGTTCTCAAAATCAAAATAATTTTATTCTTGTCTTATCCTCAACATTTTCACAAAGTTTTGTCTGAATTGGATAAAAACGTAAAGTTGACGTTGCCGTGTGATATTAACCTTAAACCAATTATTTAAAAAAAAAAACATTAGGTTTACTCCATTGCTAACACTCAGCCCTTCCACTATGTTTGATTAAAGTCAGATCAACACTGTGCGAGCTATCATGTTAGTCAATACACACACACACACACACAGAACGAACTTTGACTTTGCCCTGTGGCCTTGACCATTGACTGCTCACAAAACCGAATAATTTAATTCTTCCCTTAACTTCAGCACTTCCCTCAAGGTCCAGACTGGATAAACACTGCCTAAGTTGATTTTGCTAGATCTACATTTGACCTAGCCCTGGGACCTTGACCATGATTTTTTTTTTTTCCCAGACGAACGGTGAATGTCCTCAAGGGTTATCCTTGGATCCTTGGCCCTTTGGTTTAAATTGGATAATTTTTTTTTTTTAACACTGAGAAAGACAGACACACGTGCGCTCGCAATTGTGCTCTTCGTATAACACTGCATCCACTCACGCTTGTCCAGTGTGGATGAAACATCGAACTGAAGAAATTAAGACGATTTGGCTGGAGAAATGTAAGGTGCATTGTTTGACGGGCATATATGGAATGACAGTGGTTATCAGATTTTATTAGTTTGTGTCTTGAATTTTACATTAGTTTGTATCCTGCATTTTACAGTGCAGTTAATAACAATACAGACAGTTCAGTCACGTTGTGCCTTCATCAAGTGCTATATAATCTCTCTCTCTCTCTCTCTCTCTCTCTCTCTCTCTCTCTCTCTCTCTCTCTCTCTCTGACTTGTGTGATTTGGACCATAGTCTTACTGAATATTTTAGATGGGAAAGAAGGCAAAGTCAATAATTTTGATCATTATTGAAAAACATGAAGGATGATAAAAGAATTTTGACTACTTTTTGCTAACTGTAGTCAAATTATTCCATACTCTTACAGTAGTTTAACAGACCTTCATAAATTAAGAGGAGCTTATTTACCTCTTTGCACACTGTCTCAGTAAGGCTGCGTCCACACCAAATGCTTGCTGGTGCAGGTGGGAGTTTGGCATCATTGTAACTCATTGACGTGGCCCCACTGGACAAGGGCTGGTAAGGCCAAGAACTTTTTGGGTTACAGTGATGCAGAACTCTGACCGCACCCGCCCTACATCATCAAGCACGTGGTGTGGATGCGGCCTAAGACTTTCTTTTCCCCCAACAGAGCACTGCGGGTGGACCCCCATTGACGCGCTAGATTATAAGCCTCAGCCCAGGATCGTCGGTGGTTCTGATGCCTCCCGCGATGAGTACCCCTACCAAGTGTACCTCGGTATTAACTTCCCCAATAAGTACCGTGCTTGTGGCGGATCCATCATCGCTTCCCGCTGGATTCTGACTGCTGCACACTGCCTCTTCATCGACTCTGAGTATCTGTTAATGCTCTCGTGATCCTATGACTCAATTTTCAGTTGGATAGAATAACATGACGTTTGTTGGAATAGAACACTAGAGCTGTCCCGACCATCAGAAGCTTATTGGTGTCAGAATGAACCTCTCAGGCCCCTATCAGTATCTCTAAATTGAACAGAACTGCCTGGCATTTGCTGCAATATAATGTTAGTGAAGACTCAACTGTGAGAATTAACTGGGTAGCCACTCAGGTCATGACAAATTTGGCCACAAGGAAGTTGAAAGTGTCGACACTGATAATTTTTGTAGTATTAGCACAAATTGTCTTGAAAAAAAGATAAATATGTAAAAGTGGCTTTCACAGAATATCAGATATGTGCTGGACATGGTTGTGCTTCGATATTTGTCACAATTATGGAAAACACAGTATTAACGACTGTCCGTTTTTTCACAGTTTTTGAGAAATTGCTTATTATTGTACTTATTTACAGCTAAATCAAAGCGTTACATTGTTCAGTAAGTACTTGTTAACATGTGAAAACTATTCATATGGTGTTTATTTATTGCAAATGTGATTTATGCTGATAGTAAAAAAGCTATCAGAGTCAATATTTTCAACTTCCTTGTAGCCCAAAACTCTCAAGTGGCCAATACAGGAAATCTCCAAGAATCCCCATTACAGTAAACTCTCAGTTATCCATCGTCACAATATTTGGCCCAACACAATATCCGACGCTGCTGACATAGCTCTGTTAAAGCAATATCCGGCAAAATTATGCAATATCTGGCTCCAAAACGGAACGGAACCGGCGGTTCTATGCAATATCCAACACTGAGGCCTATCAACCGGCTCATATGTGGTAGACAACAGGTGCTGTATTACCGTATTCCTGTACTGTGCCATTGCATTATTGCATTTTATGTTTTATTTTAAAATTTTTCTCATGGGGAAGTTTTTAGGATTGAGGGTCGAGATGGATAGTAACACAATATCCGGCTTGTCACTGATATATTGACCAATGGAGGGTACTGTGCAATATCTGGTGTTTTGCTTTATTCAGTGCAGGGCTTGGCTGAACTATGCCGGATAATTGAGAGTTTACATGTTTATTACCTCTATCAGAGTTGCAGTGGCTGCTGGAAAAGACTAGAATTGAATTTAAAATGTGCATTATGACATTCAAGGTTCTTATGTTTGGCAGACCAGAAGTATCTTGCTGGATTGTTAAAACTCCAAATGAAGTGTCCAGCTGAATTGTTAAAATCTCCGACTGAAGTATCTTGCTGAACTGTTAAAATTTCTGAGAGAAATATCTTGCTGAATTGTCAGAATCTGCGATCGTAGTCTCATGGTGAATTGTTAAAACCTCCATTGGCACTCCCATTTGTGATGTTGCAAAGCCAGGATGATCATATACGCCAGGAACTGATTATTATGTGTTCTTCTTTGATCAGCCATTTTCCTGTATGGCCGTTAGGTTATATAGGGCGGCTCATAAATAGCGCTCCACTAGAAACTCACTTGGCAGTATCTTATGTGTTGCAGGGACAGCTCACTATGCTGGTGCTGGCGTGGGTGTGGCGATGGGAATAGGAAATGAATAAATGATGCAGCGTAGACAATGATAACACTAAGCCGTCCCCGCAACACACTAGAAAACGTCTGGTGGAGTGGGTGAAGAGCATTTTATATGGACCACCCTGTATATTAGATCTGCCATTATCAGTGGTGCAGGAGAGGGATGCCTTCACGTGGTGGCACTGATATAGCTGGGCAGCTCCACTATCTGGTTATTCAAACATCCATCATTGTCCTCTCTGTTCCCAAAAAGGATAGTGGACAGCAGGAGGGCAAAATTCATCCTGTAGTCAACTGCGTTTATCCTTGATGGGCCTGGAGTTTCTACTACTAAAACTACTACTACTACTACAGTATTTAATTTTAGCATCCTGTATGATAATAGAGGATTGTTTGTATTAGTGTTTTAGAAATATTTTTGTTCCTTTATTTGATATAATTGCATAATTGTTCTAGCCTATATACTAATCCTTAATACGCAGACTAAGAAATATTACCGTATATTATGATACCAAATTTAGCATCGCAAGTGCAGGAAGTAAACTTTTGAAGACCATCTTTTAAAAATTATCAGTAACTGTAAAAATGTATTAGTAAACCAAACAATAAAGCTGATTCCTTGATGAGCTACTACTACTACTACTACTACTACTACTACTACTACTATCATCATCATCATCATCATCATCGTCATCGTCATCATCATCATCATCATCATTATCATTATCATTATCATAGAACGCCAAGTTTAGTCACAGTTTGGACCCCTGACATATGTACCCGAGAGAAAGATTTATCGTATCAGCAAGAAAAATGGGGGTAGGGGTCGGGAGGAAAACTCTGTAGTACAGCAGCGAACTTTTATGGATATCTCAGCCAATTTGAAAGCTACAAGAAAGATAGACACCAATTTGGAAATCGCATAAAAATCCTCAATTATTATAATTTCATGGTTTTGCCGTAAATCGAGGAAACTATTTTTTATAAGGCAGATTAACGTAACAGCCGTCTGCGCAAGAGGTAACGGTCTAAGGTTGCGTGAGTAGCGCAGCAGTATTTTCCGACGATTGCTGAGATCAAGCAGGTTTTGCCTTTTCAAAACAAACAATACCTTCTGTTTGACTATTTTTTTGGAAACTTTTGACTGAATCCGAGTCAGACTAATACAATACCCTGATCGACAAAAGAAACTCTGAATTTCTGATTTCTGATTCGAAATGATGTGCACCGAGAGATTTGGTGAAAGTAATTTTTGTGAGTGAGCAAAAAGCAAACTCATTATTAACCTGCTAGGTCCCAAGCCCTAGACCTAAAATTAATACAAGAGGAGTATTGGTTTTAGGAAGTGTGAGGGAATAATTTTGGTGTAATCGATTAAGTTCTTTTTAGTATTTTGAGGTCAGGAAATTAGAGAAAGATGATGAGCCACATGAGACAATATTCAGCACTGACTTGCTCGCTCGCTCGCTCGAACACGTTCCACGCTTTCAGTGTGGACGCCTGTTACATGTTTAGTATTGTTATTATTATTATGCTCTATTCCAGGGTGGCCCAAAAAGTAACAGTGTATTTCGGCTCCTCCTTTCTGTCTGAACGTCAGTCTGTGGTGGCACAAGACTACGTTATTCACGAGGAGTATATAGACTACATGCAGGTAAACTTTTCGGATTTTCAACCATATCCTTTTTCTAATGAAATAGTATCTGATGGAAGTTATTGCATTTTCTTTGTTATATAGGCGGTTAATTTTATGTTGTGTGTGTGTGGGGAGGGAGAGTGTGTGGGTGGGTGGGTGCGCATGTGTGCTTCAACTTCTCCTAGGGTATTTGATGGATTTGAGTGAAACTTGCCAAGTGAGTTCGGCTGGTTACTGGGAAGGTTTTCCACCATATACAATTTGCAGTCACGATTTTTAGGGAGGTCAGCCCCCCTTACCAAATTAAAATTTCTAGGGCAGATTTGACTTTGAAATTTTAGTACAAATTGTACAATAGGATAGTATCCGTAATACGATACTTGAGAGAGTGATTCTCCTCCCCTTCCCAATATAAAAACTCTCAGAAATAGGAGAAAGATCTGAAACAAACTTCTCACATGAGTTCGTCTGAATACTCCAAATGTCTTCCACCATATACAATTTTCCAACCTTGGTTTTTAGGGAAGCCCGGCCCCCACCGCAACCCACCAAATAATTTCTCAGAAATAATGAAAAGATGACGTACGAGTATATGGCTCTGATATCTTAGTACACATTGTACAATGGACTGAACTCTCATGCATAACGTGATACTTGGGGGTCGTGAACCCTAGTGATTCTTAAGGAGGTCAGCCTCCTCCCCCAAACAAAATAATCAGAAATAGGAGACTGATCACCTGGATTTCAAAGAAATCGTTAAACGTATCGCGGGATTGGATGTGCAGTTTCCTTGTTTTATCTGAAAGCACATCTGTTAATATTCTATAAGAGGTAGTTAGATAGATATAAATATAGGTAGTTAGATAGATAGATAGATAAAAATATAGGTAGGTAGATAGATGATGTTAAGTTCGACGATTTTGTTCAACTGAGAGATCTTCCATGTGTTAACCTGATAGTATAGCTAAAACCCTTTTTCTTCAGGGTTACGACATCGCCCTGGTCAAGTTAGAGAAGGAGTTAGATTTCAAGAGTGCCAACATCCAGCCCATCTGCCTGGGTCTGGAGGAGGACATTCCGTATGGTGGCATGGCAGTGGTTGCAGGATGGGGGTCTCTTAGTTTCGATAGTAAGTAATAATAGTGTGTATTTCTCGTTAATGCCTTCAGCTGGAGGACACTTTTTTTTTTTTCCTTGTTCTTCCTATATTCTTCTTATCCCCATGCGATTTTTTTTTTTCCTAGTGGTAGGTGGGGGTGCCCATCATCCACTCACTCGATACAGTTCTGCCTCTCTCTCTCTCTCTCTCTCTCTCTCTCTCTCTCTCTCTCTCTCTCTCTCTCTCTCTCTCTCTCTCTCTCTCCAGTGAGTGACAAGCCAAGATGTTTCGTGTACCCCGGGAAAACATTTAGTAAACCGGGTGGTAACCATATAACAAAATGACGCCCAGTGGTATAGTGAGTTTAGGCTCTCCAGCTGAGTGGAGCCTGTAAGGTTTTCCATCTGAGAAGTGGATGGAGTTCCCTGCATGCATAATACCAATCAGGGTAGAGACGCTGGTCACCATTTGTTAAATGTCGGGACTGAATAGCCTAATCCCAGACCGTAAAGTTCCTGTTTGTATGGGACAAATTAGGACTAAACTATAACGATGATAAAGTGTTCGAACTGAAGAGGTTATAATACAAGGACCTTATTTTCCTGCTTACCAACTGGGACAAGAATACAATGCAAATCTACGTCACATGATGGGATGGTTCCCCTCAAGCCAAAGATGTTATTTTTATGTTAAATGTATTAGTGTTTCGTCATTTGGAGAGGATGGAGAACGAGAGACTAACTAGAAGAGTGTATTTGGATGAGGTGAAGGGCCAGAGGAGGAGGGGGGGAAGACCAACACGGAAATGGTGAAGGAGAGGAGGAGGTGGAGACCAAGGATGAGATGGAGGGATGGAGTGGAGACATATATGAGAGAGGAGGGACTGAGTTGGAGCGAGGGCAGCCAAATGGGAGCACAGGGCAACTTCGAGGCGATTTGCTTGTGACCACCGTTAATACTATTTTGAGCGCGGTATCTCGTGAAACCATCAACGGCTTTCCACCAGACTTATGACCGTGATGTAATATGAGGAAATGGTGAACTGATTAGGTCAGCTAGGTCAAGGGGTCAAAGGTCAAGATCATGGGGTCGACTAAGTTATCCTAATGACTGCAATATCTAATGAACCCCCAAGAGGATTTCGACTAAACTTTTATTAGTGATACAGTATAAAAAGGCAATGAACTGATTAGGTCAGCAAGGTCAAGGGGTCAAAGGTCAAGGCCATATGGGTGTTGGGGCAATATTTCCTGAACCACTTGATTGAGTTCGACCAAACTTTCGTCAGTGATACAGTACGAGTATACAGGGACAATGTAACTGATTTGGTCAGCAAGGTCAAGGGGTCAAAGGTCAAGGTCATATAGGATCAACTTAGTTTATCTTTAGCCATACTTCAACCCAGAATTAACTCTATGGTGAGTCCGTGCACAATGCTTGGCGGAGGCATACCATTGCGTCGACAGCTCGAAGCCTGAATTCTCTTGGTGTTTCATTTTGTTATTTACTTTAGCGCAAACACAGAACCATTATATGCTTGTTTAGCTTTTGTGGAAAGCAAACAACAAAACAAAAATAACTTCAGTCAGAGAAAGAAGGTAAAACTATAGTGGGAAATGTTGAATTTGAAGAGCATATGTGTTTAACATATTTTCCTTCAAAAGCTAATCAACTTGACCACGTTCTGCTAGTTTGAGCATGTTCCATACCTTAGTGCGGATACATGTTGGCCAGTGTTATTACAAAAACACTGGCAAAGATAACGATGATGATGATGATGATGACAAAAGCGATGACGAAAATGATGATGACATTGACGATGATAATGCTGCTGCTAATGATGATGGTGATGATGATGATGATAATGATGGTGAGGATGACAAAATCAATGACAGCTGAGAAGAATAATGACGATGTTAAAGACGACGCTGATGATTATTATGATGAAAGTAATGATGCCGATGATGATGATGACAAAAGGAATGACTATTGTGATAATGATTGATGCCGATGCTGATGCTGCCGTAATGCTACATGTCCTCTCAGGCAGTGGACCCCCCATAGAGACCTTGCAAGAGGTGGCTGTGAACCTTGGCACAGAGGAGGATTGTCTTGATACTTACTCCAGGCTCTATATCAGTGCCATCCCCTCTACCATCTGTACCCTCAGCGATGACCAGGCTCCGTGTCAGGTGGGTCAGCAGTATTTTTAAGTATCATACACCCTCCTATCTTTTGGGGGACATTATATGGATAGGCTGTTCACTGAGGTCCCAGAACAATGCCAATATATCGGTTATTAATGGACAAACTTAATTGAAACTCCGTATTGACAACCTTTGTTCTGTGCCATTTCCATGCTGCTTTTGATAAACTTCTCGGCATCTGAATTTAAAGAGACATATGCTGGAAAAGAAATTATTCCCTCCCACTGACCCGGTGCTGAATGGACATCTTTTGGTCACCCACACTAATCCAGTTATCATGCTATACTCAAAAACTAATTGCTTTTTTTTTTTATTCCCCCGATTAACTAGGGATTATTTTCCTTGATGAGAGTTCACCTTAAGGGGAAATTATGTATAAACAAGCCTCACATTCCTGCTTAGTTAAAAGAAAATATCATCAGGAAGAATGTAGCCATCCATGTCAACTCGCTAGTTTAGAAAACTGGGCTCAATTACATTTAAACGGTTAAGAAAACCACTTTCAAAATTTAGTGTAGCTGAAAATAAATTGTACTGATGTATAGAGTGTAAGCACCAGATTTTATTTCAATCGGTTCATGAGTAACAAAAAAATAGTGACATTATTCTGGGCCCTCAGAGAAGTGAAACCCATTGTAGGCTACTTTCACATCCAGTCTGGGCGTACGGTTGTCGCTGTCTGTCTGGCCGAGGAGACTCATCACCTGCAGGCAAGACACCTCCCTTTCAAGGCTGTCCCATACAGAGAGCTAATGTTCCCTTTCGGCAGGCAGCTCCTCGCCACGGCAAGACGCGGGGAAGAGTGTGGAGGTTTTGTTTTTGGATGGACGCCCCATTTGCGTCACTCTACCTAGTTAACAGGGGCACCATAGTAGACTCAACATCACCCAGTTATTTGGTTATATGGTCACTACTCAGCTTTGTAAGTGGTTTCCTGGGTTACTGGAAACCATTAAGCTACGCACTCAGTGTAAAGACACCTAGAGTGGAAAGAAGGGTAATAAAAAGTAACAGGACGGATGGGAGAAATAGGAAGAGAGGAAGGCAGACAGAGAAAGATAATGATAAAAGTGTAGGAAGAAGCAGACGGCAATACATCAGCTGAGATGATGATGGTCTCTGCCATCTACCACACTGGGGCATACAGTAAACCATATACCGGTAGGTTGATCTCTGAGGTACAGCAGTTTTTCTACGAGTATGTTTTAAACCTTCACATCCGAATTTGGACATCGGCTATATACTGTAGGCTGTTCCCTGAGGCCCCACAGTATTTCTATGTGCCAGACACCTTCACATGCCATACCGGTGCTGGAGAAGGGTCTCTTCACGTGGTGACCTTGATATGACCGGACGAAATCATTGTCTTGTTTTACTAACGTCTTTCATCTTCTTTCCTATCCCCCGAAAAGAGGATCATGAACTGCCGAAGGAGAGCAGCTTTAGTCTCCAGTCCCCTGGGTTCTCACTGAGATGAGCCTAAGGTTGCAGCTACTACAACTCCTTGCCATAAGAACACGTCTGTTGTTACCAATGCACCATTTTCACGAGAAAATAAATGCTCTTTAGGAACACGCCTATCAAGCACAAGAGTCCTGAGGGCAGATAGTCCCTTTTTGCTAAGTCCTAGTCTTCAAAAATCGCGACTCGCAACAGTCAATGTTCCATCCAAATCCCCAGTGGTGCTTATGGGCGAACAGGGGGAAACGGGAAATCCTCTCATGAAGGGTAGGCTTTTATTTGTCGTGGATTGACGCCCAGTTTCGCTGACACTGGTTTTGTCTACGTTCACGGTGGTCGACAGTTCATTGAAATCTTTTGTGTTATTTGGTGTTATTTTTGACAGTTGAGTGTCAGCACTGCGTCTAATACGTGGTCTAAGCTGGGAATCATCAGGACGGGGGAGTTTTTAATGAACGTATAGTTGCAGTGAACTGTATAGTGGCTTTTGTTCTCCCATTTAGTATTCTCTCTCTCTCACACACACACACACACACACACACACACACACACACACACACACACACACACACACACTCACACATTAAGACTGTCATTAAGGGCTTTATGCATGTTAGTGTGCGACTGTAGAATAACTTCCCAGAGCGTGCTGGATCACTCCTTTTATCTAGTCGGAGATTTTCGTTCTCTTGGAGCTCGGTGGCAGAAGGAGGCAACGTGAGCCAACAAGCTTTCCGTAGAACATCTTCGTGAATATTTTAGTGTTAATTTCTTTTTATCTCTAATTTTCATATAGTTCAGTGTACTTCTCTGGGTGGCTTTAAACACTGAGTGAATCGTGTACTTTTTGGTTTTTAATGTTTTTAGCCTTGGGTGCGTTTGGTCAGCCTCGCTGATAGGGAACTAAGCCAGCCGAGGAACTAAGACAGGCAGTGAGCAAATTCATGCAACTAGCTATGTAGAAAACTACCAGGTTACGAACCAAGCTAGATAAGGATCTAAGGCACTTTGGTGAACAAATTCAAGTGTGGAGATAAGTCATGCAGTAAAGTAATACTGTAATACTGTATAATCATAGGAACAAAGCCCTCCACCCCTACAATATAGGGCATCCAACCCGGCCCGGCCCAATCCAACCTAACCTAACCTAGCTCAACCTAACCTAACCTAACCTAACCTAACCCAACCCAACCTAACCTAACCAGAGCAAAGTTAGCTTAGACAGATCCAACACAACCTAACCTAACCTAACCTAACCAAACCCAGCTCAACCCGTCCAACCTAACTAACCTAATCTAACCTAATTCAACACAGCCGTGGCCAGCCTAACCTAACCAAACCACACTTAGCCCAGACCAGCTCAGTCAGCCAAACCTAACCCAACGCAACCTAACCCAACCCATCTGAACCCATCCGGACGTAACCCAATCCAATCTAACCCAGTTTACTCTAACCCAGTCTAATCTTACCCAGTCCAATCTAACCCAGCCCAATCTAGCCCAACCCACTCTAGCCCAACCCAGTCTAACCAATCCAGTCTATCCAAACCCCATCTTACTCAGCCCAGCGTAACCAAACCCAATCTTATTCAACCCAGCGTAACCAAACCCAATCTAACAGAACCCAGCCGATCCCAATTCAGCCCATCCTAACCAAAGTAAACCGAGCCCAACCTAACTAACCGACCACAGTCCAGCCCAAACCAACCAAATTCCACCCAGCCCTGCCCAACTAAACCAAACCTAACCTAACTCAAACCAACCCAAACCTGCCTACCCTAACCAAATCACAC
This sequence comes from Coenobita brevimanus, assembly GCF_032717465.1. Taxonomy (NCBI): domain Eukaryota; kingdom Metazoa; phylum Arthropoda; class Malacostraca; order Decapoda; family Coenobitidae; genus Coenobita; species Coenobita brevimanus. Next base: position 4,699,633 of record NC_137065.1, on the reverse strand, counting down.
TCAGTCCAGCCCAGCCCAGCCCAACCCACCCCAACCCAGCTCTACCCATCCCAACCCAAACCAACCCGAACCAACCCAAGCCAACTCAGCCAAACCCAGCCTAACTTGACCACACCAAACTAAACCACACTAGACTTTACGCAGACCAACGTAGCCAACCCAGCTCAACCCAAACCAACCCAGATCAACGCAAACCAACCCCACCCAACCCAGTCTAACCTAACCACACCAAATTTAACCCAGGCCAACTTAACCAACCCAACTCAAACCAACCCAATCCAGCCCAACTCAACCCAGCCCAAACTAACCCAGCCTAACCTAACTAACAGGGTGACAGTGGCGGTCCTCTGGTGGCACAATTGTGTGATGATCGCTGGGTACAAGTGGGTATCGTGAGCACTGGGTATTGGTGTCTTGGCCCATCAATCTACACCAAGGTACCGGACTATCTAGACTGGATTGAGGAGCACATTGGCCACTACACCTGTTAGCCACGAGAAGCTGCATAAAACCGTGCGACTGAAGTAATAATGAAGTAACACCAGGCAACATTACCAATATATTATTTACAACACAAGTAATACCAGCTAACATTACCAGTCTCTAATTTACAGCAACCAAAATAACGGCGGTTACATTACTAGTCTATAATTTACAAGAACCTAAGTAACGCCAGGTAACGTCACTATGCCTTTTTTACTCTAAATTGGCCTGAAATTGCCATCAGTCCATCTTAAATGCCATGTAGTAACAAGAGATTAACACTGTACTATTGTGCTAGTCACGAAGAAGTGCTATGGGAAAGAAGTAGAGCCGAACCATTGTCTTCATCTGCCACTGAACTGCGTGATAAATGCTACAAATGGACAAATATCTGGGCCAAGTTTAAAACACTTCTTTTAGAGTATCCCATCACTTAAGATTCATAAATTTGTCCACTATGAGACGTCTATCTTAAACGAGTAAAAACGTCCAGGGGTAGTTTAAGTATAAGAGCTAACAAAAACATAAGAAAAGATAACTGTAGCAGGCCAACTGGCCCATGCTAGGCAGCCCCTGGAAGAGTGCAATGAAACAAATAGAATAAGGCAAAGACAGCAGAAATCGGCAGAAAAAGTGAGAAGGAACACCAAGAAGTATAGAAAAACTGGCGTGGAAATTTTATAGGAAAGTGGGAGAGGAGAAAAAGGACTACCATTGTGAAAACTGAAAAGGAAAAAGAATGTATCAGTAACGATTATTAGAAGTTTTTTTTATATTCCTCCCTTACTTGTCACATGCTTATTCAGCCTACGCTTAAAACTATCATATGTATATATGTTATTCTTGGAACTCTCTCTAACCCATATTTGTTATTGTACTGGACAGGGTGATGATTGTTCCATGTTGTGCTGTCACGTGTTTCGTTTTTTTTATAATACAGACTGAGGTGTGTTTTGTGTTTCATTACCTACCCATGTGTCAGTGATGTGGATGTAATGGAGGATCTTGCGTGTGTGTGTGTGTGTGTGTGTGTGTGTGTGTGTGTGTGTGTGTGTGTGTGTGTGTGTGTGTGTGTGTGTGTGTGTGTGTGTGCTAATTACTCTTACCTAATCGTATCTGTACAGGACTGAGTCAAGCTCGTACTGTCCCGTGTATTAAACCATTTTCATCATACATACACTTAAATTTATGAACATTTTTGGCACACTATTTCATTCGGTAGTGCATTCCACTATCAAATTGCCCTATTTAGGAAACTGAATTTCCTTACGTCTTTGTCATCTCTCATTTTATGCAGCTATTTGCAGTGTCCTCTTCCTGATGCCTCCCCATAGGTTATATACTGATTGATGTCTATGTGTGTGTGGGGGTTGGGGGTGGGAAGAAAGAGGAAGTGGGGTGAGGGATAAAGAAGGGGAAGTTGGAGATGAGGGAGAGAATGATGAAGGAAAAGAGTTTTAGGGTGAAAGAGAGGACAAGAGTGAGGGGAAGAGAGGGGAAAGTTGAGGTTAGGGGAAAAGAGGAGAAATTTAGGGTTGAGGGGAAAAGAGTAGGATGTTAGAGATAAAAGGAAAAGAAAAGGAAGTTAGGGGTGAGAGGAAAAGAGAAGGAAGGTAAGGTGAGGGGAAAAAGGGAAGAAGTCTGGGGTACGCGGTAAAGAGGGGGTGAGAGGCTAAGAGAAAGAAGTTAGGAATGAAGGAAAGAAAGGAGGAAGCTAGGAAAGAGGGGAAAAGAGGAGGAAGTTAGGGGTGAGAACCAAAGAGGGGTAGTGAGGGATGAAGGGGAAAT
>NC_137065.1:4642362-4694862 GCF_032717465.1 Coenobita brevimanus | reverse complement strand
ATGAGCATGGACTATGTTATTTAGCTTGTCACGGATTGGGGATTCTATCTTCATATTTAATTTTAATTCATGACCTGGATTGTAATTTTTTCCTTTCTCATTATTTGTTTTCTGGATCCTACCTCCCTTCACGCTTAGGTGAAAAAAAAAAAAAAAAGCTGCTGCTGCTGCTGCTGCTGCTGCTGCTGCTGCTGATGATGATGATGATGATTATGATGATAATGATGATGAACGCATTGCCTGAATTTTCTTTATTTTCGACAACTTTAAATCCTATACAGTACATAACTTTAAAATCTGTAGGAAAATACTGTGCCGGAGGAAACGCATTAAGCGAAATTGAAAACTTAAATTATAAAGCTTGTACCTGTATGTCCCAAACAGAAACGATCATTGCTCAAAAATAAAGGAGGCTTGGATTAATATCTATCGATTGCACAAGAATGTCATTAAAACAGACAATCAGATCGTAATGAGTCTCAGTCTTCCCCTAAATACGGTAATAAATAAATAAACAAATAAATACACATGCTACAGTCGATGTTATACCAAGGTCAGAAACAGTACTCCGGACACACACACACACACACACACACACACCTCGTCTAATGGCGTGACCACACATGTGCTAGAACAAGTATTGGCAACATGTAAACAACACAATAACGAACAAGCTGCAAACATGCTGGGAACAGCAGCGTCCAGATCATGTTGGCAACATCATGATGAAGTCTCAGCTGCCTCGTATGGACACGCTTATCCCATCATCTCTGCTACCAGCAAGTTTGAAGTTGCACTGTAACATGTCTGCATATTTCTGACCAAATACTGTTGTATACATGTATCCACAAATGTTGCCAGCTGTGTTGTTAACACATGTTCGAGCACACGTGTGGACGCGCTAAGAATAACTAACTCATGAATCGAACTCGGCTTCTCCCAAATTACCGATTAACAGTTATAAGAATACACCAGCACAGCACAGACTATGTATACAACCGTCAGAGCCAGAAATTAGAGTCAGCCATCATAAAATCATATACGCCCATTGCATCAAGCATTCTAGGTAACAGATCCTATATTTTATCCTTTTTGTTTCTTGCCCTGGCCACTATTGATAGCAGTGGGAAACTGGGTTAGGGAGCTGTTGTTTTTGATGATGGTAATTAGTATTATTATTATCATTATTATTATTATCATTATTATTATTATTATTATTATTATTATTATTATTATTATTATCATCATCATCATCATCATTATTGTTATTGTTATTATTATCATTATTATTATTATTATTATTATTATTATTATTATTGTCATTTTATTATTATTATTTCTTTATTATTTATTTTATTTTCATTAAAAGCATAGGCAAGCCGAAATAGGAAATGAAGCCTCAAGCGAGGTTCAGTGTTTCAGTCAGGGTCAGTGATGTAGTGCTGAGGCATAGCTGTCAGGTGGGAGGGTCACATCATTCTCTCTCTCTCTCTCTCTCTCTCTCTCTCTCTCTCTCTCTCTCTCTCTCGTGAATAATAACTGCTATCTACAATTTGCACTTTGAATTAACAATTGGTGCTTTATGAAGGCTTGTTGTTGTTTGATTCATCCCAGAGTTGTTGTAGGTCATTAAAATCACCTCAGAAATTTAACGAATGGAGGAGACTTGCAATCTGGTGTTTGGGATTTTTAATTTTTTTCCTTCTTCTGTTCATCTTCTGTTAAGAAAGCAGCAGGACTGAATAAGTAAAATGTCTGAATAATGAAAGGGTTATCACTCACGATTAAGGATAACTATACTGTAACACTTTCACTAACCCCAGGTAGACACCTCGCCCCTCTCAGCTCAGTTGATGGGCAAGTGTAATCGGAGTAAAGGGTCACTCTGATAAGTAACCAAGGAAACTCATTCCTGCCTCATAACTGAAGCTCAGCAAATTTCATACAAACACTACTTCCAATTCATGTTGTGGGAGTGGCCCAGTTCCGTCGGATAAAAACAAACCAAATAGTACCTAAAAGGATGGAGGGGGCTGTATGTTTTTCCCTACTGAAAATAATCTTAGGATCAGTAGGAAAAGTACAAATTTCATAACTAAATATTACAGACTCTTTATTTGTTGACAAAAAGCAAAATAGGCACAAGTAAATGAAGAACTAGTGGAAAGGTATTTCACTGGTCTGATACTTAAAATTTATAAGAATACATGCAAGTACTCGTAAATAATGCAAGCGTTATTTACTAAAGTCGAAATAACTGAAAACATTTCAAATGCAAACCTGAATGTCAAAGGTGCTTACATGCTGCCGTCCAAGTGAGTTAAAAACTAATTATAAAAATAATGTATTGGTGTTCCTGTAGTACAGTTAAATCAAGTGATGAAATAAATGTAGAGTAATGTTAATGTCTTTAAATACTGCAGTCAAAACAGCCCTTTTAAATATAAGCAAACCGTGAGGGAGCTATTTTTCCCGTTCTAAAACATGATCAGATTCAAAGAGGAGGTACAACTAAAACAGAAATTTATTGTGTTAAAAAATTACTTAATATGATCTGCAAGTCTCAAAATTTTCTCATTCTCTTAAAACGTTTAGTTCCAACGTAAGAAAAAATATACATTGATTTCTAATTACTATAATCAAAGAATTTGACAACAGTAATACTATAAAAAAGAAAATGAACAGGACAAAGGTGTTTAAATCTGATCGAAGCAAGTTTCAAAAGATAAGTGAATTGAAATGCAAAATGATTCCTTATTTCTTAAAGAACATGCTACAGTTTGTTGAAGGAGAGAGAAAGAAAATAACACAAATCAGGATCTGCTTTCGCTTTTTAGTGCAGTGATACTATTTATTATTATTATTATCATTATTATTATTTTATTTTTAACTTCCCACATCCCTTTGAGAAGTTTTATTCTTGTCAGTATTATTATTATCATTACATATTTTAAAACAGCGATATTTCAAAGGCTCTTCAGCCAAGAGACTTCAAACTTGGTCAACTCAGTCGGACAGTTTTCCGCTTCTCATGGTCAAATACGGTGGCAATCCATCAACCGGACCTCCGGATATTATGTGAAACACATAAAAGTGAGTCAGACACTCTGTTTCATCCGTCGTGACGTGAATTTACGTCCTCACATGATGTGCACTCATATCCCAGAGACGTAAATTAACGCGGCAACATTGCAGTGCTGAATGGGTTCCAGTTAGTTAATTTTTCTCTGATATCACCTAGGGTCAAAAAATGAGACTTTTCCTGATTTTCTGGATGACACCTAATTTTCCATAAAGGATTAAAGCTACAGCCACCAAACTTGGTAGACTTATAAACTGTGATGAGCTGAGGTGACATGCACAAGATCAGTGACCTTGACAACAAGGTCCCTTTAGAGCTCGGTTTCTACTATGGTCCTTTCGCAGCAAGAAGTCCGTTCAGGGTGTGGCAGAAGTTGGAATTCCCCCGAGTGCGACGTTGCCAATTTGACCACCAATTATCGGATTATCACTGTCTTGTATTGTATACCCCCATCCCACCTGTTTCTCTTTCCCTCTCTCTCTCTCTCTCTCTCTCTATATATATATATATATATTCATATATATATAAAATATATATATATATATATATATATATATATATATATATATATATATATATATATATATATATATATATATTGTATATATTTATTATTTATTTTCAACTTTTTTTCCAGTCACCACCTATGAGGTATTTTAAAGTCTAGGTGAGCGATTTTATTTTTCGATGGTTTCTCACCTGTTTGAGGCCTAATCCTCTCTCTGACTGGGTACCACTGCCCAGAAAACGTCGGCGTGGTTCAAGAACTTGACTTAGGAAACTGAAAGCACCGCCAACATAGTCCATAGACGGATTCATTCAAATCGTTCCAGTTAGTTAATTCTACAAAGTGATACTCAAAGTACTATATACCTTCCTGATTATTATGACACCTAATATAAAAAACAATTTCAAAGCTAGCCACCAAACTGGGAAATAAGAGAGAGAGAGGCATGTACTACGGTTGATTTGGCAGCATCACTAGAGGCGATTCACCAGGTGGGCCCCACCCTGAACGGACTTCTTGCGGTGAAAGGACCATAGGCAGTGGCTGTGGGAATTTTTCCCCGTCAAAATTGCACCTGGACAATTTTACAGTGTTCTAGATTTTATTATTATTATTATTATTATTATTATTATGCTATTCCTGTTTGCAAAATATTTTCTCAGTTAGAAGGTAGACTTTCAGGCTTGAGATATAACTTATGGCAACCTCTTCATTACGAAAGAGCTTTCCTGAACTGATGAAAATCGTCAGATGAGAGGAGGAGTGAATTAAGGAGTGAATGTAGTGCACATGATGCCGATAAGAGTCAGTAGCCACACTCTTTTAGTTATAGTTCTTTTGCTCTAGCTTCGTCCAGATTATTGTTTTCTGCGGCATGTTTCATGTAATTCGGTGGCAAAGGACAACGCATAGCATTTCTTCCTGGCCATTGCCGGGATACACAAACACGCTTATGATCATTGCGTCGCAGTTCAGGTGTAATATAGGTGTTTTGATTCAATTTCGAGTCAACAGCCGTTTTGATTGAGATATAAGGTGGTGTGATCCGTTTTTGATTGATGTATCAGGTGTTTTCGTCAGTAGGTGTTCTGATCCACGCAGTAGCTAAGTTTAAATAACTTATGAGTCAGTAGTTTGTTTTGATCAGTATAGAAAGTATCAGTCGCTGTTTTGATCCCTGTATAAGGAGTTTAGATCAGCAGGTGTTTTGATCCATGTATGATGCCTGGAACCACGGTCTGACTCTCTTCTTCTTCATTTCTGCAACATTCGTTGCCTTTCCTCTAACTTTCGCTCTGTTGAGCACCACCCCTCCCTCTCTAAACCTCACCTTCTTTTTCTAATTGAGACTCAGCTGTCTGAGGCAACTGACAGCAAACTCTTTTCTGTATCCACCTACTTTCTTTGTACTCATTTCAAAGCCAAAGGTGGCTGTTGTGTATATATACACAACAACTTATCTTGCTCTCGTGTTCCTGAACTCGATTCTTCTGTATTCTCTACACTCTGGCTTCGGCTTTCCTGTCATTCTCTGACTAAATATATCTGTGCTGTTTACTCATCTCCTAATTCTACTGACTATCAAAAATTCTTTGACTATCTTACTTCTATGATGGATCACATTCTATCCATTTCTCCTTTCTCTGAACTCTCCATTCTTGGAGATTTCAATGTTCACTACCACCTTTGGCTCTCCTCTCCTTTCACTGATCTACCTGGTGAACATCCCTACACCTTTTCTATCCTTAATGACCTAGAGCAGCTTGTACAGCACCCTACCCGTATCCCTGACTGCCTTGGAGAGAGCTCCAACATACTTGACCTCTTCCTTACCACTAATCCTTCTGCTTACACTGTTAATCTTTTCTCTCCGTTGGGCTCCTCCGATCACAACCTTATCACCTTAACCTGTCCTATCACTCCGGTACAGCCTGCAGACTCTCCAAACAAACGTCGTCTGTGGCACTCTGGAGCTGCAGATTGGGAGGCCCTTAGGCAGTACTTTGATTTTCCCTGGAATGATTATTGATTCCATGGCCAGGAGCCATCTGAGTGTGCCTTGCGTATTACGGAGGTTATTCTCTCGGGCATGGAAGCATACATTCCTTTCTCATATCCTTTGACTAATGCAAGAGAGCCTTGGTTTAATCACGCTTGTTCTAATGCTGTCCGCAACAAAGAGAGGGCCTATAAAAGGTACCGGAGCCAACCCACCCCTGAATCACATCTTTTATACGTTTCTGCCCGGAATCGTGCTAAGTCTATTCTTCGCTCTGCTAAAAATAATTTCATCCGTACAAAATGCTCTCAACCCTCTAACTCGAATTCTTCCCGCTCCTTCTGGCACCTTGCCAAATACCTTTCTAACAACTTTACCTCATCATCCTTCCCTCCTCTTTTCTACTCTGATGGTTCTGTAGCTATTTCTTCTACTGATAAAGCAGATCTATTTGCTCAGACTTTCTCCTCCAGTTCCACCTTAGACGATTTCGGTGCTGTTCCTCCATTACTTCCCCCCTCTTACTTCCTCATGGCTAACATTAAAATTTCTTCAGGTGATGTATCTTCTGCCATCACAGGCCTCAATACTAATAAGGCATATGGGCCTGATGGAGTCCCTCCTGTTGTTCTCAAGAACTGTGCTTCTGTGCTTACACCCTGCCTAGGCAAACTCTTTCGCCTTTGTCTGTCAACTTGTACCTTTCCTTCTTGCTGGAAGTTTGCTCTCATTCAGCCAGTCCCAAAGAAGGGTGACCATTCCCAACCCTCTAACTATCGTCCAATTGCTTTAACATCCTGTATCTCAAAAGTTTTCGAGTCTATTCTTAATAGAAAAATTTTAAAGCATCTTTCCTATCACAACCTTCTTTCTGATCGTCAGTATGGGTTCCGTCAGGGACGCTCCACTGGCGATCTTCTCACCTACCTTTCAGACTCCTGGTCATCCTCCTTTCGGGACTTTGGCGAAAGCTTTGCCATTGTACTTGACATCTCAAAGGCTTTCGATCGAGTCTGGCATAAATCTTTAATTTCCAAACTGCCCTCTTACGGTTTCTATCCTTCTATCTGTGCCTTCATTTCTAGCTTCCTTTCTGGTCGTTCTATAGCCGCTGTTGTAGACGGCCATCGTTCTTCTCCTAGATCTATCAAGAGTGATGTTCCTCAGGGCTCTGTCCTATCACCAACTCCCTTCCTTTTATTCATCAATGACCTTCTAAGCTGTACATCTAACCCTATCCACTCATACGCTGACGACCCCACCCTTCACCTTTCCATATGATTCCCACAACGTCCATCTCAGCAGTTACTTCAACAAACAAGGGATGAGGCTATGGTACACCTAATGTCTGACTTAGTTCGTATCTCTGACTGGGGTAAAAATAATCTTGTTGTTTTTAATGCATCAAAGACTCAGTTTTTGCACCTATCAACCCGACAAAATCTTCCACAGGTATACCTACTAATGTTTAATATTATTCAGCTTAATCTGGCATCATCGTTGAACATGCTTGGGATTTCATTTACTCGGAACTTATCTTGGAAAGATCATATTACATGTCTTGTAAAATCTGCTTCTAAGAGATTGGGTGTGCTAAGCCGACTCCGTTCCTTCTTTACCCCTGCTCACTTGTTGACTCTATACAGGGTTTTTTTCAGCTCCTGCGTGGAGTACAACTCTCATGTGTGGGGAGGCTCCTCACATACAGCTCTTCTCAATAGGGTGGAGTCAAAGGCTTTTCGTCTCATTAATTCTCCCCCTCTTACTGACTCCCTTCAACCTCTATCTCTTCGTCGCACTGTTGCATCTTTATCTCTTTTCTTTCGCTACTTCAATGGTCACTGTTCCTCTGAACTGTCTGCATGCATTCCTCTACCCCTACGACGGGTGCATAGCACCCGTCTAGCAGCAAACTCTCACACCTTTTCTGTCCAACTCTCTAATGCAAGAGTTAACCTTTACTCCCAGTCCTTCATTTATGCAACAGGTCAACTCTGGAACTGTCTCCCTCTGTCTGTATTTCCTGCTTCCTATGATCTCCAGTCTTTCAAACGCAGTGTGTCCATCGTTTTCGTTTTCGTTTTTAAAGGCTCCAACATGCTTGCATGTGTCGGCCTTGGTCACCTAATGGCGGCTCTCCACGCTGCACGATCCATTGCAGCCTCCCTGTTCAGTCCCTTAACCCTGAGGCCACACTTAATGACCTCGTCACATGTCTTTCTCGGTCTACCCCTCATAACCCCACCCCCAATATTAACACTTCTCACCTTCCTCACCCAGTTATCATCCCCCATCCTCTCCACATGTCCAAACCATCTCAATCTACCTCTCCGCATCACAACACCAATACACTCCAGTCCCATCCTACCTCTCATTTCTTCCATTGTAAACCCAGCCCCTCCAGGCCTTGGACGCAGGGACACACTGCACATCCACCTGATCATTGTCATTTCTGTACGACTGAGCCGGCGAATATCTTCCTCCTTCACTGCCCAGGTCTCACTACCATACAGCATTTCACTCCTAACACATGCTGCATACAAAGACCCATTAGCACATAGGGAGAGTCCTCTCAATGTCAGGAGAGGCAAGAGCTCTCTGAAGTTCTTCCAATCACTTCTCACCCTAGCCATAGAGCTAGCTCCAGCCCCACCTCCAGCACACAACATGTCTCCCAAATAACAAAACCCTTCCACACACTCAAGAGATTCACCAGCAAGTTCAATCCTTTCACGTCTGACAATCTCCACCTGCTCACCCCGACACGCCGTACACATAAAATCAGCATTATCTCAGTCTACCTCTGATACCACTACATCTCTTATGCACCCATTTATCACAAACACCACACAAGATGGAATTACTTCCCACGCCCTTGTGGCAAACTGCACATGACCACTCTCCCTCGTCTTTGACAGTACCGCCACCAACCCTAGATATCGTCACTTTTGTTTTATCTGCATTTACCCTTAAACCCTTGTGCCCCATACCATCTCTCCACTTCCTAAACCTTTCCTCTGCCTCCCCCTCGTTCTCTGCAATCAACACCAAATCATCAGCATACAACTCCCACGGGAGTCCGTTTCTAAAGTCACGTGAAAGGGCTTCAAGTACCATGATAAACAACATGGGACTCAAGACTGACCCCTGATGCACATCAACATTCACGTAAAACTCATCACTCAAATCTCCATTCACTCTTACCTGGGTGTGAGCACCCACATACAGAGCCATAACCACCCTAACCAGCCACTCCTCCAAGCCAAGCTTTCTCATTGCCCACTTCACCACCTCTCTAGGGACTCTGTCAAAGGCCTTTTCCAAATCAACAAAAACAAAATAGAGATCCCTTCTCCTACCAATATATTTTTCCTAAAGCTGTCGAACAATGAATATAGCATCAGTGGTCCCCCTACCTGGCATAAACCCAAACTGCATCTCATCAATATTCACTCTTTCTCTAATCATACATTCTAAAACTCTCTCCATTACCTTCATTTTCTGATCTAAAAGCTTTATACCTCTATAATTTCCTCTTTCCTGGGCATCACCCTTCCCTTTATGCACATTTACAGTTACACTCTTCAGCCAATCATCTGGGACAACACACTCATAAATAATCCTATTTATCAGGTCAGTGACTAACCTCACCCCTAAATCGCCTGAGGCCTTCAACATTTCGGCAGTCAACCCAGACACACCTGCTGCCTTCCCCACCTTCATCCTGCCTATTGCCTCACTCACAGTAGCAGCATCAATCAAAGGCCAAGGGCCAGACACTGGATATGCTGGCTCCAAACCTTCCCTGTTCCAGTCAAACTCCCCATTCAACAACCGGTTATAATGCTCTCTCCATGCATCTTTAATATCCTCACTGTTCACCACTACCCTTCCTTCATCACTATTTACACATTGCTCACCTATAATATCCCGATTATCCCTCTTCACCTGACCTGCCACCGTAAATATCATATTTTTCCTTTCCCCATGATTTAGGTTATCAAGTAATAGTCTCTGTGACTCAGACTTTGCCCTGTATACCTCTCTTCTAGCCCTTCGCTTGGCAGCCAAATATTCCTCTTTGCTACCACCCTTCTTCCATTCCCGGAAAAGCCTTCTTTTATCCTTAACTGCAGCTTCTACACCCTCATCCCACCACCAAGTTACTTTATGTCTTGGTGGTCCTCTTGTCCAACCGCATGTTACATCAGTAACTCTCAAGAAATTGTTCTTGAGGGCTCTGTACTGTTCATTAACGCCACAGTCTATCTACAGCTCCCTGTTCAGCCACCACTCTCCTCAACTCGCTATAGAAGGCATTCCTTACTACTTGGTTTTTCAGCTTCCGTATTTTCCTCTTAGGTACATAAGTCCTCTTTTTCATCACTTGTTCTTTAAGCACCATATCACAAATCAATAGTCTGTGCTGCTGCACACACTCCTCACTTCGAGGCATCTCGAAATGAATGGATCTTGAATTTGGCTCTCTCTTGTATTTTGTTTTTCTCTTGGAGGGAACTTTTTTGCGGGTTCGTTGCCTTTGGTTCCTTCTTCCTCACATTAAAAAAAAAAAATGAGTTTTGATCAGCAAGTGGATCGATTAGTACGTGTTTTGGTCAGTAGGTGTTATCATCAACATAGGTGTTTTGATATATGTTTAGAACCACGTATAGGGTGTCAAGATGGACGTACAAGGGCTCAGCAGGTGATGGATCCGGTGTTGGCGATGATCCAGTCCGTGTAGGCGGGCACGCTGGTGTAAACGCTGGGAGTGTTAGGCTCAGCGCACCCTCTCCCGAAGCTCACTATGCCGATCTGTGCCCACCGCCCATTGCACAGCTGTACCACCATGGGCCCGCCGCTGTCACCCTGTTGAGGTAGAGTATACCCGAATAAGATAAATAGACAAATAAATGAATGACTAAATAATAAAAATTGTCCATAAACCTCGTGACGCAAGGGCATTTTCTCAGACGCGTTTTTATTTTTTAGTTTTGTTTACCCTAATAAAATGGGTTTGAATAATTGTTCTAAATATTGTTCAAACCCCCACCCCCTGCACTCTGGCTTAGTTTACCACCTGCCTTAGTTTCGCACTTGGCTTAGTTCCCCATCTGGCATTGTTTTCCACCTGGCTTAGTTCCTCACCTGATATATTTCCACACCTGGCTTAGATCCCCACCTGGCTTAGTTCAGCACCTAGCTTAGTTCCCTACCTGACGTACTTTTCCACTTGACATACATCAAGCTTTTCTAAAGGCCAATAATTTTTCAGAGTTTGAAAGACTGTAAATATTACACCTTCAAAAGAGAATTAAAATCAATTGAAAAAAAAAAATCATTCAGAGAAGTCTGGAGTCATTACCGTATGTTTTATCTTCTTCAATCCATTGACTCTCTCTCTCTCTCTCTCTCTCTCTCTCTCTCTCTCTCTCTCTCTCTCTCTCTCTCTCTCTCTCTCTCTCTCCCCAGACGGTTTTGTTGAATCTAAGATATACATCTTGAACTGAGGGAATAAAACTAGCTTCCATTAGCCATCTCAGTATAGCAGGACTATCCTGAAGTAAAAAAAATCATGTACACAGCAAAAAGGGAGAAAAGGAAAAAAAAAGTTGAGAAAAGTAAAGAAAAAGAAAGAATGTAAGAAAAGCATTCGGGAGCCGAATGCTAATCGCCTGTTAGAATATGTTGTTGGCCAAGTCCAAGATTTTGGCCATATCTTGATACCCTGAAGGTTTCATGTTGATAGCTGAAACCGTTCATGAGATAAAATGGTGCTAAAGGCAGGCTATAAAAACCAGTTGACCTTTGGCAGCCATTTTTGATGAACTTGGCCTTGACCCCGAGTGCCCATTTTCGAACTCGTCCAAGATTTTGGCCATATCTTGATACCATGAAGGTTTCATGTTGATAGCTCAAGCCATTCATGAGATATAATGGGAAAAGATGCACACACACACACACACACACACACACACACACACACACACACACACACACACACACACACACACACACACACACACAGGCACACAGTGGCAGGCAATAACATAATTGCTCCGCCTTCTAATGGCGGGCGATAAAATGGAAAGGCATCATCGTTGACAGCGAAGTTAACAGGGACAACTCTGGGATTTTCTTCCGGATAACGATAGGCGATAATGTTCAGCAGAGAAATGAGACATAGGAGCATGAGAGTGTTTATACCCCACCCGGCATGCGTCCTTGGAGGGCGTGAGGGTACAGATGACGTTGTTGTTGGGCAGCTGTATCAGGGGTGCACACCGCTGAAGGCTGATTACGTGCAGCACCACCTCCTGTAGGTTGTTGGGTGTGTTCGAGTCTGCAACACCATCAGAGTTTAGTTTAGTTTTGTACTTAATCATACTTTCTGCAGCACTAGTTCATTTAATATACTTTTTGTTGTCAAACCCGCAACACAAGGTCATTTAATATGCTTTTCATAACATTTCATTTTTTTAATCTGTCCAGTTCTGAAACCATGAAATTTTATTACTCACCACTTTTCACCCCCTTCATGCCGTTACACAGTCTAGTCATCCTTTTTGTCTATTTACCCCTTTATTCTAGTCACCACCTATGTCTCGTCACCCGTTTAGTCTCCTCACTGCTTTATGTCGTTACCCCTATGGTTTAGTCATCCCATACGACTAATGACCCATTACGGTAGTCGCTCCTTTAATGCAGTTATCCCTTTATTGTTGTCACCCCTTTAGACTTTTCCCCCAGTAATATTGTAGTTACTCATCGACGCTCCTCAATCTCATTATATCCCATGCAACACCATCACTATTTAGTCTAGTCACACCTTTCAACACTTCTCTACTGTCTGATAGTTTTCTTTCTTGTACTATAAACATGCTATACCTTTTTACTCTAACTTAGCCCAAAATTGTCATCTTTCCATCTTGAATGCTGATTTTTTGAAATGGATGGACACTAGAATATGTCAGTAGCGAAGAATTGCTACGAAAATAATGTAAAGCTGCAGCGTTGTTGCTCTCTATTAATGAACGACAGAAAAAAAATGCAAAAAGGACACAACTCTATAACTAATTTAGGTAAAAGGACTATGGTTTCAATATCCGGTTCAGATATAGGACATCGTATTTATTTTGTTATCTTCCTATGACTTATTCAGCAGGGGAGAGACTTTTCTAACTGGAGGGGTTAGAAATGGCCTTCATCAAAACTTCAGTAACAGAGGTCACTTCTGAAGCTGAATAAATTCCTTTGGTCGCAGGAAGAATAATATCAAGAATAGGTCATGACACTGAAGGGGATGACAATTGACAGCAACTCACTAGGGTTTAGTTTAGTCCCCCCTTTCATCATACAACAATACTCTCTTTCCTTCACCTCCTGTATTGAAGCTTGGGGTCCTTCAAGTGGTCGCACAACTATAACTGGGTTGTACATCAGCTTTGTCATACAAATAAGCTATCGTTCAACCCCATCCCTCTCCCCTGTGATGAAGATGGTAGGCTGCAGGAGGTTAGCTGAAGCCTGCAGTTCACTTGAGTTCACGTTTCAAGTGAACCTACAGCAGCAGCAACAACAACTACAACTATTACTGTTACTACTGCTACCACTACTATTACTACTACTACTATAACGAAGCTCTTATTTTTTCCTCTTCAACTTTCTATTCTCTAATTACTATAACTTGGTTTTAAATTCTCTCCCCCTCTTCAGTGCTCATATGGAGCAATATATCAACACTGTAGGATGTTGAAGTTCACCAAGAAAACTATGGGAAGGATGAAGAACCGTAGCACTGTCTTTTTTTGTCATGTAGCTACATGAAATAAGCTGCAAAAGGACGAACATCTGGGCCAACGTATATAAAAATCATCAGTTAATCACTTATGGTATTGTTATGCCGGTAGGATTAGGGTAGTGTTTTATATCTGGAGGAATATTCTAGAAGTTAGGTGTTGAGCTGTAGGATTAGGTTAATGATCTATCTGGAGATGTGAGGAACATTTTGAAGAGTTCAGCATGTCTGATTGTTTCCTCTCTCTTACCTAAGGAATTAGTTCTTGACATTATTGTCACTGTGCATTGTTAATTTACGTGCATTATTGCATCAGAAAATGTGAGTTCTCTACTAGATCATTCTGGGCTGCACTGGTAGGTGGAGTCAGAAGTGTTAAGACTGTCCCTTATCGATGAGGAGTTCAGTTCGGTTTAAGCAGTGTGCCGGCTCAGTTCAGTAAGCCAAGGAGTAATGGACCACTAGTTTGTGTGTCACAGTGAGTCAGAGCCGGTCAGACAATGAAAGTCAGAGGAAGTAATGGACTTTCGATGAACAGTGAATTAGAAAGGGATCTTTGTATGCGGCATGTGTTGGGAGTGTAATACTGTAAGGTAGTGAGACTTGGGCAGTAAAGGAAGAGGATATTAACAGGCTCAAACGTACAGAAATGACAATGATTAGGTGGATGTGCAATGCGTCCTTGAGTGCAAGGCCTGGGGGGGTTAGGTATACGATGGAAGAGTTGAGAGGTATGATGGGACTGGAGTGTATTGGTGTTGTGATAAGGGGAGGTAGATTGAGGTGGTTTGGGCATGGGAGAGGATGGGGGATGATAATTGGATGCAGAAAGTGAGAAGCGTTAATATGGGGGGTGGGGTTGCGAGAGGTAGACCAAAAAAGACCTGGGACGAGGTCAGTGACCTCAGGGTTAAGGGACTGAACAGGGAGGCTGCCAGAGATCGGGCAGCATGGAGAGCCGCCAATAGGTGACCAAGGCCGACGCATGCAAGCATGTTGGAGCCTTCAAAAACGAAACGAAACAGACGGAGTGAGTTGTGTAAGCTGGAGCTTAGTTTTTCGCCAGTGAAAAGTCGGTGAGTCAGTGACAGTGATTCAAACAGTGAGAGTAATCAGTGAAGGACGTAATAGTCAGACAGAGTCAGTATGTTGAAAGTTAGTCAGCCTGTGAATGAGTAGTACTGAGTGAAGGACAGGGTTAGTGTGAGAGAGAGAGAGAGAAATAGAAATAAGGCTATTGGAAGGTATAGCCAAAAAATATATATACTATATATAGAAATTAGGAATTTATTTACATATATGTATTAGAATATGAAATTAGGGAAGTAAGCTGTATGATAAGTGAAACAAATCCAAAGAAAATTAGTTGTGAGTAAAGTTATGACAAGTGTTATAATAAAAATTTTCTAGCTTAAAAAGTGTTTTATGTTGTAAGTGCAGCTACGGTGAAGTTTTTAACCCTTTGTGTCTTTTCTCCACACACCACTGTGTACAAAGCGCCTAGAGAATTGACAACGGCAAGGAAACGATCGTCTAGCCAGCGCCTTAGCCAGGGGCGTGAGCATGTGGGACACGGACTCTGCACACCACCAAAAGTTACCCCTGTTCTCCACCTCCTCATTCTCAACACCAGCGCCTGGCCTTCAGGGGTTATTTGCGTTACACAAAGAACTGGTGAGTCTTTTGATTGTTTATTTAATGTTCTAGGTCTAATATTAACTGAAATATGACGTCTTGAAAACAGGCAATTTTGTGAATTTCCCCCGCGGCAAAGTCAGTATATAGCTAAGGCTTAAGGGTTTAAGGTACGAGTCTGGCACCATATTTAAGCTCCGATTAAATTCCATATCATAGGTTTTTAAGCGTCATCTGGGGTTTAAGGTTTAACCCATGATTTTAAATAATGTAGTGCTTATTCAACAACCTCGCCGTGGGAAAATCACCAGTTCGAGGCTGTGTACCAAATGGGGATGATGGATCCCTTCAGTGTATGGTTTGTACTATTCCCGTAGGGCAGCCCCACAGGAGTAGTTGCTTACCTGTAGTTGACAGGTCTGCTTTTCCAGACAGACCGTGGCTGGGACGCAACGGCAACACATTAGAGCAGGAAGCACATTCATCCAGTGAGTTCAGTGAGGGTTATAGGAATAACTGTTATGGTTACTATAGTTGGCTCTTTCATTTTGGTTATGTATTTTTACACACGCGCTCTCGGAGGGGGGTGTTATATTTTCATCAGTGTGTGTGTGTGTGTCACGATAATGAGGGTAATCTTCATGATGGTAATGATGATAACGAATAATAATAAAAATCATCATCATCATCATCATCATCATCATCATCATCATCATCATCATCATCATCATCATCATCATAATAATAATAATAATAATAATAATAATAATAATAATATACACACTATCAAGGTCAAGTCGGCCCCAGCCAGTGACGACTGCCTGTGTGCCTGGAGCGTAGTCTGAGTTTAGGCCGAGACAGATGGGCTGGATGAGGGGGTCGTTTTCGAAGCGTAGGTCATTCACTAGTTCGATTAGGGCGATGTCGTCATGCTGGGAGGACAGAGAGGGGTGAAATGGAGAGTGAGAGGGAGGAGGGTGAGAGGTAAGAGCAGAGAGAGGAACTGGTAACAGACGAGAGGAGGGCAGGTTGGAAGGGCCCAAGTAAGATGCGAGGAAACACAGAAATGAGAGAGAGAGAGGGGGGGGGGGGAGGCATGGACGAATGAGGGTGAGGGATGAGAGAAAAACTGTATGGAGAAAAAGTGGATGAAGGAAAAGGTAGAGGTGTAGTGACATAAGGAGAGGTAAAGGGAGAGTATGGAGTAGGGAGGAGAGAGGGAGCAATGAGGGTAGCTCGAGAGAGGAAGGGCGAGGGAAGGTGAGGGGATGCCACTCCTCCCACAAGACAAGACGCGGGAATAAGCGATAAATTAAGATAATGATTAACAAGAAAAGCGAAAATATCAAAAAATCAGTAACAGATGAGAACGAAGATAAATATTTTACCTTCTGAATACGATGATTAATATTTTATTCTGTACTTTTGTGTGACTGCTGTCGTAGCGTTCTTCTCTTTAGTGTTGAGGCTGAGCACCTTGAAAGCTGCCCCAGAGTATTAATATATATTTGCAGTTAATTGTGGGGGGCATTATTTTCTTTTTAAAACTCTTGCATACCTTACAGTTTGTAATTTTCCTTCGATAAAATTCCATCGAAATCACCGCTCGCCATAAAGCCACAACCACCACCTTACCCATCAATATTATGTGCACACTCTTCGGATGGTTATATTGACCATTTTAGGGAAATTGTAATTCAGCGGATCACTCGAATCATCTAGCAGTGTGTTGCCCATGTTCACGGTAACGGAAGTTTGTTAAAAGGTTTATTCTCCAACCAACACATTCATTCAAACAATATTTTAAGTTATTTGCCATAGCAAAGTGTACAGTACCGAATAAATTTAGTAACACTTGGGTTCCCGCTTTGTGGGGTCCACGAATTACAGTTCCCCCGAGTGTTCTAATATCGAAGTGAACCTGAGGTATTTGAAGAGGTGTTCAAATACAAGTGTTAGATTATTTCAAGATTAAGATGACGTTAAGCGATACATATGTCAAATCAATAATGTATTCATGACTTCCATTGCATTACCTTCTTGTTATATCCTTATGTATTCATAGCACATACTGTACATACATGAAAGGCTGCTTCTGTTTGTTAGTGTGTCAAGATAAATTCAAAGAAATCCAAATGTTAACGTGTGTTTTGCCTTCGACCGCAATTCACTTACTATAGTCACAAGATTCGCTTGAAGAATCTTGAAATTTATGCGATATCATAGTACCATCATTTTTTGTGGAAATTACTTAAAATGATTTGGATGCTGCATGCTATTGTCATTTTTTGTCAAAGTTTAAAAAATATATCTGATATTCTACCATAATTTTCTGTTGACATTTCTTTCAATGCTTTAAGTGTTACTTGGTAGTTATTTTTTGTTGCAATTTCTAACATTGTCGAATTGTTACTTGCTACCATCATTTCTTTTGAGGAGTTTTAATGTTGATCAGTTTCTTACTATCTACCATCATTTTTCTCTTGAAAGATTTATAATTGATCAAAATATTAGTTGCTACTAACAGCTATTCCTGATATTTTAAATACTGATCAGATTGTAACTGGTTACTATCATTTTTCATGAAAAAATGGTTTGAATGTTACTTGGTGCCATCATTTTTTGTGAATTTTCCATTCATTTATAGTTAATTTTTTTTACTAGCTACCATCATTTTGTGGAAACTATTAAAAAAAAATACCAAGTTGTTGCTTTCTACCATCATTTTTGTTGATAATTCTAATATTGATCAAAATGCTACTTGCTGCAAGTAATAATTGTTGAAATTTTGAATATTCATATAATGCTTCTTGCTACCATTATTTTCTGTGGATTTTTGAATAAAAATTTAATGTTACTTGGTACACTGATATTTGTAGAAGTTTCTAATATTATCAAATTCTGTCTTCTTCCATTATTATTATTATTATTGTTGCTTTTTTTTTTTTATCTTTAATATTGATCAAGTGAAGGCGTCGACTGGGTGGAACGCTGAATTGTACCTGAAGGCCAAGTGGAAAACTAAAGATATTTAATCATATTATAATGGTGTTCCTTTGATTTTCAGGCGCGATTCAGTATTCTACCCAATGGACGCCATCACTTGATCACTATTAGAATTTTCAACAAAAAAAACATGGTAGAAACAACTTGATCAATAATCATTTAAATTTTCAGCAAAAAATAATGGTAGCAAGCAAGAATTTGACGGTATTAGAAACTTCCAGATCAAATTGCAAGAATAAAATGTGTAGCAGATCATCGGACTGAAAGGGTTACGAAAAAAAAAACGAGTGAGAGAGAGAGAGAGAGAGAGAGAGAGAGACAGAGACAGAGACAGAGACAGAGTGACAGAGACAGAGACAGAGAGAAAGAGAGAGATCTTACGAATTCTGTGGGATTGAAGCTAGGATGAACGATGACTCTTGCAACAGGAACAGAGATGAGACCCGTTCGGAGATTTGAACCTATCCCTACAGAGGTCGACAGCTCTCGAATCCTGGGGAGAAAAAGTCTTATTGGTTAAAATGATGAGAATAATTTCATGTCTGTTTATCTGTTTGTCTATTTGTCTGCATCCATTTACCGATCTGTTTACTTTTATCTGTTAATCCAGTTGTTTATATATCTACCTGTCTATCTATCTACATTTATCTATCTGTTTATCTATCTTTATCTATCTGTTTATCTATCTTTATCTCTCTGTCTATTCTTTTGATTATAATAACTAACAGGTGGCGTCATATTAAGTTTGTGTAAGTAGATAATTGACAAAGCAAATGCAGTTTACATAAGTGCCCAGATGGTGGCATGTAAAGATTGTGTAAGCGATTGGCCGACAGTTAACATTAGTACCCAGATGGTGCCAAGCAGTCTTTACGGGGTGGCCTGGTGTATGTAGTGAGAAGCCGTCAAAGCAAAGAGTGCTGACATGTAGAAGACAGTACAAGTTAGTGATCATCAAACCAAAGACGTGATATTAGCTCACAAGAGGTTTGAAGCTATCCTTACGAGGTACCTGGAAAAAAAGGAAGTGGCAGGGGTCAGAGCAAAGCCAGTCAGTATTAAAGCTCCAAAGATATCATGTAAAATATAGAAGTGCAAGTGAGTGGCCGTCAGATTAAAGGCAGGTAGAATCAGAGCCCGAGTGGTGGCATGTAAAATTATTTCAAGTGAGTGGCTATCAAAAGCAAAGACACCTGGCGTTAGTGCTCATATAATTTACTCGTAATGTAGAAGTGAGTGGCCGTCAAATCAAAGACATGATATTAGTGTCCAAGTGGTGGCAAGCAATCCTTACGGGGTATTTAGGAAGAAGAAGCAGTGGGCGGCTGTCAAAATCCACTTCCTTTTAATGATAGATCCTCCACAGGCTGATGATGAGCTGAAAAATTGCGTTTGGACGAAAGCCTGGTAGGGATACTCACCAGGCGAGGCATTGATACCGTTCACGATCCTTGAGTCATCCTGTCGTACGGTAATGGGAGCGATACCACAGTCGTCTGGGGAAGAAGGCAGTGTGAGGTGGGATAGTGTGAAGTGTGGCAGTGTGAGCAGTGTGTGGTGTGGCGGTATGAGATGTGGCAGTGTGAGGTTGACCTTTGTTAATGAGATAATGTGTGATGTGTCAGTAGCAAGTCCCATGTGTGGAGTGGTAGTTTGAGATGTGGCAGTGGTGGATGTGATACTGTGCGGTGTGGCAGTACGAGGTGAGTAGTGTGGTGTGGTGGTATGGGACTGAGTTGTGTGAATGTGACAATGTGTAGTGTGGCATGTATGGTGCAGTAACGTGAGGTGTAGGTGTAATGTGAGGTGTGGCAGTGTGAGTAGGGTGTGGTGGGGAATGTGAGATGTGGCAGGATTAAGGGGGTAGATAATGTGGTTTAGGAACATGAAGCACAGTACTGTGTGGTGGGGTAGTGTAAGGTGTGGGAAACTGTGGGGAAGTAAGAAATGTGCCAGTGTGCAGTAAGGCAGTGTATGGTGAGGCAGAGTATGGTGAAGGAGTATGAAGTATGGATATGTGCAGTGAACATAACCTGTGACAATTTGAAGTTTGACAGTGTGAGGCGGGGTAGTATGTGGTGGATAAAACGTCCGTCAGTCACTCATTAACGATTCCGGATGACTGGCTGGAAAGGCGGGAGACTACCATAGAATTTTTCCCACTGTTCAGATACGAGTACTTCCACATCTTTTACATTTGTTAGTTTGTTATTTTTACTTTTAAACACCTGTTCAACCTGAGAAAGGGCATTTGATTGGAAAGAGGTTAACAAAGGTTATTTTTAAATTCATGTTCGAAAATTCTCCCCATATTTGAATGAAATCGTATGAGGACAGCAAGAACATGATGAATGATATACCGAGAACTAGGACTCCGGGCTGTCATCGCAAAGCGTCGCTTGGTATGCCTCTGCCAAGCCTTGAGCACGGATCATACGCCTCCATGACAAGGCTCATTGTGGGTTGGAATGAAACTATAGATAAACTAAGTCCACTCCATTTGACCTAGACCTTTGACCCTTTGACCTGGCTGACCCAATCACTTCATCGTCCCTTCATACTGTACCACTAACATAAGTTTGGTTGAAATCCGTCGAGAGGTTCATGAGATATCGCACCCACAACCATATGACCTTATCCTTTGACCCCTTGACGTTGCTAACCTATTCAGCTCATCGTCTCTCAAGGTGTATCACTGACAAAACTTTGGACGAAGTCCGTCGAGGGGTTCAGGATATATCGCTTCCTCACTATTATGATCTTGACATTTGACCATTTGACCTTGTTAATCCAGCCAGTTCATCGTCTCTTCATACCGTATCACGTACAAAAGTTTGGTCGAAATTCGTTGAGGGATTCAGGAGATATCGCGCCCACAAGGATAAATTAAATCGACCCCATATGACCTTGACCTTTGACCCCTTACCTAGCTGACCTAAATAGGTCATCATCTCATGCTGCATCACCGACAAAAGTTTGGTGGAAATCCATCGAGGGGACCTGGAGATATCGCACCCGCAAGAGTATTACGGACCCACGTTCGCACGCACGCACGCACGCACGCATGGACAGACCAATAACTTAAAGCCTTGTCCACTATAGGTGGGCGAGAAAGATGTCATCTTAGTGAAGTCATCAACTTTTTAAGCATGAGAAGTCCCTCAACCCTTTAAGCACTATGGCTTCATAGATTTCTCTCATGGTACCACCAGACAAGGATATTCAGCATGAGAGACCCATGGTAATGAAAGGACTGGAAATTGTCTCCCTAAGCTGAATAAAATTGTCTGGCGGTGGCCGCATAAAGATTAGAGCAGTGAGGTATTCGATTTAATACGTGAAACACTGAACCAGGCAAATGAGTGAAGCAGTATGTTTTCAAGCCAAAATGATGATATTAACATTACGTGAGGTATATTTCACATGAATTAAATGTTTTCCATTGGAATTCGACATATCTCATACTCAGACGACGTTCACTAACGAAATAAGCAGCTAATCAGCTTTTCTCTTTGATCGATAACGTCGTTTGACTTCGACACATGTCAAATTCTTATAAAATACATTTAATTTGCTTAAGCTATATGTAATTCAATGTTAATTGTGCTACTCTGTCCAGAGCAACGATACCGTATGCAGTAGAAGTTTCCTGAGTCGGCGAGAGAGAAAAATTAGTTGGTGGGAGAAAAGTGATTCAAAAAACAAAATAATGAAGCAGCTTCGTCTCTATCAAAGAAGATGCGATGAACGAGGTGTGTGGATGAGGGAGGGAGAAAATCAGTTTGTCTTTGTTCTGGTGAGGTGGTATTGGTGAAAAGAGCTAAATAGCTGAACACTAAAGGAAAGATAAAGAAGGCAAAACACTAAAACAGCTTCGTGTACGGTTGTAGATATAGCGAGTAAGTGGACGATCCCTTGCGATTTGATGTTGGTGGGGGAGAAAAATTGATGGATGGTTGGAGGAAAGATGTGAAAAGGCATCAGACTGAACCAGCCATGTTCACCGGACATGGCGTAGCAAGAGTGATAATTACAGTGAAGTGCTTTATCTGTTTTATCAGTTAAGTATTTGTGATGGCTGCAACAAGCTAAATGATGGATGATTATGTCCTTTACCAGTTTCCTGACGTTGGGGGATGTAGGAAAAAGAAATTAAAACACTGAACGAAATTTATATAGAGTTACTATAAAGGATTTGTGGACGATAGTGAAAATCTGCAGCCTACAGTATGTGTGTGTGGGGGGGGGGCTATTCAATTTTGGTAAAGGCGACATTAATTAAATATTGGAGGAAAATCAAATTATGTAATACTGGACCAGTTTGCCTTCCCTCTCTCCCCTCCCCCCCTCCATCAAAGCTGACGTGATGAATGTGTACATATGTGGATGAAAGAAAATCACTGTATCTATTTTCTGATGATGTGATGCTGGTGGGAGCCATGGTGGGAGCGATACACTGGAAGGATGGTGCAGCGAGATATAGAAGCGAAACGGCTGAAAGAACGTTGCCCACTAAAGGTAAAGTGGCGAGTTGGTGGAAAATGGTAAAGTGTTTTATCATGTTTCTAGTGATTTGATATTCTTGATGGATGCAAATAAGTTGAAGACTGGAGTAATGAGGCACACTTGCAACCTATGTCAGAGCAATATTATACGAGACTGAGCCAAACAGTAATATTCAGGCTCATTGATATAGTGTAAAGTTCCCTTCATTAGTTCGGTATCACAAACAATAAAAAGAAATGTTGATAGGGCTACAATATTGGGACATAAATGCCGATTCACAACATGACTATAAATAACGCGACAGGGAACAGTGATTTTTGAAACAGTAATACAATCACTGGAATCCAGCAAACGTTTCAGAATAGTGTATAAGAGTTTCATAATTGTTGGGATAAAATGTGGAATCATATTACTGCCTGCGACTGTACATAAGGAACAGTCCATTAAGACGCCTTGTGAACTGTAGTGGGACCTAGGCTGGGCTATCGTAATCAAGACCACTCATGGATAGGTGACTGGTCAGTCTCCCTGGTGGCGCAATATGATCGCATTACCCACAACTACCGCTTGGGGAGCCGAACCTGCGCGTATTACACCACCGTCACTCCGACCATCCTCAGACGTCTAGGCCACCATAAGGTAAGAAATAAATTAGTTGTGTGTGTGTGTGTGTGTGTGTGTGTGTGTGTGTGTGTGTGTGTGTGTGTGTGAGAGAGAGAGAGAGAGAGAGAGAGAGAGAGAGAGAGAGAGTTTTATTGCCATTCAAAATCGAGAGGGATGTCTGTTGAGCAAGGAAGAGTGGCTGTGCGTGACAGAAATAAATGGAGAGAAATTGTGAATGAATAAGTGATGACGCAGCCCTGAGGGGATATTCTTCCGCTTTTTTGGTCTGATCAGCTAGTCAGGTCAGGTGCGGGTAAGGGGATGGGTCTATTATGATGTGGCAGGGGTAAACCAGTTCTGCTGTCGGGCCCTGCTGCGGATGTCACTGATTGCATTGAGCAGTTGACCCTTGTGCGGTGTGGTGCGGTGAGGATCTGTCCGTTCTCCCCTTTGGGGCTAAGATGCGAATGAATGTGTTTGAATGGATGAGTAAATGGAGAGTGAGTCGTCCTGTCTCGGCTACCTCCCTTTCCTTGGGGGAAGCAGCCTAGGTATATAGATAGATAGATAGATTTCATTCTTCATACCTCCAGGCGGATTGCTCAGTTTAGGGGTGACCTTTCAAACGTAAAGAGTTAGATATATCTTTCATCGACCTCTTCATCGCAAAAGGTCTCCTGTAAGATGTAGGAACTCGTCTGGATGTAGCAAGACTAAACCAAGAAAATATGTTACTAGATTCAAGGGATTATGATGGATGGAAAATAGCTGTGCCGGTGGTAAGGATAGTGATAAGGCTGGTGATGGACATTGATATTAGTGAAAATTACATGATCCTGTCCCTCTCCCATTTGCATTGGACAAAGGCTAGGTTGCCATCATTCAGATCGTTTTAGGGTAGGTAACCGGTCTTCGCCCTTCGTGTTATCAGGACTTCATGCAATTGTGTGGATACCTTCTTTACTTGCTAAGTTTCTCCTTTTTCTTTCCTACTTTCGAGATGCTTATAATTCAGCGCTGTTCCTTTACCTTTTCACCAGTTCACTTCAAACTTGGTACAATTGTTCCTAAGGGCAAATACCCTTAGACATTCTCTCTCTCTCTCTCTCTCTCTCTCTCTCTCTCTCTCTCTCTCTCTCTCTCTCTCTCTCTCTCTCTCTCTCTCTCTCTCTCTCTCTCTCTCTCTCTCTCCATTTAGGGATTTAAGCATTTTAAAGGAATGTTTGAGATCAAAGGTAAAGCCTCACAAAAACAAATGTTGGGATTCTGCGTTCTTGAATGTTCATTGATCATCATGGCACTTTGCACTGAAGTACGAGTATGTTAGTGTATCGTAGCTGTGTGGAGACATCTTACATTATATATAGATAAATTGATAGACAGATAGATATAGATAGATAGATGGATACATAGATACATAGATGGATACATAGATACATAGATACATAGATGGATACATAGATACATAGATATAGATAGATAGATAGATAGATGGATGGATAGATGGATAGATGGGTATATGGATACATACATACATTTATTGCTCTGTGTTCCCACAGTTTATATTTTATATCAACATGTTCTCTGTACTAATTTACATTATCGATAAACATATATCCGCCTCTTGGAGATTCAGACTTAGTAGAAAATACTCACCACAGAATTGTCTCATCGCGGAACAAACGGTGGTTGGTGGTGGTGGTGGTGATGGTGGTGGTTTTGCTGCAATAAATGAATGAATAATTAATATATACATACACGGTATAAGTATACATACACACATATATATATACATATATATATATATATATATATATATATATATATATATATATATATATATATATATATATATATATATATATGTGAGAGAGAGAGAGAGAGAGAGAGAGAGGAAAACATGGAGCATTATAGAGAGAAGAAAAACGTACCCTAATGTGACTTTCGTAATGAAGAATGTGGTAGGGATGATTGTGGTAGCAGTGCTTGTGGTAGAGATGAATTTGGTGGTGTGTGGCGATTGTGGTAGTAGGAACTGTGGTAGTGGTGAATGTGGTGATTGCTAATGAAGTAGTTGTGATTGCGGCAGTGTGATAGTTGTGACTGTGGTAAAGTGGTAGTTGTGATTGTTGTAGTATATATGGTGTATTAATTTTTGGATTTATGATTTTTCTTCGTGGTAAATGTTTTATTGTGATGGTGGTGATTTTGAAAATGTCATTGTGATAACGCGGTTGGGGTGAATGGTACTGTGGTGTGTAGGAGTGGTGCTTTTGGTAGTGGTGATTGTGGTGACGGTGACATTGTGGCAGTGATGGCTGTGGTGGCTGTAGTGTGGCAGTGTGGTGAATGCAGTAGTGTGGTAGTGGTGAATGGAGCTGTTCTGGAGTGAGTGAGAGAGAGAGAGGGAGAGAGAGAGAGGAAGGAGGAAGAGGAGGAGGAGGAGGAAGAGACGAAGAAAAGAAGATATACTTAATTCTACATTCCACTATAGACTCAAGCTGAGAATCTTGCTGAGAATGTAGATATAATTCCTGAGATCCCGAAGTCTGTCACCAATACGCCAGAAAACACCTGACCTGAAATGTGTTATTTAGAAGTAGCGATAAAATAAAAGGTACACGAGATTACACGACTAATAAAGAGAATTCACGAGCATCTAAACAAAACAATAAAAAAATAAAGATAAAGAAAGATTGATAATGTGAAGCTAGAGAAGAACAAGAGGAGGAAGAGTAGGAAGAAGGAAAAGAAGTGTCAGGAAAGGAGTATGTAAGGGATAATTTTCATCTTGTAGGTTTAATTGCAGTGTATTAACCCTCTTCGCTTACGTGGACGGTTTGCTTAATTTATTCAGGCTGTTCCCGTACGATTTTGTCCAGCTGTGCTAACCTCTACTGCTTAAAAATTGAAGGGACGAAATCACTGGGGTTTAGTTTATCTCGCAATTATGTGAATAAAAAAAAAAAGAATGTAAAAGAGGAAAATGATAGTGAAACAGGAAAAAAAAAATTACACACACACACACACACACACACACACACACACCAAAACAAAAAAACAGCCCCACCACCACCTCCCACACACAGACCATAAAGCAAAAACCATAACAAAAATAAACACATCATTAAAACACACATGCACGATAGTATAATCTCATACCACCATTAACACACTGATTGAAGCAAACACAGCAACAGCAGTATGGATCTCTCTCTCTCTCTCTCTCTCTCTCTCTCTCTCTCACACACACACACACACACACACACACACACACACACATACACATACACACACACACACACACACACAACTTTATGCAAAAACAGCAGTAGTAAGAACAAAACAACCAAACACAAGTAAAATACACACACACACACACACACACACACACACACACACACACACACACACACACACACACACACACACACACACACACACACACACACAAGCAACAACAACGACAGCAGCAGCAACATTCTTCTTATTCATCCACACACCTCCACCCAAAACGACAATAACAAACACAAGAAATCAGATCCCGAACCGTCAACGCAAAGCACCGCTCGGTGTGCTTCCACCAAGTCTAGCACACGAACTTGCCATTCTACCTCCATGACAGGGTTCACCATGGGCTGAAACGAGACTAAAGATAAACTAAGTCGACCCCATATGACTATGACTTTTGGCTCCTTGACCTTGTTGGCCTAATCTGTTCATCGTCTCTTCATACTGTATCACTGACAAAAGTTTGGTTGAAGTCCGCCGAGGGGTTATGGAGATATAGTGCTCACACCCATTTGACCTTGACCTTTGACCCTTTGACCTCTCTGACCTAATCTTTTTATCGTCTCTATGCTGTATCAGTGGCGAAGGTTTGGTCAAGATCCGTCGAGGGGTTCAGAAGATATCTTGCCCACAAGGATAAACAAAGTAGACCCCATATGACCTTAACCTTTGACCACTTGACCTAGGCTATGACCTAATCAGTTCATCATCTCCTCATACTGCATCACTGACAAAAGTCTGGAGAAAATCCGTTGATGGGTTCAGGAGATATCGTGCCCACAAGAGTGTACGCAAGGACCCACGCACGCACACCCGAACGGACAGACCAATCACTAAACGCCTGCACCACAGGTGGGCTGAGGCATAACAACGTCAGTAACAATATAATCCCTACCACCCATCTAAAAACACCTTGAGTACAAAACACACTAGAGGTAAACACCCTTCACCGCACGAGGAATACCCCATGGAGAGAATCATTACCCATTCTCATCAATTACATCCTTCGTTATTCATTCATTCAATCCCTTGACAATTTTGTTCAGTTTGGGATAGGCCCCTTGTTGCATAAGGGTCATAAACACTCCAGTAGCAACCTGGCTTCAAATAACCTCCCTTAAGCGAAATAAAATCTTCTCACAGTAATCAAGGTTCAAAAGAAGGATATCCTCCTGCAGGGACGAAAGGACGTACTAAAAATGAGATGATTAGGGGCAAGAAGAAAAATTATATCACTGTCATTATATACAACACAAAAAGTAAGCTTTACCTTTCTTTGTCGTTGCTAGCTTAGTAATGCCGAATAATGACGAATGTTGTATAACCACATCCCATCCACACAAGTGTTTTTTATTTGGACGTCATATTGTAAGCGGCTAACCTTCATATTCGCGTACTTTTTTAATTACTAAGTTTCGTAGCAAAGATGCCTTGCCTCTTGATTAGTTGACATGGTTAAGGTAAAGGTAATGATATACTCTATCCTTACTTCAGGTACTCACATGTTTCATTATTTTTCAGTTGATGAGTTATCTGTTTCATTTTTACTCTCTCCAGACGATTTTATTCAGTACACGAGACCCTTTTCCTACTCAAATGGGTGAGGTATATTTATCAACGACTCCCTAACTACAGATGGCCTCCTCTACGATGGATTAATTCGTCTGGAAAAGGGAAGAATTAACCATCAGAGTATGTCATCTTAGTGAGTTGAGCATTCTGTGTACCTATCAGGCCCACACCACCATCTAGAATAAATCGGTAATGCCAAAATACTAGGGAAAAAAGTTGTTGAATGAGTTGTCTGTGATACTAACATATATATATATATATATATATATATATATATGTATATACTGTATACGGTCTATTCATTTTTAAGTTGGAAAATCTGAACTATGTCCTAAGCCAATGCTGAGCTGTATATTTTTTAGTTTACTGATGCTACTGCAGACGTTTCTATCATTTATGTGAAAATCTTTTTAAGTGAAAAGCGAAAACTACTTATAGCCCCTCCAAACAGAAAAATCTCGGGAAGTTGATAAAAAAATCGTCTGGAAAACAACCAGAATACAACGACAATAACGTCATCAGTGGCGAGTGACGGAGACAGATTTAGAAGTTCATTACAGTTTTATATATATATATATATATATATATATATATATATATGTATATATATTTCCGTCCGAAGCTGGACATAGATTTTGCTGCCTATAGCCTCAGGCACAGCACTCTTCCTCCATACCACACACCTCCACGTCACCACTGCTGTGCTAACAGTCACCTTTCATACGGCATATGTGTTCGGGTTGTCGCATACAGGACCGGTGTGATGGTATTAGCGGGGGTGTTTTAAGATAAGTCGGTGGATCTTACTGTAGACCAGTATAATCTCTTAACGAAGGTCAAAACCTTTAACTCTTCCCTGTACCACCCGGGAGTCAAATTGTCATTGATTAGAACAGCTGACTACCTCTCTACTGTCATGGCCACCTCCTCCCCTCACTTCATGACGTCTTTCGTGCTAGGTTCCTGCTGTGAGCAAATGGTTTTACTCTGCTTAGGATTTTCTTGTGATAATGAATGGGTCAATGAAGGCTGCGTCTAACTGTATCTAACTTCCCTTATTCAGCTTCTATCTCTGTTATTCTCCTGGTGAACTTCATACTTCCCTTTCGCACGTTGAACTTCCTTTTCATTGAACTACCCTCTCGTTGAACTTCCTTTTCGTTGAGCTTCCCTCTTGTTGAATTTTCCTCGTTGAACTCGCCCTGCTTTTTCCCGCCAGTATCACAGAACCACATGCACGCAGAGACACAGGCAAAAGGAATGATTCTCTCTCTCTCTCTCTCTAGTATAAGGGAGAAAAGGAAAAAAAGTTGAGAAAAGTAAAGAAAAAGAAAGAATGTAAGAAAAGCATTCGAGAGCCGAATGCTAATCGCCTGTTAGAATATGTTGTTGGCTAAGTCCAAGATTTTGGCCATATCTTGATACCCTGAAGGTTTCATGTTGATAACTGAAACCATCCATGAGATAAAATGGTGCTAAAGGCAGGCTATAAAAACCAGTTGACCTTTGGCAGCCATTTTTGATGAACTTGGCCTTGACCCCGAGTGCCCATTTTCGAACTCGTCCAAGATTTTGGCCATATCTTGATACCATGAAGGTTTCATGTTGATAGCTCAAGCCATTCATGAGATATAATGGGAAAAGATGCACACACACACACACACACACACACACACACACACACACACACACACACACACACACACACACACACACACACACACACACACACACACACACACACACACACACACACACACACACACACACACACACACACACACACACACACACACACACACACACACACACACACACACACACACACACACACACACACACACACACACACACACACACACACACACACACACACACACACAGTGGCAGGCAATAACATAATTGCTCCGCCTTCTAATGGCGGGCGATAAAATGGAAAGGCATCATCGTTGACAGCGAAGTTAACAGGGACAACTCTGGGATTTTCTTCCGGATAACGATAGGCGATAATGTTCAGCAGAGAAATGAGACATAGGAGCATGAGAGTGTTTATACCCCACCCGGCATGCGTCCTTGGAGGGCGTGAGGGTACAGATGACGTTGTTGTTGGGCAGCTGTATCAGGGGTGCACACCGCTGAAGGCTGATTACGTGCAGCACCACCTCCTGTAGGTTGTTGGGTGTGTTCGAGTCTGCAACACCATCAGAGTTTAGTTTAGTATTGTACTTAATGATACTTTCTGCAACACTAGTTCATTTAATATACTTTTTGTTGTCAAACCCGCAACACAAGGTCATTTAATATGCTTTTCATAACATTTCATTTTTTTAATGTCTAGTTCTGAAACCATGAAATTTTCGTACCACTTTTCACCCCCTTCATGCCGTTACACAGTCTAGTCATCCTTTTTGTCTATTTACCCCTTTATTCTAGTCACCACCTATGTCTCGTCACCCGTTTAGTCTCCTCACCGCTTTATGTCGTTACCCCTATGGTTTAGTCACGCCATACGACTAATGACCCAGTACAGTAGTCGCTCCTTTAATGCAGTTACCCCTTTATTGTTGTCACCCCTTTAGACTTTTCCCCCCGTAATATTGTAGTTACTCATTGACGCTCCTCAATCTCATTATATCCCATGCAACACCATCACTATTTAGTCTAGTCACACCTTTCAACACTTCTCTACTGTCTGATAGTTTTCTTTCTTGTACTATAAACATGCTATGCCTTTTTACTCTAACTTAGCCCAAAATTGTCATCTTTCCATCTTGAATGCTGATTTTTAGAAATGGATGGACACTAGAATATGTCAGTAACGAAGAATTGCTATGATAATAATGTAAAGCTGCAGCATTGTCGCTCTGTCACTGAACGACATAGAATAAACTGCAAAAGGACACAAATGTAGATCAGATTAACGTAAAAGGAGTATAGAGTCAATATTCCATTCATATATAGGACAATGTATTTAATTTTGTTATCTTCCTATGACTTATTCAGCAGGGGAGAGACTTTTCTAACTGAAGGGGTTAGAAATGGCCTTTATCAAAACTTCAGTAACAGAGGTCACTTCTGAAGCTGAATAACTTCCTTTGGTCGCAGGAAGGAATAATATCAAGAATAGGTCATGACACTGAAGGGGTTGACAATTGACCGCCACTCACTAGGGTTTAGTTTAGTCACCTCTTCATCAGACAACAATACTCT
Source organism: Coenobita brevimanus (assembly GCF_032717465.1). Taxonomy (NCBI): domain Eukaryota; kingdom Metazoa; phylum Arthropoda; class Malacostraca; order Decapoda; family Coenobitidae; genus Coenobita; species Coenobita brevimanus. The sequence continues at coordinate 4,663,652 of NC_137065.1, read as the reverse complement.
TTTTCCTTCACCTCCTGTATTGAAGGTTGGGATATTTTAATTGGTCCCACAAATATAACTGGGCGGTGCATCAGCTTGATCCTACAAATAGGCTATCCTTCAACTCCATCCCTCTCCCCTGTGATGAAGATGGTAGGCTGCAGGAGGTTAGCTGAAGCCTGCAATTCACTGAGTTCACGTTTCAAATGAACCTACAGCAGCAGCAACAACTACAACTATTACTGTTACTACTGCTACCACTACTATTCCTACTACTACTATAACGAAGCTCTTATTTTTTCCTCTTCAACTTTCTATTCTCTAATTACTATGACTTGGTTTTAAATTCTCTCCCCCTCTTCAGTGCTCATATGGAGCAATATATCAACACTGTAGTATGTTGAAGTTCACCAAGAAAACTATGGAAAGGATGAAGAACCGTAGCACTGTCTTTTTTTGTCATGTAGCTACATGAAATAAGCTGCAAAAGGACGAACATCTGGGCCAACGTATATAAAAATCATTAGTTAATCACTTATGGTATTGTTATGCCGGTAGGATTAGGGTAGTGTTTTATATCTGGAGGAATATTCTAGAAGTTAGGTGTTGAGCTGTAGGATTAGGTTAATGATCTATCTGGAGATCTGAGGAACATATTGAGGAGTTCAGCATGTCTGATTGTTTCCTCTCTCTTACCTAAGGAATTAGTTCTTGACATTATTTTCACTGTGCATTGTTAATTTACGTGCATTATTGCATCAGAAAATGTGAGTTCTCTACTAGATCATTCTGGGCTGCACTGGTAGGTGGAGTCAGATGTGTTAAGATTGTCCCTTATCAATGAGGAGTTCAGTTCGGTTTAAGCAGTGTGCCGGCTCAGTTCAGTAAGCCAAGGAGGAATGGACCACTAGTATGTGTGTGACAGTGAGTCAGAGCCGGTCAGACAATGAAAGTCAGAGGAAGTAATGGACTTTCGATGAACAGTGAATTAGAAAGGGATCTTTGTATTCGGCATGTGATGGGAGTGTAATACTGTAAGGTAGTGAGACTTGGACAGTAAAGGAAGAGGATATTAACAGGCTCAAACATACAGAAATGACAATGATTAGGTGGATGTGCAATGCGTCCTTGAGTGCAAGGCCTGGGGGGGCTAGGTATACGATGGAAGAGTTGAGAGGTATGATGGGACTGGAGTGTATTGGTGTTGTGATGAGGAGAAGTAGATTGAGGTGGTTTGGGCATGGGAGAGGATGGGGGACGATAATTGGATGCAGAAAGTGAGAAGCGTTAATATGAGGGGTGGGGTTGCGAGAGGTAGACCAAAAAAGACCTGGGACGAGGTCATTAAGTGTGACCTCAGAGTTAAGGGACTGAACAGGGAGCCTGCCAGAGATCGGGCAGCATGGAGAGCCGCCAATAGGTGACCAAGGCCGACGCATGCAAGCATGTTGGAGCCTTCAAAAACGAAACGAAACAGACGGAGTGAGTTGTGTAAGCTGGAGCTTAGTTTTTCGCCAGTGAAAAGTTCGTGAGTCAGTGACAGTGATGCAAACAGTGAAAGTAATCAGTGAAGGACGTAATAGTCAGACAGAGTCAGTATGTTGAAAGTTAGTCAGCCTGTGAATGAGTAGTACTGAGTGAAGGACAAGGTTAGTGAGAGAGAGAGAGAGAGAGAGAGAGAGAGAGAGAGAGAGAGAGAGAGAGAGAAATAATAGAAATAAGGCTATTGGAAGGTATAGCCAAAAAATATATATATTTAGAAATTAGGAATTTATTTACATATATGTATTAGAATATGAAATTAGGGAAGTAAGCTGTATGATAAGTGAAACAAATCCAAAGAAAATTAGTTGTGAGTAAAGTTATGACAAGTGTTATAATAAAAATTTTCTAGCTTGAATAGTGTTTTATGTTGTAAGTGCAGCTACAGTGAAGTTTTTAACCCTTTTTGTCTTTTCTCCACACACCACTGTGTACAAAGAGCCTAGAGAATTGACAACAGCAAAGAAACGATCGTCTAGCCAGCGCCTTAGCCAGGGGCGTGAGCATGTGGGACACGGACACTGCACACCACCAAAAGTTATACCCCTGTTCTCCACCTCCTCATTCTCAACACCAGCATCTGGCTTTCAGGGGTTATTTGCGTTACACAAAGAACTGATGAGTCTTTTGATTGTTTATTTAATGTTCTAGGTCTAATATTAACTGAAATATGACGTCTTGAAAACAGGCAATTTTGTGAATTTCCCCCGCGGCAAAGTCAGTATATAGCTAAGGCTTAAGGGTTTAAGGTACGAGTCTGGCACCATATTTAAGCTCCGATTAAATTCCACATCATAGGTTTTTAAGCGTCATCTGGGGTTTAAGGTTATACCCATGATTTTAAATAATGTACTGCTTATTCAACAACCTCGCCGTGGGATAATCCCCAGTTCGAGGCTGTGTACCAAATGGGGATGATGGATCCCTTCACTGTATGGTTTGTACCCTTAGGGCAGCCCCACAGGAGTAGTTGCTTACATGTAGTTGACAGGTCTGCTTTTCCAGATAGACCGTGGCTGGGACACAACGGCAACACATTAGAGCAGAAGCACATTCATCCAGTGAATTCAGTGAGGGTTATAGGAATAACTGTTATGGTTACTATAGTTGGCTCTTTCATTTTGATGTATTTTTACACACGCGCTCTCGGAGGGGGGTGTTATATTTTCATCAGTGTGTGTGTGTGTGTGTGTGTGTGTGTGTGTGTGTGTGTGTGTGTGTGTGTGTGTGTGTGTGTGTTAGCAAAAAAATGATAATGAGGATGATCTTCATGATGGTATGATGATAACGAATAATAATAATAATAATAATAATAATAATAATAATGATAATAATAATAATAATAATAATAATAATAATAATAATAATAATAATGATAATAATAATAATAATAATAATAATAATAATAATATACACACTATCAAGGTCAAGTCGGCCCCAGCCAGTGACGACTGCCTGTGTGCCTGGAGCGCAGTCTGAGTTTAGGCCGAGACAGATGGGCTGGATGAGGGGGTCGTTTTCGAAGCGTAGGTCATTCACTAGTTCGATTAGGGCGATGTCGTCATGCTGGGAGAAGAGAGAGGGGTGAAATGGAGAGTGAGAGGGAAGAGGGTGAGAGGTAAGAGCAGAGAAAGGAACTGGTAACAGACGAGAGGAGGGCAGGTTGGAAGGGCCCAAGTAAGATGCGAGGAAACACAGACATGAGAGAGAGAGAAGGAGGGGGGGGGAGACATGGACGAATGAGGGTGAGGGGTGAGAGAAAAACTGTATGGAGAAAAAGTGGATGAAGGAAAAGGTAGAGGAGTAGTGACATAAGGAGAGGTAAAGGGAGAGTATAGAGCAGGGAGGAGAGAGGGAGCAGTGAGGGTAGCTAGAGAGAGGAATAGCAAGGGAAGGTGAGGGGATGCCACTCCTCCCACAAGACAAGACGCGGGAATAAGCGATAAATTAAGATAATGATTAACAAGAAAAGCGAAAATATCACAAAAAATCAGTAACAGATGAGAACGAAGATAAATATTTTACCTTCTGAATACGATGATTAATATTTTATTCTGTACTTTTGGGTGACTGCTGTCGTAGCGTTCTTCTCTTTAGTGTTGAGGCTGAGCACCTTGAAAACTGCCCCAGAGTATTAATATATATTTGCAGTTAATGGTGGAGGTATTATTTTCTTTTTAAAACTCTTGCATACCTTACAGTTTGTAATTTTCCTTCGATAAAATTCCATCGAAATCATCGCTCGCCATAAAGCCACAACCACCACCTTACCCATCAATACTATGTGCACACTCTTCGGATGGTTATATTGACCATTTTAGGGAAATTGTAATTCAGCGGATCACTCGAATCATCTAGCAGTGTGTTGCCCATGTTCACGGTAACGGAAGTTTGTTAAAAGGTTTATTCTCCAACCAACATATTCATTCAAACAATATTTTAAGTTATTTGCCATAGCACAGTGTACAGTACCGAATAAATTTAGTAACACTTGGGTTCCCGCTTCGTGGGGTCCACGAATTACAGTTCCCCCGAGTGTTCTAATATTGAAGTGAACCTGAGGTATTTGAAGAGGTGTTCAAATACAAGTGTTAGATTATTTCAAGATTAAGATGACGTTAAGCGATACATATGTCAAAGTCAGTAATGTATTCACTACTTCCACTGCATTACCTTCTTGTTATATCCTTATGTATTCATAGCACATACTGTACATACATGAAAGGCTGCTTCTGTTTGTTAGTGTGTCAAGATGAATTTAAAGAAATCCAAATGTTAACGTGTGTTTTGCCTTCGACCACAATTCACTTACTATAGTCACAAGATTCGCTTGAAGAATGTTGAAATTTATGCGATATCATAGTACCATCATTTTTTGTGGAAATTACTTAAAATGATTTGGATGCTACATGCCATCGTCATTTTTTGCCAAAGTTTAAAAAATATATCTGATATTCTACCATAATTTTCTGTGGACATTTCTTTCAATGCTTTAAGTGTTACTTGGTAGTTATTTTTTGTTGCAATTTCTAACATTGTCGAATTGTTACTTGCTACCATCATTTCTTTTGAGGAGTTTTAATGTTGATCAGTTTCTTACTATCTACCATCATTTTTCTCTTGAAAGATTTATAATTGATCAAAATGTTAGTTGCTACTAACAACTATTCCTGATATTTTAAATACTGATCAGATTGTAACTGGTTACTATCATTTTTAATGAAAAAATGGTTTGAATGTTACTTGGTGCCATCATTTTTTGTGAATTTTCCATTAATTTATAGTCAATTTTTTTTACTAGCTACCATCATTTTGTGGAAATTAAAAAAAAAAAAATACCAAGTTGTTGCTTTCTACCATCATTTTTGTTGATAATTCTAATATTGATCAAAATGCTACTTGCTGCAAGTAATAATTGTTGAAATTTTGAATATTCATATAATGCTTCTTTCTACCATTATTTTCTGTGGATTTTTGAATAAAAATATAATGTTGCTTGGTACACTGATATTTTGTAGAAGTTTCTAATATTATCAAATTCTGTCTTGCTGCTATTATTATTATTATTGCTGTTTTTTTTTTTTGTTTTTTTTAATATTTATCAAGTGAAGGCGTCCACTGGGTGGAACGCTGAATTGTACCTGAAGGCCAAGTGGAAAACTAAAGATATTTAATCAAGAGTGAGAGCAGTGGAAATGAGTTATTTAAGAGGAGCCTGTGGAGTCACATGGAGAGACAGGCTGACGAATGAGGATGTGAAGGAGCGTTGTGGTGTTGATGTGGATGTGATAGGAAGTGTTATGAGGAACACACTGAGGTGGTTTGGCCATGTGGAGAGGATGGAGGGTGAAAGACTGACGAAGAGAGTGTATGTGAGTGAGGTGGAGGGAGAAAGAGGGAGGGGGAGGCCGAGGATGAGATGGAGGGATGGGGTGGAAAGGTATATGAGAGAGGGGGGGGGGTGAGTTGGGAGCAGGGGAGTGAAATGGTGGGGGACAGGGCGACTTGGAGGCGATTTGTTTGTGGCCACCCCAAACGGGATTGAGGGGTCTGGCAATAGATAGATAGATAGATAATGGTGTTCCTTTGATTTTCAGGCGCGATTCAGTATTCTACCCAATGGACGCCATCACTTGATCACTATTAGAATTTTCAACAAAAAAACATGGTAGAAACAACTTGATCAATAATCATTTAAATTTTCAGCAAAAAATGATGGTAGCAAGCAAGAATTTGACGGTGTTAGAAACTTCCAGATCAAACTGCAAGAATAAAATGTATAGCAGATCATCGGACTGAAAGGGTTACGAAAAAAAACGAGTGAGAGAGAGAGAGAGAGAGAGAGAGACAGACAGACAGACAGACAGACAGACAGAGTGACAGAGACAGAGAGAGAGAGAGAGATCTTACGAATTCTGTGGGATTGAAGCTAGGATGAACGATGACTCTTGCAACAGGAACAGAGATGAGACCCGTTCGGAGATTTGAACCTATCCCTACGGAGGTTGACAGCTCTCGAATCCTGGGGAGAAAAAGTCTTATTGGTTAAAATGATGAGAATAATTCCATCTGTCTGTTTATCTGTTTGTCTATTTGTCTGCATCCATTTACCGATCTGTTTACTTTTATCTGTTAATCCAGTTGTTTATATATCTACCTGTCTATCTATCTATATTTATCTATCTGTTTATCTGTCTTTACCTATCTGTCTATTATTTTGATTATAATAACTAACAGGTAGCGTCATATTAAATTTGTGAAAGTGGATAATTGACAAAGCAAAGGCAGTATACATAAGTGCCCAGATGGTGGCATGTAAAGATTGTGTAAGCAATTGGCCGACAGTTAACATTAATACCCAGATGGTGCCAAGCAGTCTTTACGGGGTGGCCTGGTGTATGTAGTGAGAGGCCGTCAAAGCAAAGAGTGGTGACATGTAGAAGACAGTACAAGTTAGTGATCATCAAAGCAAAGACGTGATATTAGCTCACAAGTGGTTTGAAGCTATCCTTACGAGGTATCTGGAAAAAAAAGGAAGTGTCAGGGGTCAGAGCAAAGCCAGTCAGTATTAAAGCTCCAAAGATATCATGTAAAATATAGAAGTGCAAGTGAGTGGCCGTCAGATTAAAGGCAGGTAGAATCAGAGCCCGAGTGGTGGCATGTAAAATTATTTCAAGTGAGTGGCTATCAAAAGCAAAGACACCTGGCGTTAGTGCTCATATAATTTACTCGTAATGTAGAAGTGAGTGGCCGTCAAATCAAAGACATGATATTAGTGTCCAAGTGGTGGCAAGCAATCCTTACGGGGTATTTAGGAAGAAGAAGCAGTGGGCGGCTGTCAAAATCCACTTCCTTTTAATGATAGATCCTCCACAGGCTGATGATGAGCTGAAAAATTGCGTTTGGACGAAAGCCTGGTAGGGATACTCACCAGGCGAGGCATTGATACCGTTCACGATCCTTGAGTCATCCTGTCGTACGGTAATGGGAGCGATACCACAGTCGTCTGGGGAAGAAGGCAGTGTGAGGTGGGATAGTGTGAAGTGTGGCAGTGTGAGCAGTGTGTGGTGTGGCGGTATGAGATGTGGCAGTGTGAGGTTGACCTTTGTTAATGAGATAATGTGTGATGTGTCAGTAGCAAGTCCCATGTGTGGAGTGGTAGTTTGAGATGTGGCAGTGGTGGATGTGATACTGTGCGGTGTGGCAGTACGAGGTGAGTAGTGTGGTGTGGTGGTATGGGACTGAGTTGTGTGAATGTGACAATGTGTAGTGTGGCATGTATGGTGCAGTAACGTGAGGTGTAGGTGTAATGTGAGGTGTGGCAGTGTGAGTAGGGTGTGGTGGGGAATGTGAGATGTGGCAGGATTAATGGGGTAGAGAATGTGGTTTAGGAACATGAAGCACAGTACTGTGTGGTGGGGTAGTGTAAGGTGTAGGAAACTAAGGTGGGCTAGTATGAGATGTGCCAGTGTGCAGTGAGGCAGTGTATGGTGAGGCAGAGTGTGCTGAAAGAGTATAAAGTTTGGATATGTGCAGTGAACATAAACTGTGACAGTGTGATGTTTGACAGTGTGAGGCGGGGTAGTATGTGGTGGATAAAACGTCCGTCAGTCACTCATTAACGATTCCGGATGACTGGCTGGAAAGGCGGGAGACTACCATAGAATTTTTCCCACTGTTCAGATACGAGTACTTCCACATCTTTTACATTTGTTAGTTTGTTATTTTTACTTTTAAACACCTGTTCAACCTGAGAAAGGGCATTTGATTGGAAAGAGGTTAACAAAGGTTATTTTTAAATTCATGTTCGAAAATTCTCCCCATATTTGAATGAAATCGTATGAGGATAGCAAGAACATGATGAATGATATACCGAGAACTAGGACTCCGAGCTGTCAACGCAAAGGGTCGCTTGGTATGCCTCTGCCAAGCCTTGAGCACGGATCATACGCCTCCATGACAAGGCTCATTGTGGGTTGGAATGAAACTATAGATAAACTAAGTCCACTCCATTTGACCTAGACCTTTGACCCTTTGACCTGGCTGACCCAATCACTTCATCGTCCCTTCATACTGTACCACTAACATAAGTTTGGTTGAAATCCGTCGAGAGGTTCATGAGATATCGCACCCACAACCATATGACCTTATCCTTTGACCCCTTGACGTTGCTGACCTATTCAGCTCATCGTCTCTCAAGGTGTATCACTGACAAAACTTTGGACGAAGTCCGTCGAGGGGTTCAGGATATATCGCTTCCTCACTATTATGATCTTGACATTTGACCATTTGACCTTGTTAATCCATCCAGTTCATCGTCCCTTCATACCGTATCACGTACAAAAGTTTGGTCGAAATTCGTCGAGGGATTCAGGAGATATCGCGCCCACAAGGATAAATTAAATCGACCCCATATGACCTTGACCTTTGACCCCTTACCTAGCTGACCTAAATAGGTCATCATCTCATGCTGCATCACCGACAAAAGTTTGGTGGAAATCCATCGAGGGGATCTGGAGATATCGCACCCACAAGAGTATTACGGACCCACGTTCGCACGCACGCACGCACGCACGCATGGACAGACCAATAACTTAAAGCCTTGTCCACTATAGGTGGGCGAGAAAGATGTCATCTTAGTGAAGTCATCAACTTTTTAAGCATGAGAAGTCCCTCAACCCTTTAAGCACGATGGCTTCATAGATTTCTCTCATGGTACCACCAGACAAGGATATTCAGCATGAGAGATCCATGGTAATGAAAGGACTGGAAATTGTCTCCCTAAGCTGAATAAAATTGTCTGGCGGTGGCCGAATAAAGATTAGAGCAGTGAGGTATTCGATTTAATACGTGAAACACTGAACCAGGCAAATGAGTGAAGCAATATGTTTTCAAGCCAAAATGATGATATTAACATTACGTGAGGTATATTTCACATGAATTAAATGTTTTCCATTGGAATTCGACATATCTCATACTCAGACGACGTTCCCTAACGAAATAAGCAGCTAATCAGCTTTTCTCTTTGATCGATAACGTCGTTTGACTTCGACACATGTCAAATTCTTATAAAATACATTTAATTTGCTTAAGCTATATGTAATTCAATGTTAATTGTGCTACTCTGTCCAGAACAACGATACCGTATGCAGTAGAAGTTTCCTGAGTCGGCGAGAGAGAAAAATTAGTTGGAGGTGGGAGAAGTGTGATTCAAAAAACAAAATAATGAAGCAGCTTCGTCTCTATCAAAGAAGATGCTATGAACGAGGTGTGTGGATGAGGGAGGGAGAAAATCAGTTTGTCTTTGTTCTGGTGAGGTGGTATTGGCGAAAAGAGCTAAATAGCTGAACACTAAAGGAAAGATAAAGAAGGCAAAACACTAAACCAGCTTCGTGTACGGTTTAGATATAGCGAGTTTGTGTACGATCCCTTGCGATTTGATGTTAGTGGGGGAGAAAAACTGATGGATGGTTGGAGGAAAGATGTGAAAGGCATCAAACTGAACCAGCCATGTTCATCGGACATGGCGTAGCGAGAGTGATAATTACAGTGAAGTGCTTTATCTGTTTTATCAGTTAAGTATTTGTGACGGGTGCAACAAGCTAAATGATGGATGTTTATGTCCTTTACCAATTTCCTGACGTTCAGGGATGTAGGAAAAAGAAATTAAAACACTGAACCAAATTTATATAGAGTTAATATAAAGGATTTGTGGACGATAGTGAAAATCTGCAGCCTACAGTATGTGTGTGTGTGGGGGGGGGGCTATTCAATTTTGGTAAAGGCGACATTAATTAAATATTGGAGGAAAATCAAATTATGTAATACTGGACCAGTTTGCCTTCCCTCTCTCCCCTCCCCCCCCCTCCCATCAAAGCTGACGTGATGAATGTGTACATATGTGGATGAAAGAAAATCACTGTATCTATTTTCTGATGATGTGATGCTGGTGGGAGCCATGGTGGGAGCGATACACTTGAAGGATGTTACAGTGAGATACAGAAGTGAAACAGCTGAATCAAAGCTGCCCACAAGAGCTGAAGTAGCGAGTTTTTGGAAAATGATGAAATGTTTTATCATATTTCTAGTGATTGATATTCTTGATGGATGCAAATAAGTTGAAGACTGGAGTAATGAGGCACACTTGCAACCTATGTCAGAGCAATATTATACGAGACTGAGCCAAACAGTAATATTCAGGCTCATTGATATAGTGTAAAGTTACCTTCGTTAGTTCGGAATTATAGACATTAAAAATAAATATTAATCAGGGCTACAATATTGGGACATACACGCCGATTCACTACATGACAATAAATAACGTGACAGTGAACAGTGACTTTTGAAACAGTAATACAATCGTTGGAATCCAGCAAACGTTTCAGAAAAGTGTGTGAGGGAACTGTTGGAATAAAATGTGGAATCATGTTGTTGCCTGCGACTGTACATAAGGAACAGTCCATGAATACACCTTGTGAATTGTAGGGGGACCTAGGCTTTGCTATCGTGATTAAGACCACTTATGGATAGGTGATTGGTCAATCTCCCCGGTGGCACAATATGATCGCATGACCCACAACTACCGCTTGGGGAGTCGAACCTGCGCATATTACATCACAGTCACTCCGACCATCCTTAGACTTCTAGGCCACCATAAGGTCAGAAATAAATTACAGTTGTGTGTGTGTGTGTGTGTGTGTGTGTGTGTGTGTGTGTGTGTGTGTGTGTGTGTGTGTGTGTGTGTGTGTGTGTGTGTGTGTGTGTGTGTGTGTGTGTGTGTGTGTGAGAGAGAGAGAGAGTTTTATTGCCATTCAAAATCTTCTCTCCGATTTTCCATTCTTATTTCATTCTTCATACCTCCACACGGATTGCTCAGTTTAGGAGTGACTTTTCAAACGTAAAGAGTTAGATATATCTTTCATTGACCTCTTCATCACAAAAGGTCTCCTGTAAGACGTAGAAAATCGTCTGGATGTAGCAAGACTAAACCAAGAAAATATGTTACTAGATTCAAGGGATTATGACGGATGGAAAATAGCTGTGCCAGTGGTAAGGATAGTGATGAGGCTGGTGATGGACATTGATATTAGTGAAAATTATATGATCCTGTCCCTCTCCCATTTGCATTGGACAGAGGCTAGGTTGCCGTCATTCAGATCGTTTTAGGGTAGGTAACCGGTCTTCGCCCTTCGTGTTATCAGGACTTCATGCTATTGTGTGGATACCTTCTTTACTTGCTGAGTTTCTTCTCTTTCTTTCCTACTTTCCAGATGCTTATAATTCAGCGCTGTTCCTTTACCTTTTCACCAGTCCACTTCAAACTTGGTACAATTGTTCCTAAGGGCAAATACCCTTAGACATTCTCTCTCTCTCTCTCTCTCTCTCTCTCTCTCTCTCTCTCTCTCTCTCTCTCTCTCTCTCTCTCTCTCTCTCTCTCTCTCTCTCTCTCTCTCTCTCTCTCTCTCTCCATTTAGGGATTTAGGCATTTTAAAGGAATGTTTGAGATCAAAGGTAAAGTCTCACAAAAACAAATGATGGGATTCTGCGTTCTTGTATGTTAATTGATCATCATGGAAATGCACTGAAGTATGTTAGTGTATCGTAGCTGTGTGGAGACAACTTACATTATATAGATAGATAGATAGATAGATGGATACACAGATACATGGATACATAGATAGATATAGATAGATAGATAGATGGATGGATGGATGGATAGATGGATACATACATACATTTATTGCTCTGTGTTCCTACAGTTTACATTTTATATCTACGTGTTCTCTGTACTAATTTCTTTTACATTATCGATAAACATACATCCGCCTCTTGGAGATTCAGACTTAATAGAAAATACTCACCACAGAATTGCCTCATCGCGGAACAAACGGTGGTTGGTGGTGATGGTGGTGGTTTTGCTGCAATAAATGAATAAATAATTAATATATACATATGCGGTGTATATATATATATATATATATATATATATATATATATATATATATATATATGAGAGAGAGAGAGAGAGAGAGATGAAAACATGGAGCATTATAGAGAGAAGAAAAACGTACCCTAATGTGACTGTCGTAGTGATGAATGTGGTAGGGATGATTGTGGTAGCAGTGCTTGTGGTAGAGATGAATTTGGTGGTGTGTGGCGATTGTGGTAGTAGGAACTGTGGTAGTGGTGAATGTGGTAATTGGTAGGATAATGAAGTAGTTGTGATTGCGGCAGTGTGATAGTAGTGACTGTGGTAAAGTGGAAGTTGTGACTGTTATAGTATATATGGTGTATTAATATTTGGATTTATGATTTTTCTTCGTGGTAAATGTTTTGTGATGGTGGTGATTTTGAAAATGTCATTGTGATAATGCGGTTGGGGTGAATGGTACTGTGGTGTGTAGGAGTGGTACTTTTGGTAGTAGTGATTGTGGTGACGGTGACATCGTGGTAGTGATGACTGTGGTGGCTGTAGTGTGGCAGTGTGGTGAATGTTGTAGTGTTGTAGTGGTGAATGAAGCTGTTCGAGAGTGAGTGAGTGAGAGAGAGAGAGAGAGAGAGAGAGAGAGAGAGAGAGAAAGGAAAGGGGAGGAGGAGGAGGAGAAAGAAGAGACGAAGAAAAGAAGATATACTTAATTCTACATTCCACTATAGACTCAAGCTGAGAATCTTGCTGAGAATGTAAATATAATTCCTGAGATCCCGAAGTCTGTCACTAACACGCCAGAAAACACCTGACCTGAAATATGTTATTTAGAAGTAGCGATAAAATAAAAGGTACACGAGATAACATGACTAATAAAGAGAATTCACGAGCATCTAAACAAAACAATAAAAAAAATAAAGATAAAGAAAGATTGGTAATGTGAAGCTAGAGAAGTACAAGAGGAGGAACAGTAGGAAGAAGAAATAGAAGAAAAGCCAGAAAAGGAGTATGTAAGGGATAATTTTCATCTTGTAGGTTTAGTTGCAGTTTATTGACCCGCTTCGCTGACGTGGACGGACTTGCGTAATTTATTCAGGCTGTTCCCGTACGATTTTGTCCAGCTGTGCTAACCTCTACTGCTTAAAAATTGAAGGGACGAAATCACTGGGGTTTAGTTTATCTCGCAATTATGTGAATAAAAAAAAAAAGAATGTAAAAGAGGAAAATGATAGTGAAACAGGAAAAAAAAAATTACACACACACACACACACACACACACACACACACACACACACCAAAACAAAAAAACAGCCCCACCACCACCTCCCACACACAGACCATAAAGCAAAAACCATAACAAAAATAAACACATCATTAAAACACACATGCACGATAGTATAATCTCATACCACCATTAACACACTGATTGAAGCAAACACAGCAAAAGCAGTATGGATCTCTCTCTCTCTCTCTCTCTCTCTCTCTCTCTCTCTCTCTCTCTCTCTCTCTCTCTCTCTCTCTCTCTCTCTCTCTCACACACACACACACACACACACACACACACACACACACACACACACACACACACACACACAACTTTATGCAAAAACAGCAGTAGTAAGAACAAAACAACCAAACACAAGTAAAATACACACACACACACACACACACACAAGCAACAACAACGACAGCAGCAGCAACATTCTTCTTATTCATCCACACACCTCCACCCAAAACGACAATAACAAACACAAGAAATCAGATCCCGAACCGTCAACGCAAAGCACCGCTCGGTGTGCTTCCACCAAGTCTAGCACACGAACTTGCCATTCTACCTCCATGACAGGGTTCACTATGGGCTGAAATGAGACTAAAGATAAACTAAGTCGACCCCATATGACTATGACTTTTGGCTTCTTGACCTTGTTGGCCTAATCTGTTCATCGTCTCTTCATACTGTATCACTGACAAAAGTTTGGTTGAAGTCAGCCGAGGGGTTCTGGAGATATAGTGCCCACACCCATTTGGCCTTGACCTTTGACCTCTCTGACCTAATCTTTTTATCGTCTCTTTATACTGTATCAGTGGCGAAGGTTTGGTCAAGATCCGTCGAGGGGTTCAGAAGATATCTTGCCCACAAGGATAAACAAAGTAGACCCCATATGACCTTAACCTTTGACCACTTGACCTAGGCTATGACCTAATCAGTTCATCATCTCCTCATACTGCATCACTGACAAAAGTCTGGAGAAAATCCGTTGATGGGTTCAGGAGATATCGTGCCCACAAGAGTGTAAGCAAGGACCCAAGCACGCACACTCGAACGGACAGACCAATCACTAAACGCCTGCACCACAGGTGGGCTGAGGCATAACAACGTCAGTAACAATATAATCCCTACCACCCATCTAAAAACACCTTGAGTACAAAACACACTAGAGGTAAACACCCTTCACCGCACGAGGAATACCCCATGGAGAGAATCATTACCCATTCTCATCAATTACATCCTTCGTTATTCATTCATTCAATCCCTTGACAATTTTGTTCAGTTTGGGATAGACCCCTTGTTGCATAAGGGTCATAAACACTCCAGTAGCAACCTGGCTTCAAGTAACCTCCCTTAAGCGGAATAAAATCTTCTCACAGTAATCAAGGTTCAAAAGAAGGATATCCTCATACAGGGACGAAAGGACGTATTAAAAATGAGACGATTAGGGGCAGGAAGAAAAATTATATCACTGTCATTATATACAACACAAAAAGTAAGCTTTACCTTTCTTTGTCGATGCTAACTTAGTAATGCCGAATAATGACGAATGTTGTATAACCACATCCCATCCACACAAGTATTTTTTATTTGGACGTCATATTGTAAGCGGCTAACCTTCATATTCGCGTACTTTTTTAATTACTAAGTTTCGTAGCAAAGATGCCTTGCCTCTTGATTACTTGACATGGTTAAGGTAAAGGTAATGATATACTCTATCCTTACTTCAGGTACTCACATGTTTCATTATTTTTCAGTTGATGAGTTATCTGTTTCATTTTTACTCTCTCCAGACGATTTTATTCAGTACACGAGACCCTTTTCGAACTCAAAAGGGTGAGGTATAGTTATCAACGACTCCCTAACTACAGATGGCCTCCTCTACGATGGATTAATTCGTCTGGAAAAGGGAAGAATTAACCATCAGAGTATGTCATCTTAGTGAGTTGAGCATTCTGTGTAACCATCAGTCCCACACCACCATCTAGAATAAATCGGTAATGCCTAAATACTAGGGAAAAAAGTTATTGAATGAGTTGTCTGTGATACTAATATATATATATATATATATATATATATATATATATATATATATATATATATATATATATATATATAAAACTGTGTAATGAACTTCTAAACCTGTCTCCGTCACGCGCCACTGATGACGTTATTGTCGTTGTATTCTTGTTGTTTTCCAGACGATTTTTTTATCAACTTCCCGAGATTTTTCTGTTTGGAGGGGCTATAAGTAGTTTTCGCTTTTCACTTAAAAAGATTTTCACATAACTGATAGAAACGTCTGCAGTAGCATCAGTAAACTAAAAAAAAATACAGCTCAGCATTGACTTAGGACATAGTTCAGATTTTCCAACTTAAAAATGAATAGACCGTATACAGTATATATATATATATATATATATATATATATATATATATATATATATATATATATATATATATTTCCGTCCGAAGCTGGACATAGATTTTGTTGCCTATAGCCTAAGGCACAGCACTCCTCCTCCATGCCACACACCTCCACGTCACCACTGCTGTGCTAACAGTCACCTTTCATACTGCATATGTGTTCGGGTTGTCGCATACAGGACCGGTGTGATGGTATTAGCGGGGGTGTTTTAAGATATGTCGGTGGATCTTACTGTAGACCAGTATAATCTCTTAACGAAGGTCAAAACCTTTAACTCTTCCCTGTACCACCCGGGAGTCGAATTATCATTGATTAGAACAGCTGACTACCTCTCTACTGTCATGGCCACCTCCTCCCCTCACTACATGACGTCTTTCGTGCTAGGTTCCTGCTGTGAGCAAATGGTTTTACTCTGCTTAGGATTTTCTTGTGATAATGAATGGGTCAATGAAGGCTGCGTCTAACTGTATCTAACTTCCCTTATTCAGCTTCTATCTCTGTTATTCTCCTGGTGAACTTCATACTTCCCTTTCGCACGTTGAACTT
This sequence comes from Coenobita brevimanus, assembly GCF_032717465.1. Classification (NCBI taxonomy): domain Eukaryota; kingdom Metazoa; phylum Arthropoda; class Malacostraca; order Decapoda; family Coenobitidae; genus Coenobita; species Coenobita brevimanus. The sequence continues at coordinate 4,647,461 of NC_137065.1, read as the reverse complement.
CCTTTTCATTGAACTTCCCTCTCGTTGAACTTCCTTTTCGTTGAGCTTCCCTCTTGTTGAATTTTCCTCGTTGAACTCGCCCTGCTTTTTCCCTCCAGCATCACAGAACCACATGCACGAGGACGCACAGGCAAAAGGAATGATTCTCTCTCGCTCTCTCTAGTATATGATTTTTGTCTCTCCCCTCCCCTCACCCCTTTTCCTCCCCATCCCTTCCCCTCACTCCCCTCCCTCCCGGTATCCTCATATATCTTCCCTTCCTCTCGCCCCTTCTCCTCCTCCCGTCTTCTCCCCCCCCACCCTTGTATACCTTTCTCCAGCACTTCTTTCCCCACACCCCTTCCTCTCTCCTCCCCTCCCCTTACTTTGTTTCCCTTTAACTCTTCTCCCCTCTTCTCCCCTCACCTCTAATCAATTCCCTTCACCCATCTTCCCCTCCCTTCCCCATCCCTCTCACCCCCTCCCCTTTTCTCCCCTTGCAATAGGGAGATGATAATGGATGGGAGGAGGAGTGATGACTTGGTAGAAAAAAAAAAAAGGGAGATGAAGGAGATAGAGCAATGGGGAGGGGGACAGTTAAGGGAGAAGACTGGAAGAGGGAAAGAAGGGCGATGGAAAGGTGTGTGGGAGAGGAAAGGAAAGGGAAAGGGAAGAGAAGGGGAGACAATGGTATGTTGGGGAAGGAAAAAGAGAAGAAGGGAGGAGAGGGAGAGGAGAAAGGTGTGGAGAAGACGGAAGGGAGAGGAGGAGGAAGATGATGGAGTGGTGTGCAGGAGGAGGAATAGGAAGGGGTGGAGAAGAGCAATGTGTGGAGAGGCAGTATGGTGGAGGGAAGTGTTCTGTCAAAGGAGGGGGAGGAAAGAAGGGGTAAGCGTGGAGGGTAAAAATAATAGAGGGGTGGGGAAGATGGCAACTTTTTTCTGCTGTCACTGTAATATATTTTCGTACAGTGCATTCACACCCGCACTGGTGTGTGTGTGTGTGTGTGTGTGTGTGTGTGTGTGTGTGTGTGTGTGTGTGTGTGTGTGTGTGTGTGTGTGTGTGTGTGTGTGTGTGTGTGTGTGTGTGTGTGCGTGTGCGTGTGAGCGCGCGCGCGCGTATTTGCCTACTCTAAGACAACATAATTTAGATGAAGAACAAACTCACTTAGGTGTTAAAAATAGTCTCATCTACTGCATTAACTCTTTTACAAAGATGTACAGGGAGGTCCACATATAACGCTCCTCTTACCGTGCGATTATTTCGTGTCTTCCGGGGACGGCTCAGTAGGCGTTGTTAATGTCTACCTTGCTCCATTTATTCATTTCCTACTAGTGCTTTTTTACAATACCGTTTTTTGTCTTGAAAATGAAATACGCCGTGATTTTGCCCATGACTTCAACATCTATCCATCTGTTCATCTGTTTGCCTTTCAATCTATCTGTGTCTGTTTATCTGTCTGTCTGTCTATTGCAAGACACCTTAATCCCGTAAGAGTTGACTACAAACTAATCGGCTCCACGTCCTCTGCCAGTTGGCCGTCCTCCCAACTCACACACTCCTCTCTCATAGATATCTCCATGCCCTCCCGCCGTCTCATCCTTGGTAAGCATTTAGTGTGACTTCGACTCTGAGCAGATTAAATCATTATTGTCGTTGGTGAATCAGTAACGCAGTATATTACGTCATCAAATATCACACTCAGTTTACATAATCCAGAAGAATTGAACGTATCCCGTTATAAACAGACGCTTTTCATTAAATTTCTTCAGATTGTTATTAAACGTGTAAAAATATGAAGCTGACGTTTACAGATATAACGTATTCATAGCGCACAAGAGGAATTTAATCCAACTAATGAAAAAAGAGAAAGAAGATGAAAATGAAAACAAAGACAGATGAAACAGAAAGAGAGGAAATAAATAAGCTTATCAACAAGAGACAAACAGAAGAAAAAAGAAAGAGAAACATGGATAAAATCAAAGAAGCCCTCAAATAAGGAAAAAAGTCTGAAACAGATCCCAAGTAAACTGGCACTAGGAAAGCAACAAGTTATATCACTGAAAAACAAAAGCGGTAGTCATTAAATGCAGAGATAGGATGACGATGAGAGCTGAAGAATTTTACAAAGAATTGTATGCATCAAAGACAATAGCACCAATAGCTAACTTTTCAGTTGGAACAAGTAAAATACCTGAGATAACACCAGACGAAGTAAACATTTCTCTTAAAGTATGAAAAGGGGGAAGGCCCCAGAACTTAGAATAGTAGCAAATTTACTATCGCATGCAGGAGTAGAAGTACAAAACAGACTTACTCACATATTTACTCAGTGTATAAAGAAGAAGAAAATAACCTTAACATGCTATAATGCAACAATTATTTTACTTTACGAAAAAGGCGACGCAGAAGATCTTAGCAACTGTCGACCCACTAGCTTATTACCTGTTATTCACAGCTCATCACTAAAGTCCTTACGAACAGAATAACAACAAATTTTGAAACAAACCAACCTCGTGAACAGGCAGGATTCTGATGCAGGTATTCGACTACTGATCATCTACATACATTTAAATCAGCTAATTGAGAAAACTACAGAATATAATAAACCACTGTGCTTAGATTTTGCTGATTACAAAAAAGCTTTCGACTCAGTGGAGCACATAGCAATTATAAAGTCATTGCGGGAACAAGGAGTAATGAGAACATTGTACAATTCCTCGTAAACATATACGAGTATAAAGAGGGAACTGCTACAGTTAAATCACATAAAGACTCAGAAAAAAATAAGTCTGAGAAAGGTGTGCGTCAGGGAGATACAATTTCACCAAAATTATTTACAGCATGCCTAGAAAGTATTTTCAGAAAGGTAGACTGGGAAAATAAGGTGCTTGTAAAAACTGAATATGAAAAATATGGGTGTATGAACCCAGCATACGATGAGGTTCCTGGGGAACCTCGCCAAACATTTAGAGGTTACTCAAAGACCGCAGAGTTTTTCCTTTTTGCTCACGTCAGCTTCACACGTAGGAGCATTGAGTGTAATCTATTTGAATGAAAGTACTAGTCAAATTACAGTCTTATGGTTATACAATATGCTTACATTTTTAAACAATACATTAAACAAAACAAAAAACGTAAACTTTTATATAACCAGACGTCCTCATCATTCAGAAAGACAGAGTACCTCTAAGCATGGCAGCTTGGAGCGCTTTATTTCTAGTAGTTCCTTGTTGTTGCTAGTTTACTGTCAGTTTTTGTTTTTATTGCGGTATTTATGAGTTAACGAATTCCAGTGGACGATGCTTTTCTTGCTCTCAGGTGATTAATATTAGTGATGGCGTCTAGTACAAGATCAAAGAAATAAGTATGGCTTGTAGGATCATCCAGTGCCACTCTGCTAGGACAGAAAATACCTTTGAGGGGTGATGTTTTGGAGAATTTATTCCATCTGCACAAGGAAGAGAAGAAATCCCTGGTTGAGAGTGTGTCTGTGACATCTGAAGACATCACTAAAATTTGGGTGAGGGAAGGTCAACCGACGAAACATCTTCATGACGTCAAAAAGCACATCGAGAAACTGCACGATGAATGTCAGTGTTTGAAGATCAGCATTTTGAAGAGAACATAGACGAATTTGGATAACCAGGTATTGTTCAAGTCTAGCCTGAACAACTTTTTCGGCATTCCTCATCAAGATGCCTTAACTATGATAAAAGTTCAGGGTGACAAGGACTACCTGCACGCTCGGAGGGAGGAGGGTCAAAGAGGCAAAACTGGCAATGTCGAAAAGAAGACAGCCAAGAAAGTTAAGAATACCCAAGAAAATGTGCACAAGAATTAAAGTGGAAGATGGTGCATGCACTTGAGATGGAAGCTGCCTCTGCTAATGCTGTTTTAGTATCATCAACTTCTTCAAGTGATGAAACAAGTTCTGCAAGTGGTCAACCACCCCAGCAAAATGAAGAATCTTTAGCATCTCACACTCGTAAACAGAGACATGGCATGGTGGCAATGAGCGCTAACGTCGCCATGGTATTAGACTGCACCCAGATGAGCGACAGAGCTGCTGCCCACGTCCTCATCCTGTTTGCAGAGCAAATGGGTCATGACATCAGGCCAATTGCTTTGAGTCCCAGCGCTATTAGATCCAGCCAATACAAATACAGATCAGCCCATGCATCTGAGATCAGAGCATCCTACAATCCTGAATGCCTGCTTGTGCTCCACTGGGACAGAAAATTAGTGCCGGCTCTAACACGAAGAAACAAGATTGACTGATTACCTGTCTTAGTCACCGGAGACGGTGTAACTAAGATCCTCGCCATCCCAAAACTGTCTGACTCAAAGACAGCAGTGACAGCAGGCGCCTTCATTGAGTGAGTCGAAGACTGGGATTTGGGCACAAAAATCAAAGCTCTTTGCTTTAACACAACAGCCGTCAACACCGGCATTTATGGAGAAGTATGCGTGATACTGGAGCAAGCTCTCTGGCGTGAAATGATATGCTTGGCATGATGACATCAGGTTTTCGAGCTGCTCCTGGGAGCATCATTTTCCTCCCTTGTTGCTGACCCTTCCAAAGGACCTGCGATCACGATTTTCCAGAGGGTTCGTGATTTTTGGCCCCATATGAACTTGAGTGAATATTGCACTGCAAAGGACGACGAGAGTACGGCCGTCGTGATCAGTCCTTGGGCAGGAAAAGTTGTTCAAGAAGCACAAGACCTCCTAAGGCTGAAGCATCCCAGAGATGATAACAAAGCCTTTCTCGAAATTGTAGTTATTTTCCTGGGAGGAATGCCTCATGCCACTGACATCCAGTGTTTATGGCACCAGGTGCTCTGCATCGAGCACGCTGGATGGCACGTTTAAGCTACTCTTTCAAAATATGGATATTCAGATCACAGTTCAGGCTGTATGTGAACCAGTGTTCTTCAACTTCTAGTGAACAAAGCAAGTCTGATCGCCTGATTTCTGACTTGCGGGACTTCTGCCTATTCGTTACCCAGTATTGCGTCCGTCCGTGGTGTTCAGAAGGAGAATTAGCAAGTGCTCCACGATGTAGTCCGTGGTTTTCAGAAGAATCAGCAAGTGCTCCACAATGCGACCTTTCCCTC